>NC_140029.1:64265328-64738745 GCF_963513975.1 Fringilla coelebs | reverse complement strand
TTGTCACCTGAGAGATGCTCTTGGCAGACAGTGCAGAGAAACAAGCCTTTCTAAGGTGAGATTCACCTCACTTTCAACAAGGTGTCTAAAGTAAATCAGGTGAGTCAGTCTCAACAAGTGCCAATTGCCCTCCATTGCATACTAAGGGACTGTGGGTGTCTAGTTCAGGTGAAGGTACATACTTGTATGAGAATAATTCCATCTCTACTTTATTTCCTATGCACATATTCAGGGAATGCATTTATTTATATTTAATTTATTTTCTTGCATAAGAGCAAGAGAATGAAAGTAAGCACATTCTCCTCCTGCAATGAGAACCACAATTCACATTTGCTTTCCCTTCCAGCTCCCAAGCCTCTTTCTATTATGTTTTTTCCAACCTCAGCCCCACCCCCAGCCCCATCATCCTTTAGTCATGCAGTAATTCCTCCTAAACGGTCCCTTTCCTCTTCAATCCTTCCCACTGGCTATCCAGCCCACCCAGCCCAAGTTTCCCCAACCAGCCCTCTCACTCAGCAAGTCCAAAGCTTGTCATTGTTCCCCCTTTGCAAGAGCACTGAGACTGCAAGAGAAGTCCAATCCCAATGTCCATGTTCAGACATGGATGTGAGAGGGGAACCAGCAGTCAGGCTGGAAGAAAATCCCTGTTCACTCAGTTGCTCCCCTCAGTTGCTCCTGCCATGCAGGAAGGAGAAAAGCTTTTATGGATGTAAGTCACAAAGGCAGTCATTTATAAACGGATGAGAGTTTTGCAAGCACTGGCAGATTTCCACACAGATACAAAGGTACATCCCTGATGCAAGACCACCATCCTGCCAAATTTTGAATCCATGTCACGGTGTGGGAGATGCAAAAATTCTCAGAGAAAAGGCCAACAAAGCTTTTAAATACTGATATTTATTTCCCCCACTGCTCCTCTTGGAAATGGATGAGTCTGGCTGGGCTTTTTTTTTTTCTTTCTCACATTTCTCCACATCAGTGTAAAACACTTGAGACAGGTGAGGAAATTCTGACATGGTTATGAAGACTGTCTCCAGCAACTTCTGTAACAGTGAGGCTGTTCCCAACTAATAAAACACAGCATAGCATCATTTACTCACAAACTTCATTCAGCTCTGAAGCTCATATGACTGCTTCTAAAACTTTCCATGCCTGCTTTCCAATAGACAAATTCTGCTCTCACAAAGAGATGGACTTTATTGACAACCATGCCAGATCTTACATAAACAAAGTAAAAAAATTTACCCACACCGTATTTTCACCTGGTTTATTCCTGGTCCCTATTCAGTAGATGTAAGTATGCTGAAACACTGAGTCTATATAAGTCCATACCTTAAGGAAGTTCAGATCAGTACCCACACATGGTGGTTTGTAACATGCCTTTCTCAAAGAAACCACAGCAATGTTTCTAAAACTTATTCAGAGTGCAAGGATGACATGTAGAAAAAGGCTTTGAAAAGCTAGGGGGATATCCTAATATACTTTTGAGGAGTTCTTCTTGTATGTGAGCCTGTGAATGGGGTCCCTGGGTTCTGCTCCTCCACTCTTGTACAGACTCTGTTTACCTCCTACACCTATAAAATCCTACACTCAGTAGCACATCAGCTATTTTTCTCACACAGAATCATTAAGCTAGTCAATCCAAAGCAAAGTCACCCCTGCACACTTCTGAGGATCCAACCTGCACTAGAAGTTGGGGATTCAGCTTCCACACACAATTTCCTGCAGTATTTCACTCTCCCCACCACTGATCTAACCCTGACTTTCCTTGCTGTTCTTTCAGCTAAACCTGTTTCCCACCATGGACCTGGAAAGCAGATGGTTTCCTTCCATTTTACAACAATCTTACAGATATCTGGAGTCTGTTGCCACACGGATTCCCAGCCCTCTTTTCTTTCCATTAAATCAGGCCCGTCATCAGATTTTCTACTCAGCGCAGGACTTCCAGATCTTCAAGCACTGGCGTGGATCTCTTCTGAATACATTCCACAAGTTGACTTTTGCCACGAAGCCCGGTCTCCACAGCCAGCTATGTCATAGCTGGGGATCCACTAAGAGTGGGCAGGATGGACAACTGAGGGAGCATGTCAGGCAAGACTTCTTCCTGCGCACAGAATCACAGACTGGTTTGGGATGGAAGGGGTCTTAAAGAACACCTAGTTCCAACCACCCTGCCATGGGCAGGGGCACCTTCCACCAGGTTGCTCAGAGCTCCATCTCACCTGGCCTTGAACAGTCTCTGGGATGAAGCACCCACAACTTTTCTGGACAATTTGTTCCAGTGTCTCACCACCCTCACAGTAAAGAATTTCCTCCTAATATCTAATCTAAACCTGCCCTCTTTCTTGAGCCCATTCCCCCTTGTTGTGTCACTAGGTACCCTTTTAAATAATCTCTCCAGCCTTGTTTCTTGTAGGCTCCCTTCAGGCACTGGAAGGCCACACCTGGGTCGGTGTGATAAAGTCTGTGTTGTTACCATGGTCCTTACAGCTCTCTCAAGGCTGTATGGCAGAAATAGAGTTAGAATATTGACTGAGGCTCTTAAATTAGCCTGCCCAGGTGGAAAAAGAAATAAGACATGCCGTTCAGGAGGGGGTGAATAAGGATAGAAAGAGTGCACCCTGGAACAATGTGAGAAAGAGCTGACAAAGAGGCCCAAAGGTGTGACTCATGATTGAACAGTTGGAGGCCATTCATTTTTGCTTCATGGCATGTGGAATGAGTGCCCAGCAGACAGGATACCCACCAGACCTCTCCTGGGAGCTGGTAATCCCCACCCAACGGCACCAGTCAGGCTCCTGCATCAGTACCACAAACCGTAGCAGGGCACCTTGCCAAGTGTTTTTTTCAGGGTGTCCATATACTTGGCGTGGCTACACTCACCAATTTTCAGCAGGCTTCAAGCCTTTCCTCGCATCATCCTCTCAAACCACAGAGCCTGGAATATCTCTACTCCTGCTTATATAATACTCCCAAATTGGCTTTCACAGTCTCTGTGAACAACACAAAAAACCTTTGCCTTAAAGCAAAACACCCTTCTCAAGCAACAAGGAACCATAACAGGCACCGGGAGCACAGGACCAGATTCCCACTGCTCAGGAAAGGGCAGCCCCACTCCACATCATCCCCCGTGTGCAGGGCTTGGAGAGGTGTGTGAGAGGAAGCAGATTTACCCCAAGCACCTGCTGCTCCCCCAAACTCCCCTGCCTCAACCTCAGCATGCATATAAATTGCTGCAACTGTGTCAGGAGACCAGGAATGCATCACGGAAACCCTTCCCCTGTAACCATAGCTGGACATAATGCTTGCAAGTGTGAAGCGCTCATGTTTGTGCAACAGCATTTCCGTACACCGTGTTCCACCTGGAGCACGGGAAGAGGAGCTCACTGTGACCCTGTCACAGCATCATATTTAGGCACAATCACACTCTGCTGCCATGAAGGAGGTGAGGGAGGGAGCGGGGAGCTGAAAACTCTCGTTCAGTGCCAGATGAAGCAGTAAGTGACAAAATTCAGGTTTCCACCCACTTCCTTCTAAATTTGACATTTTGCAGCTATCATTTTCCACAAATCTGAGGAAAACGTACTTTTAGGAATAGCAGCACGACTCTAGTCCATAAACTCTTAGAATTCACGTCACTTTATTGATAACTGTGCCAAACAGCAATGCAGGCAGCTAAGAGAGAACATCAGTAAGAGTACAGTTAAGGTCAGGGCAACAGGATTGCAGGAGGGACAGCACAATGACGGCCATGTCAACAAAAATACTCAGATGCACCTCAAAGTCTTTGTTCAAGGGCGAATCTGTTATCATTCAAAAAAATATGTGATGAACTCCATTTCAGTAAGGGATGTATACACCTCTATTTAATCTCCCCTTAAGCAGAGATAACAAATGCTTTTATTTGCTCGACTGTCTCTTTAGTGTAGCTACTACCTGGAACATGGCAAAGCAAATGGAGGAGAGACCAGACAGTAAACTAGGCTGAGAACTTACCTGCTGTTTGTCAATTTTGTCATGGATGGTTTTTGAATAGATAAAATCCAGTGGCAGAAAGGCAGGTAGCTAATGAAACCAATGAAAATGCTGCACAGATGGAGTGACCTGCAGTCTGGTGGTGTGTGGGGTTTGAGGCTAAGACATGCTCCACAGCCCAGGGGTCCTTGAAGAGCTATGAGGAGCTGTCTCCCAGCCTCCCAGTGAACTGTGGAACAGCTCAGTGCTCCGTGGAAGGAAGAAGGGCCCAGGGACTAACCATACAGCAGATCATTAAAGCTGGGGCAGAGGGATCCAGACAACATTTCTCTGTTTTAGTTAATCACTCTGTGCAAAGTGCAAAAACTAATCATGAAAAATAGAGAAGAAGTCATCTCAAAAGGTTCAACCACCTGGCAACTGAAGGAACATTCAGGACCCATAAGAAAGCAAAGAAACACATCTCCAAATCTACTAGATAAAGAGTTGCATATTGCTTCCCCATTATGTTGTGTATCTTTCAAGGGAAATTTTTCAATCACATCTGTTCTACTAATTTAAGTTAAATTTAGTTAAATTAAATTGAAGTTAAACTAAATTGAGTCAGCTCAAAACTGCATTTCTCAATTATAAAATTATTTTTCACAACAAAATAATACAAACAGTAAGGCGAAGGGAGAGGAAATGTGTAACCCCAAACTGCAGCTCCTGGAAACAGATGGAGCTGAAGATGACTTCAGGGAGAAGAATCAGACTATTCTGCACCTGGGGAGTTCAGCAAAGTAAAAGCATTGTAGCAGTGTCCTACCACTGCTGCTTCATGTGGCAACAAGAGTTTGTGGTCCCTCTGCTCTGCTGCAGCTCCAGCTGCAAGGGTGGGTGATTCTGTATACACATCTGCCAGGGCTCCATCAGTGCTAACACACCTAATGGTTGTATGAAACACTTCCCATCCTTGCCAGAAGCAAAGGTGTAGATTGGAGTTTTGTCCTCCACTTGGCATTTATCCTGCCTCAGTGGAGTAAGATGCTTTTTAAAGGCAAATATGTTTCCTCAGTGGAAAAAAACCACCACGGTCAGAGTTTTGAACAAGCTTATAGATGTTGCCAGACAAAGCCTTACCAAAATCACAAGATTTGTGTAGCAGAATTCAGAAATGTAGCTGTTTGGCTACATACCACCCTATGTTGCAAGGTCCCAATGTATCTGGGACTTCCAGATGCTCTGAAAATAAAATAGCATATTTAAAATAGCAATATGCTTCAATACAGCTACCAGTGTTACTAATTATACTGCTATTCTATCTAACTCCAACTGGTTATTAGTACCATTAATTATGAAAGTAAAGCAATAATAAGCCAAACTGAACTAAAACAGAATTTTTTAATGGAGATTCCTGGAATCTCTTGCATTTTAAGCAGTTTGCTGAACAAATCGATGCTAGTCTGTGAAGAAGCAGCTCATTTGCTAACAAGTCATCAGAAAGGCTGGCAAAAGTCAGTACACGGTGCATTATTGTATTTGTAAAAATTTCAAAGGACAGTATCTGGATAAACAGCTTTAAGCCTATCCTTATAAAAATAGATCAAAACTGTCTCATTTGGCAGCTAAAAGTAGGGGCATTCTAGGGTTTAAAAAATGTAGTATTGACCTAGACAGTCCAAATGTAAGTTAAAGTCAACACCGAGAGGGGCCCAAGGCAAAACCTCGGACCTAAATAACTCCAGTTTCAAGAAGTTCTAAGTCTGGTTCATATAGATGCTTCACATAAGAGGGAGGTGCTCTCTGAGCTTCCTTTGTCCTGAGGACTTCCACAGTCCTGCCAATGGTGACATGCAGGTTGCACCTATGCATCAGGCAACCCTCCCCATCACCTGCACCACCAGGATGGTTTCTGGCTTGCCTTTGGCTCTCAGCCACCTCAGGCTGGCTCAAGAGCTGTCTGTGTTGTGGAGGTCCCTGAAAAGGATAGTGCTGCTCTCAGGTGTGACCTGACATGGCATGCACCTGTGTGTCCCCTGTGTCCCCCACCTGTCTGTCACTGCAGAAATGAGCTCCATGGTGTAAGACCTGCTCAGACCTTCCCATCACTTGCAGCCCCAATGGTCACTTCAGCCTCCATCAGTGTCCTGGTTTTGTTGCTGCTGCTTCTTTGGAGGAGTGTAGGATAAGTCAACACTCATGTATGAAAACAGAACTCACTTCATGTTACATCAGTAGGCTATTGACATGGAACAGCACAGTAAGCTTTCTTGCTGATTAATAAAAATGATTAGTTTAACTGATGGTTGGATATTCATCATTCTTGATACCCAGCAAGCATTCTGGTTGTCAAGCAGGCAATATCTGACACATCTGCCCTGTTGTTTATCTCTCAGGCTACACTAACTCAAGTACCTCATCCTTGTCTTCATTCTTTGCCCACCCCCTCAAAAGGTCTGATTGATAGTATGGCTACATTTGCATATTTGTAATGTTTGGGTTTTTTTAATTCCAACAGTACTAGTCTAACAGTGGACTTCTGAAAACTTCTAGAACCACAGCTTACACTTAGTACCATTGTTAATTCCAGCCATTTGCTACCTGCTAATATAATAAACACATGCTTAGGGTTATATTCAGACTACCTAAAATAGCCATAGCACTCCAGCTTTGGAGCCAAAGCTCAGGGAGACAGGAGCAGTTTGGCTTGGCTCCCCGCAGAGCCTTTGGAGACAAATAGTCACAGTGTCCACATTAGGCACTGTATAAGTACTGGTCAGAGAACACAGCCCCTATATCTCTGTTGGCTGGACAAAAAGCCAGCTCTGTGGCCCTGCAGAACCAGTGGCTTTTTCAGCTCTCCCTTCCCTTGAATTTAGGATTTGTATGTAAGAGCAATTCACGAGAGGCTCTCTAAAAAGCAGACGGGGTACTGCTTGAAGGGTCCCATTCAGAGAGAGTAGAATTTTAGCTAGGTTTGTATCTAGAATCATTAAAGCCTGTCAGGCACTTATAAAACCCTTTCAGAGCAATTCAGAGAACTTACTCAGGCTGCTGAGTGCCATCTTGCTACATTATTGGCATAGATTCAGAAGTCAAACAGTTCTTATGTGATCATGACAATTTCTGATTAATTAAATTATGTTCTTTACATCCAAAAGTACATGAAACCTGACTCCAACCTCAGCTTTCACAATCAACAAGTACAAAACTGTGGTTCTTCCCTTTTCCACCAAGATTTAATGAATTTCCTTTTGGAACTGTTAAAAACAAGAACAGCAACTGAAATACGAACCTTATTATAAGATTGGTTTATACACTCGTTACTTCAGCAAAACTGAAGTAATGAGCGTAAAACTGAAGGAACACAGTCAAAAATAGAGAAGATTTTAAGTTCTGGGTCTCACTTGCAATTGAATTTCAGACTCCCAAAATTGATGCTATGCCACATGCTTTGTCCTGGAATCATTGTTTTTCCCAGCTCTCCCTCAAAACTGCCACAAGGTATAACATTACCCCAACCTAAACATGGAAAGGAACAGACAGAGGAGAACACTGACATTTTTGGGTGATGAGTGGACAACCAGTAGCATCAGTTCAGAAGCAGCAGGGCTGCAGGGTAGACAGGAATAAAGAAGGATGCAGAGCCAAGAGGAGATAGGTGGTCCACGCAGAGGGGAGGCTTTGGATAGCAGGGCAGGAGGAAGAGGATTGTAACTGGCTGAGCTTTTTCATTTCATAAGTAGCAACTCTTATGCTATGTGCTGCTTCACTGACCACACAGCCCCTGCCTCTGAGATGGGAAATTTCTGCAAGTAGAAAATATACAGGTGTGCCCCCTTTGGCTGAGCTCATGTCAGGCAGCTGCTCGGCACAAACCCCACACTACACCAGGACCCTGGGCCCTTGCTTACAGCTCACCCAGATGGGTTCAGATCCCAAGGAAATCAGGGAGTCTGAGTAGCATTGGAACCCACATGTGATGGGAAATTTACCCTCTCAAGCAAAGGGGAGGATGGATTTATTTTTTAATTCACCTCTTTTTCTCCACTATAAACAGTCCTGCTATTTCCTTTTCAAGACTCTATCAAAAGTTCCCATGTCTTGATAACTGGACAAGATCAAGTGACAGTAATTGAAAGTGTGTAACAAAACAGGAAGGACAACTGGGAATGAGAGAATTACAAAATAGCCTGAGTCTGGAGAAAGAGATGGGGAAAGTTCCTCCCATCCCATGATTGACTGTGAGAGAGATTGCTGAGGGAAAGGCAATGGGCAACCTGGCAAGTAGCTGTGTTGGACGTGAGAACTGGGCAGATTCCTACTGTGCAAAACTTTGGCATTAAACAAGCTGCCCCAGAGGGAGTTTGGCCCATGGAGCTAATCTGAGAGATGACCAGGAGCACAACAGAAGATGGGGAATGGCAAAAGGGAAGAACTCCTCAGGAAAGAGAAACGGATGACAAAATAAAAGTGATGCAATGCCAGGTGGGAATCATAAAATCATAGAACGGTTTGGGTTGGAAGGGACTTCAAATACAATTTAGTTCCAAGCCCTCTGCCATGAACAAGGATACCTTCCACTAGACCAGGTTAGTTCCAGTCAAAACCAACTGGGGAATTTGCATTGGGAGGTCATTAGAGCACCTGCTGAATGAGGAAGCGGGAATTTGACACAGGAGAGCTTACAATGAGGAAAGGAAGCCGGCTGGTCATGGAGAGAAAGATTGGAACAAGCAGCCAGATTTGGCACAGGATGAGGCAGAAGGATGTACACTGAAGTAAGCAGTGCTTCTGAGCCCTTCATCAGGAAGTTAAAGGCTGTGCCAGGAAATAGACATGGAAAATTATTATTAAATTAAAACCCAGAAGGAGCCTTCACACTTGGCCTAATTTGGAAGAGCTGGATTTTGCAGCCTTGGAGTTCTTGTAGCACGCTTGGTGCATGTGTATGTTTGTACTTTGGAGCACAGGAGGGGTTCAGTCTATTCCATGCCAGAAGCCAAGAGTGCAAAACCAGGGCTTTCCTTCTTGGTGATTTACAGCTTCTGAGTCTTCAGCTGAAAAGTTCATTGGCCTGTCTTGTTTGTGCTCCACATACAGTACCTAATCTCACATCTGATCAGTTGTCAGACAAGGTTCATCAGAGTTGTCTCATCTCCATTACCTGCCCCCATCCCAGTTTTTCCAGCTTACTAATCCACCAGTTTCTCATTTCTGTGGGAGGAGACCTTGCATCACCTCTGCAGGACTGGCTTATTTTTACTTACATTGAATTTCATTGTGCTGTGTTTTCCACATATTTTGAACACTGATCTATCTCTCACTTACTGTTTTTCTTCACTCAGTGAGACTCGGATAAGCGCTTTAACTTCCTCAGGACACGTCGCCGTCGTTCGTGAGTCACCCTTCAGCAGAGTCCTTAGCAGCCCCTCCTTGGGGGTGCAGCTCTGGGAGGCCACCAGAGAGCCAGGTGCTGCTGAAGTGGCAGGAGAGCAGACCTGACAGCAGTACTAAGAGGAGGGCAATGGCACATACAGCCCCAGCTTTCAGTCCTGCTCCACAAGCAGCACCAAGCTTCTTGTACAGCACCCAGTGCTGCGCAGACACATCCCAGCCTGAGCAGAGCACTGTCCCTAGGGCTCCAAGAAATTCCACACAGATTAGGAGTAGCCAAGAAGACTCAACACCAAAAAGCTTATGGCCTTTTCCTCTCTCATGCCTGTTCTGGTGGAAGCCCTCTTCTCACCCTTCTTCAAAACCCAGCTCCCCAAGCCAAGACCCCCAGCCCATATGTAACAGGATTTCTGATTCTCCTATTTCCCAAACCCCATACTGCTTCACACACAGCCTCGGTGCCTGCTTTCCAGCTCTTCCTACAATTATTTCACAGATGAAGCGCTCACTGCTGACCTCTTTCACAGCCCCTTTCCCTTACTTTCTGAGCCCATCCCTCTCCACATCTTCATCTGAAAACATTGACTCCAACATTCTCTAAATTCCTCATTGAAGTGCTCCAGGGATGGCCGTAGAACAGATATCAGAGCCAAACTCACCATGTTACACAAGACCAAGTTAGCCCCCCTGAGCTGATCCTTGCTCATCCCTAACAGCTCCTTTGTTCATCCACATCATTGCTGCACAGGAATTTCTTCTCTATCACTACCTCAGTGTTCCTTAAGTCCATGCAGTCCTAAGAGACTAGGCAGGAGCAGCTGATATCTTCCAGTCACCTCAAAACTATGACATATGGAGAGAATTGCTGATGAATTTTGAGATGTATTATGTGACAGGTGCTTTTGGCTCTGGTTTTCTGAAATGAGGAGGAAGAGGTGGAAAGGGTCTCAGATGGAGAGTTTTCTAGTGGAGGTTTAAATATGCCTAGCCATGAATCATTCTTGTCTATGCTGACCACAGAGCATCACATCTGTTGTTTTTATGGTCAAGAAAAATAAAAAAAGAAAATGACTAATACATCCTTATATAGACAAGCCACTTGAGTCAAAAGACTCTAAAGCAGAGTCTGCTAATTGGACAAAACCATGGCTCATAATAGCATTTTAGCATTTCTCCTACTTACTGTTTGTCTTTCGGTTAGTTTCTGAAGGGTGTTAACCTAGAAGTGGTCACCATGAGGGTTTGAAGTTACAGAAACAGCCCATTAAGCAGTACATGGCAAATTTACTTCACACCTGGCTTGTCAGTGGTAGCATTTCACACTCTGAAGGCTGCCAGCCAAGCCAAACAGCAGCACAGGCATCCATGCGGTGACTGGCAGTTTTACAGCCAGGAAAGCAGGCAACATTGTTCCATCCCCTGAAAAAAGCATAGGGGGTTTCAGGCACAGACTGTGAATCGATCACATTTATGTCTGAAACTCAGATATGTCTCCTCTGTCAGCCCTCATTGTACAGAAATACGTACACACGTGCTCCACGGTGGGCAAAACCACCCAGCGCACGTGACAGCAACAGCATCCGCCTTGTCAGCAGCTCAGCACATGGAATCATACCCCAGCAGGGACAAAAACACATGATAAAAGCACACACAGCACTGGAGCCATGGAAATAGATCAAGTATTGGCTTGTAGGAGTGAACCTCACCTTCCTCTGCTGTCACTAAGCTGGAGCCCATGAGGTTTCAGTTGTGCTCTGGGTAATACTTTGTGCACTCCAGAGCAGTCCTCATGGCCAGGTCCGTAGCTTTCAGTCCTCTTTGCCCTTATTCCCTACTGAGACACTTAACAGATTACACCACTGTGGCCTCAAATCTCCTCTGCTACCATTAGACCAGTAAAAACACAGCAAGGGCAAGAAAAATATTTCTGTATTCCTGTAGTTCCCCAGTCTCAGTTCCCAAACATCTTCTGAATTTATGCCAGCTGCTTTACATAGGTGCTATTCATGTTTTTATTTATGTATGAAAATGTATTTAGCCTACAGGGTGGGGTTTGCTTCTTGTCCACCAAACAGTGCTGTCTTCAAACATGCAAATTTGATCTGTTTGCAGCATCCAAAATAGAAACATTGCACTAACAGTAATTAGATCAGAGTTTAAAAGGATCAGATCCTCATTAAGGCTTTTCCTCAAAGACTTTACAAGCTTAGAGCTTGAATCTAATCTTCAGTGTCAGCTGAAAGGGAAGCCAGGGGGGTTGATAGGGGGGAACAACCATATCTGGCATTGGTTGCTGTTGGTGAAAAGAAACAAGGGGTTAGTGCTGCACACAGTTAAATCCATAACATCTTTGAGGGACTGCCACATCCTGGAGGCTCTCCTAAGAATCCCTGCTTTCAATGAGACTTTGGTGTATTGTAAAGAAAAAAAGCTGAAGTGTTGAGTGCCCTGACTTTCTCACCCTTCCTCTCCCTCCAAAGCAGATGTCACTGCAGGCAGCCACATTGAGTATGTGGAACATCTCTGGAAAAAAATTTAAAAATTAGGATGTCAAATCAGCCAGATTTACTCTGGCCTGTCTTAATTCAGTCTTCCCAGAGCTTCATTCTCCTTTTTTTTCTTCTCTTTTCATCTTGGTTGTTTTATCCCTTCTTCCTGCCATACTGGCGCCCCTTCTTCCAAATCCTGTTTCAAAATAGCCCAAACGAGTCACAGAAAAACCCTGATGAATTTGCAATGGTTTTATCATCCATGTTTTACAGATAGAAAAGGGAGGGACAGAAATATTAGGTACCTGACCAAATCCATTCTAAGTGTGTGTGTCAGGGCACAGGCCCCAGCTACAAAACCACCTTTCCTGTCTCATGCATTCATTCACACCCAACGTGTTTCTTGTTGCAACCAGCTTTCTTTTCTTGCCTCCTGTTGAAATCTTCAGTTTCATTACCCCTCTGCTCCTTAATATTCTTATTTACTTCTTGGTCTTTTGTTATTGTCCACACTTCCATAGGTCTTTATTGGTACCCCAAAGCATCCCCTTATGAGGGTTCAACAGATTGTGTCAAAGCTTTGCACACCCCAGGAAAGCTTTGCATTTAAAAAGTATGAAAGGCAGCAAGAACTTAATAGACAATGGCAGATTTATTTCAAACTATAGGGATGGGTTTAAGATACAACTGATTCTTAGAGCCTGGGATTTAATATGGAAGATGAGATGGAAGAAGTAATCCAATTGATCTAAGTCTTAAATATGGCCCAGATCTGCTTGTAAATTAAAAGTAATAATTATGCATTACCTGTAAAAGCATTTGATTTCATTTTAATGGCCTTTGCAAATTGCATTACTAGATCATTTGTTTACAAAAGTAACACACATATTGATTGCAACAAGTTGTACAGGACATAAAACTGAGTGGAAATACATCCACGTTTGACAATGATGAACTTCAAATTTCAGTCACATAAGAAGAATACATTTCCTCTTTTAAAACCCAAGACCTTTCTGGTCTAAATCAGACAGTTTTAAGAATTGTATTTGTACCAGATGAATGATGCAAAAATCCTGGTAGGCAAATGAATGGATTATAAAGATTCATGAGGCAAACTGCAGTCTATAGCCAGAGGAAGCTAGTCTACTATGAAGCCAGGATCACAACACCATGCTCATGAGCCACTGAGTACATGTGACATTGTCTTACCTCTCAACACTCCTCAAATAAGGAAGAATCTAAAATATTTTTTCAGCGTTGCAACAGTGCTTCTTCTGCCTTACTTTTCACTTCCATTTATTAAGATGGATTATCCACTTCATGCTAAACCTTGACATCCTTTTAGTCACTAATTAGCTAAATTCCCATCAGACCTGCTGCTACACAGTTCTGAGATTTGTGTAATCAGTTAGGCCTGGCCTAATCAGAGTGGTTTCATTGTACAATCAACCTCAGAGGTATAAAAGTACATGAATGGATAAGAAAGAAAAAACCAGAGTGTTATCTCATATTGATTTCAGTGAGTCAATGGGAGGTCTGAATAAAAACTGAGTAAGAGCCAAGGAAATAACCTGATAAAATATTTCTCTTAAGTCTTGGTGGCCCTCTTTTTATTTACTGGAATAGCATTCTATAAGCTGACAATGTCATCTGTATTGTGCTAATTTAAGTGCCTCTAACTTAAAGAGAAGCAACAAATAAAAAGATTAAGTATTCTGTGCCTGAGCATTGTCCAAATGCTTCTTGAACCCTTTTAGGGCTGGTGCTGGGACCACTTCTATGTGGAGCCCGTTCCAGTGCCTGACAACGCTCTGTGTGAAAAACAGATATCAAACTTGAGCATCCCCTGAGACAACGTCAGACTTTCCTGAAGGTCCTGTCACTGGTCACCACACAGAACAGATCAGTGCCTGCCCCTCCTCTTCCCCTCACAAGGAAGTTGCAGACTAGGATGAGCTCTCCCCTCAGTCTCCTTTTCTCCAGGCTGAACAAACTAAGTGACCTCAGCTGCTCCCCATACAGCTTCCTCACCACCCTCACTGCCCTTCTTTGGACACTCTCCAATAGCTAAATGTCTTTCTTATATTGTGTTGTACAAAACAGCACTCAAGGCGAGGCAGCCCCAGTGCAGAGCAGAACGAAGCAGAGCAGGACAATCTCCTCCTTTTCCTGGCTGGCCATGCTGTGCCTGATGCTCCCCAGGACAGGGCTGGCCCTCCTGGCTGCCAGGGCACCATGGCTCTGTTCAGCTTGTCAGCAAGCAGGACCCCCAGGTCCCTTTCCTCACTGCTTCTCTCCAGCCTCTCAGTTCCCAGTGTGTCCATACATCCAGGTGTGCCCATCCTAGGTGCAGAATCCAGCACTTTTCCTGTTAGAATTGATATGGTTGGTGATTGCCCAGCCCTCTAAATGGTCAGGGTCTCTCTGCAGGATCTTTCTTTGAGGGAGTCAATGGGTCCTCCCTGTTTATTGCCATTGGGATTAGCTGAGCCTTGGGCAGCCAGAGGCAAGCACAGTGTGGATGCTGCATCCAGACCATTTACAAATCCAATCTCCCACCTTTCTGCTGGATCTGGGGCCAGACCCACATAGGAATTTGCCAGGATCACTGAAGCAGGGGAAAGCAGCGTGTATAGACACTGCTGACTGCTGTACTCAGAGAAAGGTAGAAAGTTAGCAGGAGGGATTAGTGAGGCAGAGAAGAGGCTATATCTCTGAGAAGATGGGGTCTGGAGGCAGGTAAGAGAAAGGAAGACAAATTATTGAAATGGAAATAATCCAATTAAGCTATTAGAAAATAATTAAACACCCATACATCTATTCAGCATTCTACTGCTGTGTCCTTCACACAAAACAAGCAACAGCAGCAGATACCTAAAATTAAAAACCAAACAAAATCTCCTTCTGAACTGTGAAGACCCATGTATTGCACACACAACACAAACTGTGGTATTTACTAAATGACTGTCCTTCACTTTGTCTTGACTTTACATTTTTTTACCCACACGTCCCAACCCTGATGCCCGATTACTTCACCTGCCACAAAAACAGCCTCTGCTCTATTATTCAAGATCACTCTTTTGTACCCTTAAGTTGTCAGAGCCTGCTGGGATGCAATAAAATGATTTCTTTCTTTCACATATTTTGAATAAGGGGCTCCTGTATAGGAAGTTGTTAGATAAATTTCTGTCTCCATCATGCTCTATCTTAAATTATGGGTCTAAGGCTCTGGAACAAAAAGCCCTCTATATCTGTAAGGTCTGGGTAAGAGGTAAAGGGCAGCTGTAACTTAACTATACTTCAACAGACTATCTCAAAACACATTCTCCAATTATACATCTCTCCTTTAAGCCCTATAAATGAAATCTCTTGACAGTAACTGGGCTTTCTCTAGTTGGTTTTTTTGATTGCTTTTTCTGGAATTCCAAATTCACACCTAACTTCCTAGGTCTGTATCTTTGTAGGTGTCTCTCTAATGATTCAGATTTTTTTATTTTAATGAAGCATCATATACAAAGTGTCCTTCTTTATTCTATTCGTTCTTTTAATCCTTACACAACCAAAGTATTGGTTCCAATTCCCTGGTTGTAATTTCTTGTTGATTGATTCATTGTTCAGCTATAAGCTCAGTGATCAAAATATTTAGAAGGCTTCCAGGAGGTCATCTAGTAGTGCCCAAAGGCAGAATTGACTATACATCAACAGTTCTTGGCAGCTGCTCGTCTAACCGGTTTTTAAAAACCTCCAGTGATGGAGATTTCATCATTTCCCTAGGCAACCTGTGCCAGAGCATAACTACCCTTATCATTTAAAAGTTTTTCTTCCCAGAAAGTAGGATCATCTAGTGGAAGACATATCAGTCACTGAGAAATGCTTTGAGATAACACTGTGCTGTCATCCAAATCCACCAGGTGCTTACTCAGGCTTAACATTTGGTAAGGAATATGCCATCCTTGAAAGATACAGAAATGTTTTTGAGCCACTCCCAAGACAATAACTGATAGCAACAGATTCAGATTCAATTAGCCATTGGCTCCTTAGTGGCAATAAATATCTCAGTGGCTGCTCCTGGATATCTTCCACACAATGAATAAGAATGAACTGGGAATTACACTTCTCCAAAATATTTAATTCTTAAAGAATAGACATTAAGGGGGAAAAAAATTGCCTGGATCAAATACTGAAAGCATCCAGCCTGTGATGAGATCCAGATGGCATTGTGAAAAATCAGATTAGGCTGGATTAGGCCAAATATATATTCCAAGTAGTTTTGCCATTGAGCAAATAGGAGAAGCTTCCAAGAAGGCCTACTGAGTTTGCAATTTAAACTGGCACTCCCTGCAACATAATCAAACCACTTTAGTGACAGGCAGCCTTGTGAATGTGTGCTTATTTCATACATGCCTGTTTTAAAGCAAAAAAAAGAGAGCAGTTGTTTAAGGACACGAGAGAAAGGGCATTTTCAATGGTGTTATGGCTAGCAGCTCTTATTTACTCTCCCCATTTCAAGAAGGAAAATGGAGGCCAGGAGAAACCAACCCATTTTGGCTAGTTCCATTTTCCATGCCTGAGATTCCTGACTTTAAAAAGAAAGAGATAGAGATTCCTGACTTTAAAAAGAAAGAGATAGAGATGAATCTTATTTCTTCAATTAATTTTTTAAGAAAAATATTGAAGCTGTTCTCCTGCTCTATTGAAAATCTTTCCATGGTAACTAGATAATGAGTTTAAAAAGAAAAAGAAATACAAAAAAAAAACCGAGCAGAAACTCCAAGTCGCAATCACAAACCCTCCATTAAAATTTTATTCTATTCAGTTCCTATCATTCACTTGGTCCCCATCCAAATGATGGCTGAGCCACCTCCTTTTTTTACTTCCATTATCTGGCAAGAATATCTGCAAGCCCTGTGCTTGTGTGAAGGCTCAAACACGTGCAGAGGCTATGATGTAAAAGAAAATCCTAGAACCCCTAGAATGAAGCAGATGGCACATGAAACACTACAGATGTGAGAGCAGATGAACACTGGAGTGGTTTTCAGTGGTCCCATTCTGGACTTCCAGGGGACTTGTGCATGAATTCACCCCCTCTGACTCAGGCATGTAATTGAAGAGCCTCTTCACCCTTGGTCACCTCATCAGTCAGTGGAAGGAGAAATATTTCCAGTCCACTCAGGCCCTGTGTTGCTCTCAGAGAGCTCATTCTTCCACCATTGCAGAAATTTGGAGCATCCAGATTCCTATATTAGATATTTCCTTTAACAGGCAAATATGAGATAAGAATGCAATCAGAGTTTACAGTTTGTTGGAACACCAACAGGGCACCTTACATTGGCAACCTCACGCCTTGTGCAATGTGCGCGGGCATCTCAGGGGCACGTGAACCTATGAAAGAGCAGGGAGGCCTGTAAGAAATAACCTCTGAGAAAGTTTAGAGCTTGACCCCAGAGTGCAGAAAGGGGTTTTCATCCCTTTTAGATTCTCCACGACATGGACAACACAGGAGTTCTGTCTCCTCTAGACTCAGCTGGGAAAAGGCAGTGCAAGAAACTGGAGTATTCCCAGTGGACATGGAACCCCATGGCAAGCCCTCCTTTAGTCTGAGGGCATTTCAGACCACTTCCCCTACAGGACAGCTGTAATCACAAAGGCATGGAGCATCCAGAGGAACTCTGTCTGATTCTGGCCATATAGTTCCCATCTTGACAGGCCAAGTGATCAGTTCATTCTGTAGCTGTGATTAGAATATGTCAGCAAGGTAGGTCCTAGAGCAAAACTGAATATACCAAGCTGAACATCTGCTTTCTGGCTCTCTTTGTGTTTGTGCACATAGGCATGTCTGCATGTGACTTTCTCTGTGGATTCCTCACCAAGAACCAAGGGCCTAAAAAGCTGAAATCAAGAGTGTCCCAAAATAATGCCTCCCAGGTTTTAAAACAAACCTCTCATTTTCTGGCAGTAGGAATTTAGTCAGTATATTGTTAGTGTTCACACATTGCAGACATGATCATTTAAAAAGACCTAGGGTTGTCTGCACCCCAGATTCCCTGTCATTTCGCAGCAGTGAGGCTTGTGTGCGGGAATGGCTGTGGCAGCACCCCCTAATCCTTCAAACTCAGACTACCAACAGCAAGCAGGGTCGATTATGGTTCAGTCTGTGGCTTTTCAGTTGCATGTTAGGCCACCTCTTTTTCACTGTCCCCAGCCTGAGGCTGATATTTTCGGCTGCAGCTCTCTGGTGTTTAGCTCAGGGAGGGGCTGCCAGAAGAACAGCTGCCCTCCTTCCCTGGGGCAGTGTGGGCTGGGAGGAAGCAGGAGATCCACTCTATCCTGCAGCCCTGGAGGAGCTGCCCCTGCCTGGCTGGGGAGCACCTGACTGAGCCAGAGGGCTTTCCCTGCTCAGGCCCCTGGGTCTGGGAGCACCTTCCCTGTCATCTCCAGCCATTATCCCACAACAGTCACCTCTCCAAAGCATTAACAGGAGTAGAAACAAAATGTGAATATAGGGAAAGCAGAGTGCCCTCACCTCTCCACAGATACATTTGCCCAAACTATTAAGTCTGTAAGAAGAAAAAAAAAATTAGGAGAATTCTTTAATCTTAGTTTGGGCATGACTAGTAATTAAGCTATGTGTTGTATTACCAATATATACAGTGTCAAGAAATTCAGTTTCTCAGTGATGAACAGAACTAGAAATTATGCTTTGACAGACATACTTAATTTTATTGACTGAAAAATCTAAATTCAATGTAACTAATATATAGCTATCGATTGGTCTCTTTTCCAGGTAACAGCAAAAATTGCCCTTGTACTGCCTGGCAAAAGAAGAAAAAGACATTACACAAGTTGTCTGTCTCTCTCTTCCCTTCCCACCATGAGGTCATGCAGAGACATGCATTTTCCTAATGTGGGCTAGTTAATCACTCAATTTAGAAAGAATAAGTATGCATGCTTTCATGTTGTGCCATTATTACTTGCTAATTATAAAAATAAATCTGATCAGGCAGGAACTTTGGAGGGCTCAAAGTAGCCAAAAAAAGTCATAATTTCCCAAAAGTGTATGCCGAACAATTAACATTAAGTTATTTTCCTAAATTCTTGGTGAAACCAGCCCAGCTACAGGTCTGACACTTTGAGGTAGGTCCGAGCTCTATGGTCCCTTATGGGTTAAGATACATCCAAATTATAAAAGGTACATCCAAAGAGAAGCCAGACAAATGGGAACTCAAAGATTAATTCATGGGTCTGGTAACTCTCAGCCTCTGAAAAGGATCTATCAGCAATGAAATACAAAAAAAACCCCAAGCCTTTGATGCGTCAGGGTCTTCCACCATTCCCTACTGAGAAGTTTGAAAGGACAGAAGGTTCCTGGCAAAATTATATTCAAGCTAAGCCTGGCTTTCAGGTAATATAAAAAATTTTATTCCTCAGTGATCAAACTGTTGTTGTGATTGGCTGGAATGTGCATGTTTCCAAAATAAATGACTGACTGCAGGGGATGGTCTAATGGGTGGAGGCTGGTATCCAGTCACAAAGGCGTATCCATTTTTAAATAAAATTATATACTTGTAATTGCACTTTGGCTCTTATTCACAATGGCCCAAACCACAATAATTCTCAATAAGACAGTCAACCATCAACTACTGAGCCCCAAACAACTCAGACTGAGTTTGCCCTGAAGGATTAAGGTCAGGAAATCGCTTCTGCTAAGATGCGATGTTATGAAAGTGTTTCAAAATACAAGCATTGGGACATAAGGTCAGCTTTGGGGCAATCTGCCAAGCAGGCTTTGCTTTCAAAGCCTCTCTTCCCACTCACCGAGCCAGGGAGGGTCTGATTGGGTGTAGATGTCCCAGTTTATGCAATATCACCCAGCAGAAAACCAAAATGCACGTGTCCCACACTGACTCAGCAGAACAGGACTACGGGGATGTGGTCCGATGAGGAGGGATCACGCAAAGCTCAGGTCGCTGGTTCCCCTTTCGTGGCCTTTCTCCTCCTAGGCAAACAAACAGTCCACAAGCTGGCAGCCACTCAGGATGTTCTGTAGCCCACAGACTGGGCAGAGCAGCAGATTTGGGAGCACCCAGTCACTACTGACTCCAAAGCGCACCTGTGGATATGGGACCAACAGCTCAGACACCGGAGACCTCTGTGAGCTCAGGGATATTGATGCATGGGAACCATATCCTCCTCCTTCCCTCTTTCTGGGTTACTTCTTCCCTCCCCCAAACCCACTGTCCCTCTGCCTTTCCCCTGTACCCTGCTCCCACCAGACCCACATCACGAGAGGCATTTCTTAATCTTTTCTCATAGTCCCAGTTCCTGCACCTCCTGCACCATTGCAGCTATGAGCTGCAATGTGTGAATGCCAACTTTGACATTTCTGGTTTGTTATGAATTCATGCTCTTCTCTTCTTGAACTTGAGCTCAAAACTCAGCTGGTGGGAACAGCTGTCCTCTCTTACTCCTTTTCAGTTACTTGCTGAGGGTCTACCCTTCACATCTGAATCACCACCTCACAGGCAGACCCAGAAGCTGACTTCCTTGTCACCCTGCTCTGAGGTTTCCTGCTTTGATACTACACAGAATGAAAAAGAAGAGGCAGAGGGGGGGAAGCCTCTCTTGTTGTGACACCTGGTCACTATCTGCTTGCATGAATAAAAATTACACTCCTCTTTCTCTTGAGTTGCAGGTGATCAGGATGCTGAATAAGCATCCAGCCAGATTGAGTGGGGAACGAGGAGCTGCAGCTCAGTGTTTGACACACAAGCTGCTATGGGCAGCAGCAGCTCTGCCTGCACACTGCAGGTGTGGGATGTGCTGGATTATCCCTTGATGGCAGAGGGGCTCTGTCATACAGCTCATGGCCCTGGATGTCATCCACTGTGGTCCCCTACAACAGTATCAGACTCATACGATCTTAGAATACTCCAGCTTGGAAAGGACCCATAAGGATTCAACTCCTTGATCATCCTAGGACTACCTAAAGCTAAACCACATGACTAAAAGCATTTTTTGGATGGTCCTTGACCTCTTGACATGTTGGTGCCATGATGACTTCCCTGGGGAGCCTGCTCCAGTGATTCAGTATTATGAATTTTCATATGTTTCTTAAATGAAAATTTCTGAAGTATTGAGGATTTGGCTCTAGCCCAAGGTATATAGTGCTGTGGCACTATGAGAGGGCCCCTGTTGCATGCTCCTGGGGTGACAAGAGGTGTGTGGGCACAGCTGAGGACACACAGCCCTCTGAGAGCCCAGAGTGACTGTGCAGAGCAAAGGCATGCACACCTGCTGCCCTCCTGGGAGACAACAGGAGCTGTTCCCAGGACTCTGCTGGGACTGTGCCTTGGACTCAGCTCACTGACAGATTTCAAAAGAGAGCCTGGGATGAAGTCAAGCTGAAGAGTCAATCATGGCTCCAGTGCCCACAATTCTTTCCTGGCCTTTTCTCTTTAACACTAGGGACACACCCTGTGGGGCCATGGAGTGCCATGTGAACACACAGCCTTTCTGGGAATATCCACAGTGGCCTGCCTGCAAGGCTTCTGTCACTGGGAAACAGGAGCCGGCAAGCGTGCAGGATTCATTTAAACCAAATGAGCTGATCCATGGCAGCTATGGATGGATCTGTTTTCTGTCTGCAGCAAATGCAAAGAGGGCCTGTCTAAACCACAGTAACAGGGGGCTAAGCTGTTCAGATTTCCTCCCCTGTGCCAAAGGGTAGGAGCATGCACTCAGGCACTGTGCCCCAGCTGATACTCAATATATTTATTGTACTACAATATGCTGATCATATGTCTGAGCCTCGAGAAATGATTAACATTTCTGGTTTGATTAAGTGAAGGTCCCTTTTGAAGCTGCAAATGATGCTGCTACAATCTATCAAGCAAATATGTATTTATGAATATTTAAAAATGCTAGTTATGCAAATGTGCACTTAGGGAATTTAAAAATACATGTAATTAATCTCTTTGGGGTTGCTGTGATCTGTTGAGTGAATACATATCCAAGGAGAATAATCAAGTCAATAAGCCAACAATGACTATTGCAGAAAGATACTCTCTACTCTCTCTTGTATCTCTGTTCTCCACAGATGATGGTTAGACACAGTGGTTCTAGAGTAGACTGCCATCTTGTTCTTCAGTCATTTCTCTGTTAGGTTGCAATAACTCAGGCTGGCTGATGAAGCAATCCCTGCCACAGCCACACTTAATCAAGGTATTAAGCCTCATGACAAAATCATTGCTGCAGAAAAGAGAGTGTGCAGCATCTTTTCTAGGTTAAATGTTTGTATTTACATCCTTCATTCCACCATTTACTTGGTGAATGTAGATACTCAAAGTCCTCAAAAATACTCAAAGTCCTCAAAGATACTCAAAGTCCTCAAAAATACTCAGCTCTTATTTTTTGTAATGCCCGACCCCACAGCGCCCCACTCCATGGTGGAATCCTCATCCCCAAGTGCATGCAATTCCCAGGGAGCATGGATTATCTAAAGAAAGAGATCCTGGAAACCAGCCAGGCTGGGATTCACTAAAGCTAGCAAAGGCACAAAGGAAAGAGATGGTGCTTAAAATATATAAGGGCTGTTTTCATTATCTAATAGCTCTGCCTCTGTGCTTACTCTGCATCTTGGTCCTCCTGCACCCACACTGCATTTCTCTTTCTTCACATCTGGGATCTCTTTTGTAGAAATCAACAAGATAAAAACATCAACACAGTAATAGCAGGACAGACATAGCCTAAAAGGCTGAATGGATCAGCAGCATGTGTCTCCTGGCCTCTTAGCATTCCCACACTCCAGCTGCCCAGTTGCTCTCTCATGACTTGTACTAAGCCTATCAGTCTGTCCTTGTGGAGCAAACAAATGGCTCTGGGAGCCACACATCATCTCCAGGCTATAAAATATAAAGGACCACTGGAGGAATCTGGCATCTTTGAGATTTCTTTCCATTTTCTTAATTTGATTGAAATTAGATAAAGGATTTAAAATTTATTGGTGGGTTGAGTGGGGGAAAAGACAGCAAAAGCCTGCATGCAGAATATATTCTCATCAGAGTGTTGTATAATTTTCTCAGAAGACAGTATTTTAGAAACTATATTTGCACATAAATCTCCGTGGTTACTTACCTGGTGACTAAGAAAGAATCTGGAGATTGTTCTACCTGATTCATCTCCTCTTAAGCTTTCAGATATTCTGGGGTGTTCTTCTGGCTAGAGCTACTTCACTTCTTCTTCCCCTATCCATGTCAGCTGGTAATTGGCTTCATTATCTGCTCAAGAGGGTGTCCATCTGAGGTACAAGAGACTGAGGATCAGATCCTCATCATAACTTATCATTCAAAAACCAAGCTTAAGAAAGCCTCATACCAAAATTCTCCACAGGTTCACCTTGCTGCCAAGGAGAAGAATTTGATAAAGGAAACTTTTGACTGTCAGGGTTCCATTCTTTCTGCAGAGGTTTCAGTCTGCAGCAGGCCCCCTAACTCTGGGGGTCACTGGTGTCTACTGCTGGCTTGTCCATCAGACTCTCCTGCCCATGTGCTCCAGCACCTGGGCACAACACAAAGGCACCCAAGAAACTGTACAACTATTTAATCTTACACTCAGATGACAACATTGAGCTCCAAATAATGCACACTAACAGCTCTGTATAAGCAGCATAGATAATTTTTTATTTATTTTGCATATCAACTGAGACAAGCAGTCAATTTCTATCTCCAGACTTGCCAGAGTAAAACAGAAAGCTTAAAAATCCTTAAATTTTCAGTGACAAAAGCGAGAATGTAGTACAGGTATTTAGAAATAATTGCTTCAAAATAGTGGGAGCTGGGTCCATTGTTTCTGGAAGTGAAAAGTATATCAGGATCCTCCAGAAGGTACTCAACAGGCTACAGAGCTGGGACAGAGGGAGAGTAAGGGCAGTGTTGACTCTCTGGAGATGTCTACAGTAAATTTGGGCTGCATTGAAGCTCACAGTCCACATGGAGCTGAGTACTCTCCATCACACACATTGTAACACAAGCACTCTGCACTCAGGGCAGCCACCCCGCCCAGGAACAGGGCTGGTCCCAGGGCGGGCTCAGGAAATGTAAGGGAAACTGGGTACCAGTGCAGAGCAGCAGATGAGAGTGGGGATGGTTACATTCGCTTCCAAAAGCATCTAAACACAGCACAGACTTCCACAAAACTGATGGTGAAATCTAGACCTAGGGCCAGGCTTGTGCAAAGAGGTGAAGCTCAGCCTTTAGAGAGCAGTGTTAGCATCACAGACACCTTTATTAGTTACATCTGAATCCATCACTAGCACACTTGTAGGAACAGCACATGTACCTCTAAACCCTGCCTGGGGATCTGATGGTGTGAACAGGACCAATGAACTGCAGCGTAGTTCAGCAGAACTGACTAAAGTTTAGGAAATGGCAGCCTGTTTCTCATTTCAGATGTCTGTGAGAAAAGGCAAAATCAGTACTACCATGTTCAGCAGTGCACTGACTGATATTTTCATATGCTAAGTTTCAGTAACAAAACCACATCTCTAGTGGAAATATTGACACAAATATGAACAGTGGCACTAAATGCTTTTAGAAAAGCATTTTATTTCTGAGCTTAGGACTTACTGTTTCAAGCAGCCACAACTAGTAGTTCTTATAAGCAAATTAGGTCCAATTATCTGATGTCTAAATTAGAATCCTCTCCCTCCTCAGCTCCATTTGCAGCAATTTTTAGCACAAGAGCAATAACAGTTAAACACACTTACCTAATTATAGATAATGATCTTTATAAAGAGCTGCTAGAATATGCTAAGCATCTTAGCATAAACATGCTCATTCATTCCTACAGCAAGATTATGGTAAAGCCTAGTGATCGTGGCAAATAGTACTCCTGTGGAAGCAACCTGCTCAGTGCAAGGCACCATGTTAGTCAAATGACCTACCTCCTCCCTTCCTTCCATCCCATCAGCTGCAGGTGTTCATTTCCAGCTCAGAAAGATCTCAGCCCATCCCTCACATCAGCACTTTTGTGGAAAGCATCCTTTATTGCCTCTGATTTGTGACACTGTCCCTTACTGCTGCCATGAGGCAGGCCAGCTTGAAGACTCATTTTGTCCCAGACCTCACAGTGCTCTCACACTGTCGATGAAAATAATGACCAGATTCTTCTGCCAGGGCAGATTAAAGTCACTGCTTGTCACAAAAGAACCAGGTTTCCTCAGTATGACTGGGACAGTCAACACAATAAAACTCGAGTTCTGTCCAGTCCTCCTCCTGCCCTTCCTGACATTGTATCCTAGGAGCTCAGGAGCAAATGCTGCTGGTTCCCAAAAGGGACTGTGCCACACTTTCCACCCTTCTCTGCTTGACAAGACCAGTTTCATCTCACAGAGGGAAGACAAGCCCTCCTCCTGTGACCATGAACTCCCATTGGCATGTCTCTGACAAACACCTACGCTGCTGAGAGAGATCTATTAGGAGCCAAAACACAGCCCTAGCACAGCAGGAGCAGCTGCCAAAGCCCTGGGGTGGTCCTTTGGCCACTTTTGGAGGACCCAGATCCTAACATGCTGTTAGGATCTGGAGCACACACAGATTTTTATGTCTGAGGACCAGGTCTGCAAGCTCTGGGGAAGCAGCAGGCAGAGCAGCAAGAGCATTTCCTCCCTTGCTGCCAGCAAACCTGAAAAACCACAAACTGTGGGGCTGGGAGGGACTGTGGGAGCAGCCTCTGCACTGCAGACTGGTCTGGCACCTGCACCTGACACAAGAGCCTCCTGAGACAGATTGTACTATCCAAAAAGTTTCCTCCTGAGAGGTCTGTGCTCTTGCAGCTTTCATAGCACTGGGCTCACTCCCATGAGGTTTTATTCCTGCTTTGTACCCCTGTGAAATAACAAGAGAGGAAGCCTAGTGCAGACCCTGGTCTGCAGTTCTGTGTTCCTGGCCATCAAATTGCCAGCAGCCACCTCCCCATTTTAGGCAATGGCAGAGGACTGCTGTAGCAAATTTGGCTATCCTGGTCAGAGCAGAAACAGAAATTCCTTTACAGAACATTGTGAGAAGCATCATATGGGACAGGGAAAAGATGTGTGGACATGAGTTGTTGAGGGTCTGTATCTCTTGAGACTACAAAAAAGCCACTTCTGTCAGGTGAAACACACAAGGGAAGCACCTTTGCTGCTTTCAGGAACAAATGAAGAAAATTAGAAAACGTCCCCATTAAGGCATCAGCTGTTTGATGCTGCTAAATTACAAGGTCTAGTCAGAGAACAGCATAGTACTGAAACAAAACTGCTTTGAGAGGCCAAACCCATGCTTGGGAAAAGCAGTAGAGATGAGCTGGTTGCAAAAGAAGTACATCTGGTGAAGGACCTGCTTTTACATGTGGTATGCTATCTGTGTGAATATCAGCACACCTGATGCCAGCACCTATGACAAGTTACTGTGCAAAATCTTTCGTAAGCCAGAGGCGAGGTTGCAAGACTGCTAAGAACACCATCCCAAACCTCAATACTCTGGGCCAACTCATCTCATGGCTGCTGCTTGCAGCCCACAGCCAGACCCTCCCCGTGTCTCCACACTAAACTGCAATAAAAAAATGGTTTGGGGAAAGTCACATACTGATAGTGTGCAGAGCAGATGAGTATGTAGCTGGTGTGCTGGGTTCTGAAGACTTCCTGCCTCTTACCCAGGAAGGGCAGGGTCTGCAGGTGTCATCTGAGGTGAAAAATAAAGTGCAGCTCCCAATGACTTATTCCTAGTCACTGCTTTGGCTTTCAAGGTCTGTGTTAATGAAAGAAACTGAACTGTATTTATAGGGAATACAAATGTCTAGAGAACAGATGTGATAGTAGAAAAAAGAAGGACCATATGATTTTGGGCAGGCAGAGGGCAAATGCAGCTGCACACACATAAAACCCACTCTTTGCAGTGATAGAAAAATGGACAAGCCTGTTTCCAGCACCTGAAGATGTGTCTGCAGTGCCTTTGCATGGCTGACCAGAAAGCAGAGACCCCAGGTTTGAGAGATTTTCCACCTCAGCCATCTGCGTGCTACAGGAGCTCTGTGAGAATCACCCAAGAGCAGCCTCAGCTGGGTGGATTTAACTGACAAGAAAACAGGCATTTCCTGCTGGTGTGAGCACAGCACTGATCTTTTCCTGCACAGAAATCTATTCGTCCCATTTTACATTTAAGGAAAAAAGAAACAGAAAAGGGCTGGTTCACCTGACCTGGAGTCAGGCCTAGGACCATCAGAGCTGGTGAAGGGCTTGCACCATCTGTTCCCAGGATTCAAGGCTTTCTCTTCAAGGGAACACACCAGAAGAATCAATAGTAATAGCATCAGCCAGGACCTATTCTCCTTCAGAATCTGAAACTGCAGATTTTCTGCCAAATGAGCTCTGATAGGTGATCTGAAACACTCCATCAAACACAATCTTGAATAAGACAAACTCTTGCACAAAATACTGCCTCTGCATAACTAGGAAATGTGAAGGGCACGTTCTCTTCTGCTTACACAGGCCTCTTGCTGCATAGGTGCAACAGGCATCAACAATCCTAGTGTGGACAACTACTTGCCATAGACCTAATCTGGAACAATAATTCTTGCAATTTCCCTGAATAGTTTCAAATTATTCATTACAAAGCTCATTCGTGATTTTCAGTTGCTAATCTTTTTTTTTTTCCCCAGCTAATCCTATACTTTTCAGAAAAGATGGTGTGTCTACTTTGTGTTATTACTGCAAGAATTTATTAAAATGGAGCTTTAATGGGATCAAGGCACAGTGGGTCAAGTTCCCACCTCCTAGGCCAGAGCTGTAGAGCTCAATAATGCCTGTTTTATTGTGCAAAATCTAAACTAGCAAGATGCTTTGCCAGCACTGGGAATGGGCATGAGGTACTTTCTTTCTCTTATCCTGCCTTTTTCAAAAGAAAAGCAAACACAGCATGTTCTTCTACCTAGCTCAAAGAATAAGGAAGTTGTTCCATAGTGGGACACATCAATGGGCACCATGTTTCACCCAGGACAGATGAGAATTTGGCTTTTTTACAACACTACCAGTGGAGAGGATTAAATCCTTTTATCTACTTCTAAGCATAGTTTTCCTCTGGTTTAGAGAATTAGATTAAATGGACATAAAGGAGCACAACCCCCAGTGATTTACAGACTGGTGACGATATCAAATGCAATAGTTCAAGCAAGAAGGTTGTGTTGTACTTTCCTGTTATGATGCCCTCAGCCTCATTCCATCCAGGAATCATTCCTTGGCAATGACCTACTCACCCAAGCTCTGGAGATTCCTCAGCCAGGGAGTAAGGAGCAAAGTGACCATTTCCATTGCTACGCCAAGTGGGAAAGTTTGCAAGCAAGGAGAGGAGAGGAGAGGAGAGGAGAGGAGAGGAGAGGAGAGGAGAGGAGAGGACAGGACAGGACAGGACAGGACAGGACAGGACAGGACAGGACAGGACAGGAGCTGGGGCAGCCCCTGAGAACAACTTAACCAGGGCAGCTCATGTGTGGGCATTGTTTATGTGATTATAGCTCAAGGATGTTGAGAGACTACATCTGTTCCTCAAGATCTCAATTTATTTCCTAATTGTCTTGATGTGTAAACTTTATGTATTACCGTAAGATTAGTTTTGTGCCTACTTGCAAAGCTTGTTTCCATTAGATGTTGGTACCCTCTGAGGTGCTGAGCTTCAGCCACTTTAATCCACTCAGGAGTTGAGCTGCAATTCACAATGAGCTGGAGGTGACGGTAACTGCATAAACATCAGGAGGAGTGTGTTTTCTTTCCAGCACATATCACTTCACTCCAAGCTAGGTCTTCGTCATCCTCATTTACAGAGGTGAAAATATTAAGCCCCTTTGGAAATCTGCAAACACAGAAGCACGAGCTAAGTGCTAAGTATTAGCTGAGGGATTGTAACACTTCAAAGAGACGTTGCCACCATGATGGAATTTCCTTAGCAATGAGGAAAAGACATTACTTAGAGTAGAGGAAGAAAATATAATTCCCTCTTGTTCACTCACTGAAAGCATAATTGTGAATCAGCCTTGACCAGATGACATGAGAGGAAGAAATGCTGTTTCCAAAGTTGCTTAGAAATCAGTGTCGCTAGCACTGACTGCCCCAAACAGTTGTTTTTAAACTGGGGACAGTAAAATTACAGTCCCTGTCATGCACACCAGCAGTGACAGATAATGTAACTAAACACCTTCTAGTCTGCAAATTAAATGCAAGTGCTCTCAAAGGGATGGGTTTATATTCATTCAGTGAACAGCCACAGGCAATTGATTACTGAGTGTGTACACGAGAAAAATTCCCTTTCTCTGCAAGCAGGTGGTTTCAGCTGTACATCCTGTACGGCTACTAGAAGGTGCACATCCTAAGACCTGTGGTGTTCAGTCCTTTTATGCCAGTGGGAAGTCTATCCAACTATAATCAATGTGCTTATCATTGTTTGAGTCTGTAAAACACACACACACACACACACACACACACACACAACACAAACCAGGGGCTGGAGGAAATTACCAGTGAGCCATTAGAATGATTAAGTAACCGAGCAACCTCTTGATAAGTTCCAAGTAATTTAGTTTCCCCTGGAGCCACGCTGTTGAGCCCGTAGAGAGAGCAGGGCCAGCAAGACAGTGAGGGTCTGGCAGGGAGGGAAGCCATCAGGCAGCTCTGCTTGTGCATGCAAACAGAGTTTCTGGAACATTCACCTCCTTAATCACACATCCACTGAGCTCACTTTTTAAAGCTACAATTATGTTACACACTCCTGCCAAAAAAGCACCTGACACATGATGACATTTTAAAGAATTCTACTTCCTCTCTGACTACAGCACTTGTCCTGCCCCACATTATTTTTCTTGATAACTTCATAGAAAGGCATTCATTTCCTATAAATAAAGATTTGGGGAGTGAGCACCTGGATGGCAGATTCCAGGTCTGCCAACTTTCTTCTTTTAGAACACTGATTTTCAAGAAACAGGCAAGACTCTTCTGAGACAGAGATGCTGACAGACTTCTTTATATTAAAACTACTTCTTAGTCCAGTCTTAGTAATTAAGAAACCAAGTCTTACAGATGGATTGCAATTTAGCTAGGAGCAATGCTGCAGGAGAGGAGCATGGATATGAGCTTCCAGAAAAACCTGGCTTAGCATCTCTAAGTATCTACAGTGCTATGTTCCTCTGACACAAACCCATGCAGTACCAGTGCCCAAGCAGCACTAGTCCTTATGCACAAAAATAACTGCACAGGACCTACATGCAGACCTCTTAGGGTCTCTCACCACACAAAGAAACACCCAAAAGGTTGGAAGGAAGGAAATGGGTATCAAAGCACTGGAGGGGCTCCCTGCTCAGTGAAATCTGGTCCTTGCAAGCATCATCTCCAGTATTCAAGTGCACCTTCAGGCGCCAGATACTTCTGCAACTCTGATCCTAAACAAACTTCAGTTGTTGGGGAACAACATCTTCCCAAGTGTTATCCTCATCTTCATCTGTAAAATAATCAGAAGCTGGTCACCCTTTTTTGAGGGTCAGAGGTTCTACTTATAAATACCTCTTAACTTGCAGGAATATAGCAACATCCCTGAAACTTACTTCACATTATATGGAACCATAGCAATGAGACAGCAAAACCTTCTGGTTTTAACTACAGCCCATCAGTTAATATTGCATAGGTAAACATAGTTCAGAGGCAAATTAAGTTTTAATCAAAGGTGATGAGTGTCACTGTGTCATTTTTCTAAAAGGGAGAGAAGCAAACACCAAAATCCTAACCTAATGCAATTTTCCGTGTTTTCCATGAAAGAAAACATATATTTGTCTGTAAAAGTAGATCTGCTCTTTCAAAGAAAGATGTGAGTGGCATTTTTGTGATGTTATGCTGGCCCACCACCATCACTGAAGCCAAAGGCATGAGGAGCTGATTTCAATAGGGCAAGGTTAAACCTGTGCTGCCTGCCTTTAAAGACCCAGACCCTGCCCCGAGGGTCCTCCACGTGCAGAGGCTTGGAAAAATCAGGGTCCAAATAGCAGAACTTCAGGCAGGAAGGAAGTAGGTGAAAAAGAGACTGCAGTGAGTTTTGATGAAAGGGGAACTATCAGTCTGTGGAGAAGCTACTAATAGAAATACTCAGGGAGCAGCCCTGGGTCTGTCTTCCTTAGTGTTTTTGCAAGTGACCTCGATATGCAAAGCAAGTGTGCTGCTGGTATTTGCTCATAGCATAAAGGAGACAGGCCCCTTTTTTTCTAGGAGAGGCTTGCAAAGCCAAGAACTGGAGGAGAAGGTGACAGGAGACACTAAAATGGGATGAAATTCAAAGCTACTCAACACAAGATCATATATCTGTGGAGTAACAGTGAGAACTGCCACCCTAAGCTGAGAGCTCATTAACTGGAGATGACTGAGGAGAAGAAGCAGAGAGCATTAGTTAATTATAGGATGACTTAAGCTACCAGGTGATGCAACTATGAGAAAAAGCAAGTGTGATCCTAGGATATGTCAGCCAAGATATTTCCAGAGAAGACAGGTAGTGGTTGTCAGGACATAAAGCAGTGGTGCAACAAGGAATGGTAATACATAAAAATGGCTGTTCTAGTTCAGGCCAAAGCTTCTCCCAGCCCATTACCCTTTCTTCAACTGTGGCCAGAGTAAGAACAGGAAGAATAAGAATAGGACAAGTGCATCTAAGACTTCCTTCTGATACTCTCACAGCCTTGAAACATTTTCAGCTAAGGGGATTTCCTTCGCTAATTGTCGTTTGACTGTTAAGCAACCCACAATGGATTTTTCTTCTAAATTACTTTCAATCTACTCATGAGCAAGTGTCAATTTTTTGAATCCACTTTGTCCTTCTGCAAGGACTTCCTTACATTTACTTATCATATGAATAATCACTCTCTTTTTTAATGTTTTGAGCCCACTTTTAAGTAATTTCATAATGTTTCCCCTAATTCTCCTTCAGGATGTCACACAGAGTAGCCAATCCCCATCAACCTTTTCCCAAATTTTGTAGTCTTCTGTCACAAGTTCCCAGAGACCTCTGTTTCAGACCAAACAAGTCCCATGTATTCAGCCAGTTTGTACCCCTGGTCATTCCTGCTGCCCTGCTTTCATATTAAACAGACCCTTTCTAAGCTAAGGAAAGCAGGACAGCTTACAAGGTTGGTAAAGTCACACATTATGTCATGAAGAGGTGTCCTCCTTCTGCTCCTAATAGCTCCTATATTTGATGTGGATGGGGATTCTTATTTTGCTTTCTGAAGGGTATAAATCTAGTGTTTGTATGTCTAATCCAGTCACCCCCACCCAAGAAACATTAGCTTCACCTTGAAGAGGAACTGAAGTACAAAATCAAACTAAGACAATGAGTGGCATGAAGAGTCCATTGTATGAGTTGAATTTAAAGGAAAAGTTATGATTCTTCTCTGTACAAAGCACTGAAAGCACCAGGAAAAGAGCAGAGTTATTGAGAATTATTAAGTCTATTGGGACAGTGTAGGGACAAAAATGTACATTTCATTGGGATGTAAATGAGGCTTGGATATAACCAGACTGTTGAATAGAACAAAGTCCAGAGACTCTGAAACAGCCTTTCAGCAGAAAAGAAGGTAAAAAATTAAACTGGTTTCAGGATGGCCAGAGTCAGTTTGTGAAATGCTGGTTACCTGCAGTACTGGGAGATTCACAACACAGGAAGGCCCCACCTAGGTATGCATTTAATAACAAATGGTGGTTCACACCAGCTCCCTCTGTGGCTCCATTTAGGCCTCCCCAAGGGCGATGCTTTCCTTTAGGACAGATGAAGAGTACGCTTCTTTGCACATAGGCACCCAGAGATCTACCAAAAGCATTCACAGAGGAGTAAAGGCAGTAAAGAGAAGTAAAGGAGTAAAGAGAAAGTAAGGAAGGCTGTAAAGCTTGCTGCTGGTTAGGGTTACAAGCCATTACAGGATGAAGTATTAGCTTCAGCAGATGTATGGGAGTAAGAAACCCACATGAATCCTGCTGCAGAGGAATGTGGTGGGAGGAGCAGGCTACATAATCCCTAACCACTTAAATAATTCTATAGTTATTAAATAGTTAAATCATTTAAGCAATTATTTATGGATTGACTAATCCCCTCATTTATTGTTCCTTGTGTAGACAATCTTGGAGTAAACATTACTGCAAATACTGGAGCTTATAACAGGTCAGATAACAGAAGTGTGTACCTAGGCACCAGATAGACACACAAAAAAAAAAAAAAAAACTGATTTGGTTTGGAATAAAGGGCTTTTTAGTAGGTTTTGGCACTTTTTTTCACCAGTCTCAGCATTTATAAAATGTCAGCCTACCACCACATTAAAGAGAGGGGGGGAAAAAAAAGAAGACAGAGCTTCCAGAAAGCTTCAGGATAACTGTCTTACTTATCACTAGATTTTTAACTAAAACACTAGAGGATACATGCTGGAAAGCTAACTAGCCAAAGGTATTATTGTATACACTGGCATAACACAGACACATTTCAGAGAAGCGCAAAGCAACTTTCAGGCATTTCTCTTGGGGAGTCAGAAAACCAGGAGGATCATTTCCATATGCTCAAAGAGGTCCCGTCTCACAGGCAGGGAAAGTGAAACTCTTCTTTACTAAATTGCCAGTAGAGGTGACAGCCCTAATTCAAAAGACAAAGACTAGTGCAGTGAAGCTCTCTTTACCTCAGCTACCAAACAGCCAGGCTCTCTAACACTGATTGTGATGTTCTGCTTTAGTGCCAAAGTCACCCAGGCAAAACCTACTGTCCAGAAGGACAAAGATTAGAAGCTGACTACAGGTAGAGCTTGTTAAATAACCTTACAACATGAAAATATGAAATATGAAAAGATAATGTCAATTTTCTATAAGGTGCATGGAAAAACATGTGTAAAGGTTGTTTAAAATTCTTTTTTCTTTGGTGTATGCAGGTAATGAACAAATCATTATTTTCTCAACAAAAAAATACTTTTCCCACCACAGAAGCACACAAATGTGGGTCTGATAATCACTCTGTAATTTTTCTTTCAAGGATAGATGAGGGGTGTATCACAAAGGCAGCTGCAGAGACAAGGATTCCCACCACCCAGCTATAAACACCTCCCAAATGCACAGGCATGGAGATCAGCTCTAAAACACAGTCACAATAAATTAAAATGCTTGAAATCTTGTTTGGAAAAAAACAAACAACAACAACAACAACAAAAAACCCCTCACGATTTCTGTTCTATTCCCCCTGGGGTTGTGTCATCTCATCAGCAAGAATAACAATAAAATCAATTCATTACATTCCATTGAAGGCAGTCTCAGGAGAGAGATCAAAGAATAAGAGGAAATGAAAGCTGACCAAGTTTATCACCTTTGGAGTCAGTCCCAAAGATCTCAAATTAATTTAGATTGGTGGGGCAGTGCATAAAAGCTGGCAAGTTCTCTTGCCAGTGCACAGCCTCTATACAAACCACTGAAGTGCTGTTATCTCTGGGGCTTTTCAGTAAGCCAAACGTTTTTGTGAGTGCTAAGTACTTTTTCCTTTGGCCATTTCAAGTTTATTATCACACACGGAAGGAATATTTTCATGTTTTCCTCTCGAATCCTGCAGGGAGCCATCTGTCTCTCCTGAAAAACCCAGCTGTGACATTTCTGCAAGAAAACTCTTCCCCCATGGGAAGCTGCTGGCCATCAGCCCTTTCTGCTCCCAGCAGCAGCCTGGACTAGCCAGCCACCCTGGAACACCATCCCAAGGAGACAAGAGTGCCCACAGGAGCTGGGAGCTGCCTGCAGCAAACCTGACTCTGCTCAAGAGAGCAAAGTGGTTCTCCAAAGCTGCAAGTCACAGGGAACTTGCCAAGGTTGCTGCAGCACAGAAACTCTCTGGAAAGGGGCTGCTCACATGGTGAGCGTGGATCCCCCCTCCACTGATTACAGTGGGCAGCACAAATCTCACTCCAGCCTCTCTTCCCTCATCCACAACAGGTCCCGGACATTCCTCACCCTACCATTTATTTTTGTCTCTTTCCTATGAATTTGATCTCAGATGCTTGAGAGCAGCTTTCCGAGCACTAGTTTTCCCTCCAGAGTTTCCTTGCCATGCCTCATTGTATTTCATTTTCAAACCAGATCACTATTTCCTTTTCAGCCTTTGTTTTAACACCCAGGCCCTAGACAACCAGACATGAGACTGGCTCTGTGCAACTTCTGTCTTATCTCAGGCCAAATTTCACAGCATCTGTGGCACCACATGCCAGAGAGAGAGAGACATTCTGATAGACACCTTCCCTTCCCTTCCGTCACTTCCTTGGCAAATAGCTGTCTCTTGGAAACACCCAGTTAGTCAGTGGATCCCATTAGCCCCAGTGATTCAAAGCTGTGTAATCTGCAGCTGCAGACAGGCACTGCCTTTTTCCTTTCCACTGTGTGCAACTCACCAAATGGCATGAACTTATTTAGCATCTTTGCCCTGATTTCTTAGGAGCCAGCAGTGTGGAGCCTGAGACTACGAGGCTGCAGCATCTCCTTCGAAAAGAGATGTGAGATGTGCTTGATACCTTAACACCTCCTGCATGAGCTGTAGCATGCTTTGAACTGAGTGGTTTAGAGAGGCCTCCAGGTACATAGGCACTCCTCACTGTGTGATCAAGCCCCACCCCTGAAACCAGGGCCCTATGAAAGAACTCTCTTTTCACCTACTCTCTGAAAATTAAAAATAAAAAGAAAATCAATTCCTTCATTCAGCCTCAGTTCTACATTCAGTAGGAGGTAATATCTCATTTAAAAAATGTATTTTATGGAATAGTTCCTGATCTTCCAATTTTACTTTTTAACTTACCACCTGAGGACTCCCACAAGGGAGTCCCACAGTATAAGGTTTACTATATCCTACTATATAGGCCAATTTTGAAAGTTCAGTCATGAAAGAAAGCTGCTCTAAAGAGCTAAGAAAAGATGAATTCTCTACCATCAGAGATCTATACTCTTCACAACCAGTTCGAAAACCAACACTTTCTTTTGCTAGCTCCCCACTGGAAAGCAGCTAAAATTTTTGGAGGTTCTCCTTGCCTGTCACTCAGCATGGTGAAATACATCATGAATAAGCTTCAGCATGAACTGTGTGCTCTGAAAAGTGAAACTCTGTCTTAAGTCTATCTGTTCATCCACAAGCATTCAAACTTGTATGCAAACAAAAAATAAAATAAGGTTGGGAATTTTTTGTAACTGTCTGACCAGCTGTTCCTGGACTTGAATGCGAGGAGTGATTTGTCCCAGCGTAGCTCCTGATGGATAAATCCACATGATCAAAACCACTTTCAAAAGCAAAGTGTAGTCAGGCTGCTGGCAAGCTTAGAGGACAGAAGGAAAGAGAGACAGAAGGACTTTTGAGCTGCTTTTCCTGGTGGTCAGTTCAGCTGAGTGTCAAAGTACAGCAATGGTCTAAAGCAGAGATGCTGTCACAGGCGCATGCCAGCCTTGCCTGTAAATAAATAAAAGGCATCATTTTCCTCCGCTGTGAACCTGGCACTTTTCACCAACACTAAATTGATTTAAAACCTTCCAGAGGAAAAGCCTCAATGTTTAATTTCTCTGGCTAGCCTTAGATTCTTGGCTCTACTTTTATTTTCCATAACATCCAGTTTATTTCTTTTGACGTTTGTTATCCTTCAAAAATGCTATTGTAATTAGATCATGACACTCTACAACTATCTCCAAACTTAAATATTCCCTTTCATTTAAGAAACTTTATGTGTAAATTTCATGAGGTTTTGAACAATGTTATCTTGAAAGTACACTGTGTTCAGAGCCAGAGTGAAAGGAAAATAAACTCGCAGAAAATAAAAAGCAATTCAAACTTCTACCCCAAAACTCAAATTAAACTCTTTTGATCCTCCAGAATAACTTACTTGATTTTATTTATTTTCCCATTCTTCTTTGCTTCCTCCATTCAGGCTGGGAGGGAAACGCTGAAATACTGCATGAAAAAACCTCCTTTTTACTGTATTTTCAGCTCAGCAAGGACTGGAAAAATAAAGAGAAAGCAGTGTGGCCTGAAAGTAATCTCTGTTCATTCACCTCAGGAAAGTTGTCTGACTAAGGGCTGTTATGTAATAAATTATCTGAAATATGGATCTGTCTGTTTCAAACTGGTGTGATTCCACAGACTCAACCTAAGGTCACTGGTCCTGCCAAACTCATTGCTTCCCAAATTACTTTGAGTTCAGTCTCACATAGCTCACCATCAAGTAGTTCTCTCTTCTCTTTTTTCCAGAGTGGCTGTGGCTTAAACCAGAAGACTGTTTTCTTTACCCAGTGAAACTCATCTGCTGAGGAAGCCTCTCCAAAAAGCAAGCAAACTAAATAGCAGCTGGCTTTTAAACATGAAAATTTCATGCTCAGCCTTTGCTTGTCCCCAAGAGCATGTGACTGCTTCAGAGTTTGGCTGGAATCTCCTTCTAACTGCTGGCTACCAGCCTTGAGGGCCCCTTTCCACACAAGCACCCAGGGATTCATCCATACATTCCCCCCCAAGTTTATGTATGGGCCAGAAGCAGGTGCAGGCCTTGACTTGGCAAAACTTCATGACCAATTGCACAAACACACCTTCAAGATGCTGAATGCAAGAGCAAATGAATGCCAGGGGAGGAATATCCAAGCTGCTCAAGCAAGTCCAAGGAAAGAAGAAGCAGGGGGAAAAAAATGCAAGGAAAAAATATTAGAACCAGATCCAGTAAAGTTCACACTGCCTTTGTACACTAATGGCACAAAATTTCTGCAAACCAGTGATCCCACCAAAACAGGGTAGTGTTATACAGAGATCCCAAACAACAAGAAACTGAATCCCGGAGGTGGTTCCTTTTACCAAAAATCACATTATGGGGTCCAACCACAACCACCACAGACTATCTGACCTACCCGATCCTGCTGCTACACAATAGCCCACTGTGCTGGATATGGTTCAGATTTGATGTTCATGCTGTGGGAATAAAATCTCCACCTCATCTGCTCAAAGTGGCATCTAAATAATGCTTGCCTTTTTGGCTTGATTTCCTTGAAGTTTCAAACCACACTCAGGCTTCCAACTCTCCCATCCCCATCTCAACCACCCCATCTAATAACAAAGCATCAAAAGTCAGCATCTCTAGATGCTAAAAGGACACCAAGCATGTTTCTTAACATGCTGAGGAGAGAAGAAACTCTTTTTTACCACTGATGTACTCAACATTAAGGAGCCCAAACCAAACTCCTGGGACTTGTAAAGCTACAGAGGGTTTAAGGCATTTGGCTTTGGATTAATTGCCAGACATCTATTAATTTGGTGATACTTTTCACGTTGATTGGTAGATTTCAAAGCAGATGGAAGTAAAGCACCTTTTTGGCACATTTTTCAGGAGAACAGCAGCTTTCTTGGGCCTGCCTGTGAGTTTGTCCCTCCCATTCCAAAGCCGACTGCCTTTAACATCCAGTCACTGGGGCTCCTTGTCCAAACCATCAGCTGTTCCTCTGAAGCTGCTTCTTCTGCCTGCTCTCTGCACACCCCCAGTCCCACAGACATGTTCTGGAGAGTAGCCCTGCAATGAAGAGCTAATGAAAGCCCTTCAGGACCCACAAGAATGCACCCAATCTCCCCACAGTGAAACACCTACAGAGTGCCAGGGCTCCATACAGTGATCTCCAACAGCTCTCATGCAACAGCCTTGTTTGTAGACATGATACCTAGTGCTTATGCTCATGTTTCCTAAACATGTGGGAAATGCTGATTCAGTCTGTACTTAATGTGAAGCTTCTTGGAGTATTAAAAAGAGCCTCAAGCGTGTCATCGAATCATTAAGAAAACTATTTGAGGCAATTTTGGGGTCCTTTTCTTTGAGATTTGGGTTGCCCCTCAAGGCCAGTTGGCTTCAGAAATGAAGGATCAATTTGGGATCTTTAGGATAAAGCTGTAACCGAAATTCACAGACATTTTTTCTGAAGGCTCAAAAGGAGTGACCATTAAAAGGCTCTTCTGAAGGTCTCCCCTTTAAAACCTGCTTTTCTTAATCCAGTCTAGTCTCTAGAAGCAAACACATGGAAATATCATTAATACCCTTTTCTGCCAAACAGGTTTGTTTCCTTCCTCTGCTGATATCCAGCACAACTCACAGCATAAATTCACCACTGGAAGGAAAGGCTGTGAATGAACAGGAGCTCCAGAGGTTTCAGCTCCTCTCACCATTTAGGGCACGGGAGTAATCCTTCAAACACGGTTCCACACCTCTCAGCCTGAGTGCCCATTAGAGGGAATCTAACCTCCTCTTGTGCTTTTCCTCTTCTGAAAAAAACCAGTTCATACTGGGAGGAAATTAGTCCAGGCTTAATTCCCCCAGTATAAAACTTGATGACATTTTGGGTGTGCTGTGAACAGATCAGAGGGACTGACCGTGCGCTTTGTACAAGTCAACTGAAGTGCAATTCAGGTTTTAAAAAAATGTGTGAAAACAATAGAAGTGCAAAGTTCCTGGGAATGAAACTGACCCCTTTCTTCTACTGTTGAGGGAATTAAAGGGGGTGCTCTTTCCAATTAACGATGGTAGTACAGTCAGTTTGTCCCAGGGTCAAAATGCTCCTCCAGCTTCCGCAAGTACAAGATGGAAAGAATTTCATGAGACATTATCAGAAAGAATTCACAGTGAGATAAACACTTACTTCTTCCATTTGTTTTCATTCAGGCTTGACTTGTCACTAGTAATTATGACAGAGGATGTGATAAATGTCCTTCCAACATTTGTAAGAACAATATACTTTACCTAAACATGAGAACACACAGGAAAAAAAGACTAATCACAAGCTAATTACTTCTTTCACTAATTGTTACTGCTCTGAGTCAATGTTTCTACACATTTCTTTTCCTTCAGGAGTGAAGCAAAGGGACACTTCAACCTTGTCATGTTTCTTACCTTGAATCTTTTTCTTTTAAGGTTATGTATTTTATTTCTCCTTGACAAGAGTTTGTTAATGTTCCAAAACCCACACTTGAATTTCCCAGCCTTCATAAATCTATTTAATGGCTAAGAAGAGATAAAACACCGAAATGCTGTGTTTTCTTTCACCAAAAATGTCCCTCCTGGGGAGCTCCACATTTTTCATGGAGCTGGAAGGAGCTTGAATGACAATTTAGATTTTTAATTTAGATACTTTACTCCTCTTTCACTTGCTACTTTTCCAGGAGGTGGAAGAGCTCTTCTGACACAGAGATAAGACCTGTTCTGCTTTGCTTTCTTACCTTAGCAATGGGTAAAATATCTTGAGCAGATCACCTTCTTACCATTCCTGAAGGAAAAAATAAATATGATAGTTTCAAAGTCTTGACACTTCCTGCTGCCAGGAGAATAAAAATCACACCAACCGCCCTGGAGAGCAGGTGCCATAGGTAGGTGGTGAGGAAAGTGACACAGGCTCTGTTGGAAGACTACAACTGATGAACCAGATACATTTAGAAAAGTTGACATTTCACTGACTTGAACATTTCCATCATGAACTGTTGTGGTTCTTTCATCAAAATGCCTGTGCAAAATAGCAAAACTGAACAAACATTTTGGAATCTTGTAATTACCAAGGGAGTTTTACAGATGCAGATACTTGTGCTGCTGCTTCTGAGTACATTCTGTAGAGCCACATGGGCTCTCAAACCCACCATCACACTGTGCAGAAATGGATCCATGTATCATGCTGGACCTCTTCAGGTGTTTGTGCTGCTAAGTATGGTTTCTACTTATCTTATTATTTAATCTTAAATGACTTAAGATCCTGCAAATAACTGCATAACTCCTTTGGTACCGAGTGCTCTCCCATTCTCTTTGGCTTCCTAAAAAGTGCAGGATTATCAGTGCTTTACAGTACATTCCCAGCAACCTGCTGGATTTACCCCTTGATAAAAATGTACTGTTTCTTAAGTAGGAAACTCAGGTCTGTAATTTACTTAACATTTGAGAAATGCGAGAAGTCCAAAAACTCAGGGGAAATGAAGAAAAAAACCCACCAACTACCAACAAATGAGGCAGGGGCAAAATAAACAAATTGCTCTTTGGAAGCTGCAGAGTCTAACAGTTATACAGCAATTTGGAGTTATTGTCAACAACCCTATCGCCTTGGAGACTGGCTGACGCTGAAGAGAAATATTAGATGGGAAATTAAGGTTAACAAAGGGTTTCCTACTGTTGTTCCTAGTAATATAAGCACTTTACACATCAGTTCTAATTCTGTTGAAATGGGAAAAAGGAAATGGGAGAAAAAAATTTAAACACGGACCACCCATTAAAATTAGAGGTACCCTGTCCTCCATAAACTCACTTTCCCACCAGAACTGTTGCAGCCTTACTTTGCCTTGGCTGACCTGTTTGGAGACAATTTTTTGATTGCAATTGCTTTAAAGTTCATGATTTTGCCATTAACCCAAGTTCAGTAGCTGTTTTTCAGCAAGGTCTTGCTTCTGTTCAGGTAGAAACACGACATGGCAATGCCCTCAAAGACAGGACAAATTGTTTATCCAAAAGCTAAATGCTGAGAGGCAACGTGCGAGCCTGACAAGCAGGGCCATTGATGCAGTGCTGTCTCAGCACTGCTCACCCCCGTGCACACCAAATGTTCCAACTGAATATGAACTCAAGGCTCTTGATAACAGCTGTGTTGTGCTTTGCTTTCCAGCAAGACTCTGACGTGAATCAAGCGAAAGACAAAAATTCCCAATTCTCTTACACAGATGCATCAGCAGTAATGAAAATATTTCAAGAGGTCTAGAAATTAATTTCCAGTCAAAGACTGCCTTTTCTGCTCTTTTCCCCAAGTACTGTAATGCTGCCATCTTGCACTGAGAAACCCTCAGGTGTTCACAGATCATACTGCCAAATCCACATTAATACGAGTGGTTATGGTTCCCACATGCTTGGGAAAAAGAAGTTGGTCACATTGAAGTAGAAGCAGCACAGAATGGCTGCTTAGGGCATCTTTCATCAGGACCCTGAGAAGGAGCAAACATTTCCCAAGTCAGGATCCTGTCTGAGGAGAAAAGCATCTCACCTCCTAATTCCCGTGGAAAGGAACACACCCAGCCTTGGGCACTGGACTTCACTGATTACATTTTCCCCGTTCAGTGAGTCTCAGCCTCTCCTTCTCTTCAGCCACATGCAGCTCCCACTTTGCTAAATCCTTCATCCACTTACATCGAATTTCTCAGCCTCCATGCCACTGTTTCTCTCCCTTCCTGCCTCCTTGACCTGCTGAGCTCCATATAAGCCTCCCCATATTTGATGAGACAGCTTTCTCCTCCATACTACTGTGGCACCAGGAAAACCTCGTGCACAGGATGCTCTCCATTCTGTTCTCACTTCCAGCAGCTGTCCAGAGCAGTTCAAGACACCATCACAGGAGATGCTTTCCAGCCCACCACAAACCCAGATGCTTTGCAGCGATGGAGTCTGCACATGAGGACATTGCCAGCGCTGGAAGTTGACCAGTGAGGAAGGTGTCTTCAGGAGATTTGAATTTTAAAAAGACCTGCAAGTTTCTACTGTGCAAATTTGTGCAAAATGTATATTGCACATGACTTGCAACTTGAATAAACTTGGAGAGATCTTCAGAGGGATGAAAAAGAACTATGTTTTATAAAAAAGTAACAATTTCCTACAGTATTTTGAATCTCTCCTACAAAGCAGAGGGAAGAATGCAAATGAGACTATTTAAAAAATCACTAGAGTGATAGTAAATTTTAATTTGTTTTTAATTCTACCTTGAACTCTTTGGAAAAAAAACCCCAAACCTTTCTGGCCTCATTGTCTTGTTACACTTACCTTGTGGCAGCACACTGCATTGAAAGTTTCAGCCTGCCTGGTTGAGCCTTGAGAACGTGAGTAATAATTAAAACATAATATTGAGCTGCCAGCTATCACAAGACTTTAATGATAACCAAAGCTACCAGCTCCACCTATAATCACATCTTTAAAAGAACAGAAATGAACCAGCCACTTCTAACCTCTTTATGTGCGTTATTACTGCACCTTTATTTTTTTTCCCGCCTGCCACTCATCTCCAGCTCCTCCCATCCCAGCCTGAGTATAAAGTGAAAAGAGCAGTCACAGCCTGAGGGCTATGATTGTTTACTAGGACATGTACAGGGAAGATCTCACTATATCTGACCATTTAATGCTACAGCACATTGTACAGTAACATCATAATATTTTCAAGCAGCTGTGTAATGCTCTATTCTTTCTGAATCAGTCAAGAGTTTCATTATCTAAATCCATGTGAGAACACAGGAAGCTGTGTTTCCCCAACTCCTGAAATATCTGCCTCAGGAAGGAAGGTATATTGTCTTTTTGATGCCCCTGTTTTGCTTGTGAGGTGGTTCTGTGTGCCTGTTTTGCAACAGCACTATGAAAGCAAACTAATTCAAATCTCCTATGGAAATGCCATGTTTGCTAGACACAGTTTGCATCCTTTTAACTCAAGGGTGACTAGATCTTGAGCATATCTCTAACGTTATCAAAATCTCTATGATCTGAGGAGTTCCAAAGTATGATTGTTGCAGTGTGAGCTGCAGTAGGAAATTAAAAATATGAAAATGATACCCCTGCATTTCAATCAGCCCATGTTTTTGTTTTAAGAAAGGGAAATATACTTCCTGAAAATCTTTGGCTAAGTCCAGGACTAAAAAAAAACCAAAAACCAAAAAAACCCCAAACAAACAAAAAAAAAAAAGCAACCCCAGTTTAATCCTTCCTTTTAGTGAGTGAAAAATAATATCTGTGGCAAGGGATGATTTTTATGACTTCTAAAGGCATGAAAGCAGAGCTGAAATAATAATGATTATTTAGACTTCAATTTCCTTACTCTTTGGCTACACATATCCTACTCCAGGCACCAGGATTTTGGTCTAACTAATAAAAACTAAAGATACAGAGATTCAGCACAATTAGGGAAGAAATACTAAGCAACTGCAAGTTGCTGACATGATAAATTTCAATTTGCAAGTGTAAATCATCATATTTCTGTGAAGTTCAATTTCTTGGACTTAAAAGGAGGCTAGCTTTATAAGGCTCCAAAATAGCTTTTGGAAATTATGCTGGTTTTTCTGCTCTCTGCCCTTCCTTCCTTACCAACAAGAGAAGCGCTTACACATGCATGTACAAGGAGACACCAAGTCCCACTGGAGTCACTGGGAACTGCATTTGAATTTACACCACCCTAAGCTACCCCTTTGACTGGGTTCAGACCTGGGAAAAGCTTGACAGCCAGGCCAGGGAGGGATTGTCCCGCTCTGCTCTGCGCTGGGGCGGTCTCACCTCGAGTGCTGAGGGCAGTTTTGGGTGCCACAGTGTAAGAAAGACATTAAATGGTTAGAGAGTCCAAAGGAAGGCTACAAGGATGGTGCAGGTCCTTGAGAGGAAGACGTGTGAGAAGCAGCTGAGGTCACTTGGTGTGTTCAGCCAGGAGAAAAGGAGACTGAGGGGAGAGCTCATCCCAATCTGCAGCTTCCTCATGCGGGGAAGAGGAGGGACAGGCACCAATCCCCACTCCCACAACCAGTGACAAGAGCCCAGGGAGTGGCCTGAAGTTGTGGCAGGGGAGGTTGAGGTTGGGTATCAGGAAAAGGTTCTTCACCCCCAGGGTGTTTGGGCACTGGAACAGCTCCCCAGGGAAGAGGTCACAGCACCAAGCCTAACAGAGTTCAAGAGTGTTTGGACAATTCTGTCAGGCACATGGTGTGCTTCTTGGGGATGGGGCTGTGTAGGGCAGGAGTTGGATTTGATGACCCTGGTGGGTCCCTTCCAACTCAGAATATTCTGTGATACAATTAATTACCATGAGTGCAGGCAGAAAGAAGCGAGCTTTGGGAAAGTTGTAGCAACTCTCCTTTTGAGCATCGTTTTGGTCCCTAGGGAGTAGCAAGGAAGACAGAAAAGTGACCAAGAAGCCGTGCAAAGCAGATAACTCAGTCCACCAAGGAGATATGTCTCATGACAAAGAGGGATGTGGTCAGAAAAAGTCAATAGTCAGGAAGAATCTTTATACAAGGAAAAGGAGCACTGGGGATCCAGAGCCCTGCTGCAGCCCGTGGTGCAGATTGGGACTTGTTCCTGCGGTAAGAACACAAGACAGCTGTAAGCAACAGCTTAGCCGAGTGCTCGCCAGTAATTCAGGAAATTTTATACTCACCACATCTACTGTTCTCATATTTACTGGTGTGGGAGACTGGCATGTTCTAGCAAAGCTAGTGGAAAGGGGAAATGCTTGAAAAAGGTGAAAAGTGGAGTTTTCTTCTTGGGCTCATAAATAAATGCTTTTAGAAAGGCAAGATTTTACTTAAGTTTACAGGATAACTTCTCCCCCTACGACTCATTAGACTGGATAAACATTTCACAGCAACAAAATAAAGTCTAGAAATTGCACCAGTGAGCTCTGGTAGTCCATATCACTTATTATTTCTCTCTCAACCTAAAAAGAAAACTTGATTGTTTTTAAAAGTTCCCATATCCATCTTTATACACAGTCAGCATTGGTCTACTGGTATGAAATAGGGAACAAAAACCCTGAAATGTTAAATATAGTGCTTTTGGCCCATGTATATGATCAACTCAGAAATCCCCAGCAACAATCTATGGTAAGAAATGAAGAACAAAAACACACAAAAGGCTGCTGAATAAGATAGAACAGTTGTTCAGGACTCCTTAATGTATTCTCCCATGGATATATTTGTACTTTATAATTCAGTTTCTCCACTGTCCAATTATCTACAGACAATTTAGTCTTGGGTGGATTATAATAGGTTCTGCTTCAGTTCAGCCAAGACAGAATCATAGATAGTTGGTACAAAGCCAGCAGCAAAGGAGTAGAAGATTGCTGAACTATTTTCAGGGGCACTTTTTTTCTAACCTTCCTACAGTGTGTCCAAACATAAAGTAACCTTACCTTTTTATGTTCAGCACATATCCAGGTCTGAGACAGAAGTTTTTACTTTCCTGCTTAATTCAAACATCACTGAGATGTGAATAATTACCAGCTCACCACTTGTGCAGGGTCCAGATATAGCCTGCCTTCCCACTCTCTGTCCTTCTAATGTCACTGGTTCTGTCCAAGACCAGATGCTACAGACAATGCTTTCTGCTGACCAACTTATCTTATGTACAATCAAGCATAAGAGCTTGGTTTTCACTAGCTTGCTTCAGCCTCTTTCCTTAAGAGGACTGGAACTTGGGGAAAAATTCTCTTTAAGTGCTTTTGAAAATGACAAGTCTACGCTCCACAGTTCAACCAGTGTGATACTGCTTGTGCCTGGGAATGTACTGAAAGAGGAATAAACTGAATGCTAGGAGACCTCCATTATCACAGCACATTAATACCACAGATTTTAACTTCTCTGTAATTCTTACATGCAGCTTCCTGTAATGTTATAAAGTCCCTATTGTCTTGAACAGAGACTGGTACTTTCTTCCTTTTTATAACATACTTGACATTTATAATACCATCAAAAGCTTTGAGGTTTTCTGACAGAAGCTCTCAAAGCCTTGCTTCCTGTTCTGATCTACAGGCACACATAAAATTCACAGCAGAGCAAAATGTGCACCAGCAAGCTCTCAGTTTCAAAAGTGTTCCTGTGCTTTAGGGTTGGATTTTTTCACTCTGCCTCTCCCAAGATTGCACTATTGGCTGGCACCCTATTTGAAAATCAGCATCAAGGTGGTCTTAAGCTCCTATTTGGGCAAAGGTAAACTTTCAAGGTATTATCTGCCAGACATCAACTCACGCTTCAAAGAAGATTTTTGGAGGCCCTGTATAACCTTTCCATTGCCTGGTTTGCTTCTTCCATCACCTCTTCACCAGAGCTAAAACCTGCTTTAGGGTGTTGATGTGGCAATCAGCATTCTACACTGTGAGCTGGAAGGGACCCAGGTGGTGCTAGCTCTCACTCCAAACACAAAGGCTCTCCCTGATCCCTCATCTTTCTGCCAAACCACGGGAAGAGTCTACCTGATTCACGTACGCAGCACAAGTCCAACTTCAGTGGCTCACTCCAGACTTGGAGCCCCTGGCTGGCAAGAACATCCTGCTGCGTAGGTGTTCAGGGTGACATGAGCTTTAGCTCCTGCCAGCAGAGACACGCCTGGATCCTCCCACAGAGAGCACCCAAGCTGTTCACAAACAACTATCCTGGAGAGCAAATGTTCCATTCCCTCTACAGGTTTCTCGACATTTTTGAATTTCCTATTGTTCCCAGAGAAGTAACTCCTGAATTATAGCCCTGCTTGCTGGAGCACCTTTCCCTAGAGCTAGGAATATGTTGATTGTGTGAATAATAGGAGGACCTTGGCAATAACTTCCACCGGATAATATCCATTTCCTCCCACTAAACAACTCCATTTTCATCAAAAAATATCCTTAGAAGGATATTTTTCATTTAGATAGTTGTGCTGTCTACAAGATCAACCAGTCAGACAGGTCTATAGGTCTATTCCTTTCTCTAATTTTTTTTTTTCAGCTGGATACATCCCTATAACCCAAAGGCACAACTAAAAAGCCAATATCCTCAACATCATTAAATCCTTTGCAAAGGATTTAAATTCAAGACAATAAACTAATGTAGTCAGTGGGCTAACATAAGCTAGGTTGGTTTTTGCTATCCAGCTTCTTGCAGAGACTCTGCCAAATTTATTTGGACTGTTTACATTGTAGATGGCCCCTTAATTACCTCTACAAAAATCTAGCAGCACATCTTGGTCCACACCCTTTTTTTACAGCAAACAGCAATGCCTTTCAATGCCTCTGAGTGAGTGCTCTGCAATTAAGCCTGTTTTGCAGGAGTCTGGGCTGCAAACAGCTAAGGACACAACTCATTCCAGTTCATCCCTAGATCCTAAAGCAACCACTAAACAGGTCCTTGGATATCTTTTTTCCATGAACAATTTCAGAGTAATGAGCAGCAGACTACATAATATCTGGTGGTCTGAGGAGTATTTCAGAGAAGAAATTAGTACGCTGTGATCCTGTTCCCAAGGGGAAATGGTAGTCAGAGGTTGAAGAAAGTGAGCTACTCCCAGTTCACAGAAGTGAAGAGCTCACACTGCAAGTGGCAAACCTGATGTGCCAGTGAAACACCAAGGGTACTTACATGGACTCAGAGATCATTAGGATCCACAAACTGGAATTTAAGCATCACCAGCCTAGGCTTTAATAATACAGATGGTCCATATATGGCCTAATTTTTTTTTGTCTAAACTTTTCATTTTTATGGCTCTGCAGACAAACAACAAGTTTTCTCACAATCACTGCTCACATCTTAAAGCCAGGTTTCCAAGCTTTCCACTCAGCATTTTCAGGTTACCAAAGGAAGAAAACCTCTAACACTACAAATGTTTTTTGAGTAGGATAATCAAGACAGTCCAAATGTTTATATTCCTGATTCATTTGTAGCATAGCTTCTGTGTGAGTACATTCAGAGCATTAGTGCTGTGCTAGGCAAGGTACTAGGCAAACTATAGACAGACATGCATCAGGACTTCAAAAACCCTCAGCACTCAAGGGTGAAAGAAAATTGCAAAAGAGGAAGAGCACGGAGAAATTGTAATGTCAAATTAGTACCCCAGGCTAATGGATAAATAAATAGGTCAACCCCTTTCTATCAGTCTGATATTGACCCTAGTAAAATATCAACACAATTGACAAAAGGATTGAGAACTATGTAGAACTATATATAGATAATGATAATCAACATATTTGTGGAAAATAACTCCTACCAAATAAATTTATGTCCTATGGTGATTTTTTTATAGCAGTAATAGGTGTGGTAGAACAGTTTAATTGCATATAAAGGATTTTGATGGGCACCAACATTTGCCCTGGAAATAGAGAAGATGAAGAAGTCAATAAAGTGTGTGGTAAGTTTAATCAAAACTGTATTGTCAAAATGTCAATTGCTATAGGCAATGACCATCAAGCAACAGTCTTAAGGGATGCTCCATAGGCAGAGAATCCCCTCAGGTATCCATGGCTCTGACCAGTGATGGGTCATGATTTGATAGCAAACTTGCAGTGCTGCACTTTGGCCAAAACACAAATGCGAACTTTGGATCTTTGAACAGATCTGTACTAAATCCATTGTGGGAATCACAGGACTAATGCTGCCTCAGTGCATCTACTTCTGATGTCAAGGGGAACACTGGAAATCAGACAGGACCCCACAGAATGGCCATGGAGTTTTAAAGATGCTCCTTATGAAGATTACAACCCATCACTCCATTTTTGTCCTCAAAAAGATAAAGAAAGAAAACTACCAGGGAGCAGCCTTTCATCCACACTATCAAAAATACAAGGACAAGATTCACAGGCTGAGGGCAGAGGCAACTGATGCAACACCTTCAGGAGGGTTGGTAACTTTGGATTCCCTTGATGGCCCACAGACAAAAAAAGGTTCTTGCAGGATGCAGTTTATCTATCTGAGAAACCTGGTCTAGTGGAAGGTATTCCTGCCCATGTCAGAGGGGTTGGAACCTGATGATCTTCAAGGTCCTTTCCAACCCAAATCATTTCCTAATTTAGTGATTCTGTGATTCACCAAGCAGACCCTGATTTTAGCACAGCAGCAGTTTACATCTAGGCACTTAGAGTGGTGAAGAGTCACCAGTTTGTTGACATAGTGTTAAAAAATTAGCCAAGTTAGTTGATACTGTTTATTGATCCCCTGTGAAGCAGTGACAATCTTCTTCAGCCTAGGGGGACAGGAGCAACTGCAGAAATATATCCAAAAAGACCATTTAAATTGTTTTGCTCAGTAACTAGATATAAGGTGTTGCCAGCAGCTCTTCTTGGGTTGTCCATGCTCTGAGCAAAAATGGAGATTTTTGAAGAAGATGCCTACAAAGGTGGCCTAGCATCTCTAATAAAAACATTCACACCTGCTGCTTGTTTCTGTGCTCGTCAGGTTCCACCTTGGTGAGAAGCAGAGGCAGAAGGAAAGGCAGGAGTTACCTGGGCCAGTTCACATCCTGTGTCGCAACTTTGTGGGAGGGAACGCTTGCTCTTGCTATTGTAAATTAGGGAGAATAATTCCCTCATCTCTGTCTGGGGTGGAGCTGCCCCTGAATTGCACACCTTTGGTTTCTGAAGTCCAGCCAAGGGCTATTACAGTCCTGTGTGTGAACAAGAAGCAGACAATCAGCTTAACTTGTCCATCCTAGTTTGGTTCTGGTACTCTCACTGTCCTGGCAAGCCTAGGAACAAAGATAATAGAGCAATGGGTAAAGAAATAGAAAGTGGCATGGCTATTTTCAGACTATCGAGTGAAATCTGTTCTGCAGTCCAGCAGAAAACTCAGATTTGTTGGGTCACTGTTAAGCCAAATAAGAACAGCTGCCTAGCAAGAACCCAATCCACTGACAAATGATTGAGCTGACACATGGAGCGAGGATAGTGTTACTAAGAAAAGTTGCTGAGAGTAGAGGATGTCTGGTCACTTTCTGTAGTGCCAGGTGACAAAACAAAACCAAAAGAAAAGGATTGCAAGAGGAGTTTTTTAGGCACTTTTAAACCATGTGTTTGAGTCCAAAACTCAAAATTAGCTTAAGCTCCCATTGTGTTTACCAGCCCAGTTCCTCAAAAGTATCAGGGGATGGCCAAAAGGCTTCTGCAGTTTTCCTGTGCATGGCATTTGTACATACAGATCTCCATTTTATGGTGTGCACAAAGCGAGAGGGAAGCTCTAGCCTAAGTAAACAGCCCCTGTAGGAACAACATTTAGGCATTCCTATATAATGTCACCTGAAGAACTCAAAATATTTATAAACTGTCATTAACTAACCTCCCAATATTTCCTGTAAAATACATCTGGGGACATGGTATAGAAGCTCTGGAGTGATTGGTTTTTGTTTGCTTTTTTTTTAATTTTACCAGCCCATTTCAGTTAAAAGTGAGATGGCTGGAAGCTAAACAAACGCTGAAGCTGGGACCTTAAAACTGGAACACATTTCTGGATTTAGCAGCTTAAATTTTCCAACAAATGCAGTTTTATAGCATGAAGTCTCCAAAGCTGAACATCTCAGACTTAAAGACATCAGGCTTAACTTATGCTTAAAGGTCCCTCAGCACCTGATAGTCTTCGCAGCTGCTGAGTTTTATTGCTAGAACCAGACAGTTCAAACTGGGGACATCAGCCAGTTTAATAAAAGCACAGCAAAACATCTCAACTGTGACCTATTTCAAGTATCATGTGTTATGGGCATGCTCATGCCTTATCACAAAGCCATGAAAGCCAAAGTTTGGACAGGAAGTTGGACTGGAAACAGCAGCTTGCTACACCTTGTTGTGGATCACTTGTCCATTACAAGGACAAGCCCAACTCTCTGACAATGGAATCCACAGTTACACCAAGCACAGGCTCAGAAAATCCTAACAACACTGCACAGACCAAAACCAAAGGAAAGTAATGGCACAAGGAAAAAGTCTCAACCTTCTCCTCCAAACAGACCTTTTTCTTCAAAATTATTGTGAGGTGCTAAGAGTAAATTTGAGCATCAGACTATGGTACAGATAGTAAGACTATGCACAGATCCATCCATGTCTAAAAGTAAAGGGCCTCCTAGAAATCCTTCTTTAATACAAATGAGGCACATGTTGGTTTCTGCAGGGGTCTAAACTACAGAGCAGAGCTACCAGAGGGTGGGAAAGTAGCTAGAGAGGATTTGTCAATTGTCATGAACTCTCAAATAAAAGGTAATGTGGTGGCTAGCATCATAAATGGGGCCAGACCTCTCAGAACAGCACTGAAAAAAGAAGCACTGGGGACTTTCCATGCCAGGAATAAGTTTAGACCCCAAGTCAGACATGCCTTACTGCATTTCTTGGAAAATTTAAGGTACTAAATCCACAGCCATGTTCCAGTTTTAAGATTTTGTCTTCAGCATTTGCTTAGTTGCAGCCAGGTCTCTCTCAACTGAAATGGGTTGGAGACAGGATAAAAAAGATGAAATTTTCCCAAATTTTCTAGCCAGAAGCACTGTTTGTAGTTTTATTAAACAAATGGACCTGGCTTTGCAGAGAGAAAAAAAATTCAACTGACATGGAAGAAATAATATTTACAGCATGACCCTTCAGGGCTCTCACAAAAGTGAAAGCTTTCTTGCTTGGCCAGCAATCACTGGGGTTCACAGGCACAGTCAGTGGTGTAGATCTCTACACCTGCCTTTTAGGCTGGACAGTAATGCCTGGGTTTCCCTACGCCCTTCTGTGGAGGGAGTGCTGGCCCAGCACAGCTCCATCTCTTACCCACAGCTGCTAACTCCATCATCTCCACAACCTCTTTCCTGGCATGTTATGTTTTGGCTGAATCAGCTCCCTGAGCTGGTTCCTGAGCAGCTCCCCTGCATGGTCAGCAAAAAGGTGAGGACAAGTACCCAGAGTCCCTGAGGCTCTGCAGTCACCAGCATGTGGAGCCACGGATGATGTTGGGTTTGCCTGGAGCTGAAAGGTGTGTCCCAGCTGTTTGCTTTCACAGGTGACTGCTGGTGAGCACACAACTAACAGCCTCATCCCAAAACTCAGCACTTGGCTAGATGAATCCCATTTCCAGTTACCCTAAAGAAAATGAGCCTTGGAAACAGGTCTTTGAGGTGCACATGCACCTATCCTTTTCTGAGACTGTCTACCTACACATCACAAATTCATCTGCTTCACCTCAGCCCTGTGAGTAAATAGGTGATAGATACAGAAGCTAATATGGTAAGCAAAGATATATTTAGCAAAAACTGAGAACAGATTTGATGTCTTGGAAACTAAACCCAGGGTATGTCCCTGCTTGTAGTCCTAGGGATTGAGGAAACATTTTGTTTTTTGAAGACTGCTTTCAGTTCTGAAAAACCTCCATTCCCATTGCCATCTGCCTCGTTTCGATTCCACTGGTTCCAAGTTTGCACTGACAACATCTCTACCTGACGTCAGAACCTCCCAGTGACTGAGAATGTGCTCACATTTATGGTTCACACCTGATCAGCTACACAAATTCCATTAATGACTTCTCAAGGAGCTGTTTCCCAGCAGCCTGGTGGCCAAATTACCTCCATATGTAGTCCAGACAATTCATTTGATACAAGACTGTAAATACACTCCATGCTATGACATAGTTATCCATCTAGCTATGAATATCTCCTCCAAGTTCATTGCTTTGGCTTACTTTATCAGCTTTGGCAGAAAGACCACACGCTGTCACATTGCACAAACGGGCTGAGAAGCTCTGCCTGGATGTGTGACTGAGAGGAGGCTCTCCCAGCAATTTTGGCTGGCTCTCTGCACTATAGTGACTCTCAGACCAGGTACATCTTGCCCAGCCACTGGTTCAAATGACTGATAACTCTCCCTGTCTCTGTTCTGCACTGACCAGCAACTGGGTCTGTCCTTTGCCCTTTCTTTCTCCACTTGGCCTTCACCTCTCCTCTCCCAATCTCCTTCCATTTACCTTCCTTCCTTTCTGCAACTCATGTTCTTTTGGTTTTCCTTCGCCTCAGCTTCTTTCTTCTTAAACATGTGAAAGACTTGGATCATAACAATGATTGCCAGCATGCTATTTCATCCATTTATTTGTTTCCCCTTTCCCCAGCCTGTTTCCCCTTTCACAACAAAGACCAGAGACTGCAAAGCAGAAATTACTTCCTGGAGAAGGTTTCTCCAACACTCAGGCAGGTGGGACCCCATTCAGCCACATACAGTGCTGATAAGCAGGAGTATAAAACTCTTTGTTCAAAGAGTGGAGAACCATAGGAATGTAGTAAGAGCAGGTACCCAGAAGCCCATCCCTCTTTGATTTCCATCATCTTTCAAAGAGTATATTTATACCTATGGTCAACAACATTGGCTTTCTTTAGGACTGTGACAAATCTAGGAACTAAGATGTGCCTTGTTCAAATGTATAGATAGATGTGTTTCAGAGTTTTCTATAAGCTAAAAGAGCATGAAGGAATAGATTTTTTTTTAAATTTAAATTCACTTATCAGAGCCGCATTTTTTTCTTGCCTTGGTAAAAAAGTCAAAATAAGTCATTAAATATGTTCGTATTGGTATATCAGAATCCTTTCTCAAGTGAGAAATAAGCAAATAATTTTCAAATATGGTTAGATATATCTTGACCTTAAAAGAAATCACACTTATGAATTTTTTAAATGCTACTGCTGTAAAAAACACAACAGTCCCCTAGAGAACTGGATCATCTTTTCAACAGATAGAGAACACCCCTAGTAAACACAGATGCTGTTTAACTATGGCTTTCAGTGCCACTGAAGTTAGAGGTTGCTCTTGCAGCTGCTGAGTACAATTTATTATGTCTGCACCACTAAAGCCTCTAAGAACCTGAACAGGCAGAATCAGAGACCATCCTCCCTACATCCTCCCTTTCATGAGTATTTTCCAGCTGGGTAAACCAAACCCTTAAAAAACCCCATAAAACCAGTGCCACTGTGAGCCCCACACGCAGCCATCAGCAGGGAGGGCTCGGGGCTCTCCGTGGGCAGCTCGCAGGTGCTTGTGAAGCAACAGTGACTTATTTAAAGGACATCAGCCTTTGGAGCTGGGGGCAGCCATGGCTCTGGCAAAGGGATAGGCAAGCCTTGGCTGGCCAGGGCTGATGCTCCCCCCTTGCACCGTGGGCAGGAGTCACATTCCAGCAATTAGCACGGCAGCCCCAGGAACGCAGAGCGTGCAGGGCCGGCTGGCTGAGACCCTGCGCCAGCAGATCTGCCAGCTGGATTTCATCCCCTTGGCTGCCAGAAACAGCTTTGTATCATCAATCAGTTAACTAACAGTTGCAGAAGGCAACTGTGATGTTGGTATGCAACTGCCTCTTAAATTATGGAATTATGAGGCCTTCCTCAGTCAAGTTATGAGGATGCACAGTAAGAGGGAATAAGGGACCTGTCACGGTCAGCTGTGTTCTGGGTTCCCTTTACCCTGGTTTCCCTTTCCCTTTACCGTAAAAGAAGTCATAACTTCTCCACAAAGCTACAGTAACTGACTGAGTAAACACCAGCAGATAATTGCACAAGGAAAAAAAAAAAGAAAATAAGAACAAATTTTTAAAAATAGTTAATACACATCACCTCCAAATTGACTTTATTCAGAGGGATTAGGCTCACATGTTTCACTTTGCATTTGCAATAGCCTGAGAGTATCTGCACAGCTTCTGGAGTGGGGGGCAGAGAACTTCCTGAAGTTCTCATAATGACCTGAAACACCTCTTAACATTGCTAATGGCTAAGGCAGTCAAAATAGGGTTCGGGACAAACAAGGAAAATTTTGGGAGCGATCTAGAAGCTTTCAGAACCAGTCATACAAAACTATTGCTTACTACAAAATGTCGGTTGCAAGCTTCTTCAGGAATAGGAATATTTTCATCCTGTTTGGAAAGTGCTCAACACCTTGTGAACACTGCTAATCAAAGCACACAAAAGAAGAGCTGCTAAATAACAGCTAATGCCAATACAAACAGGAAGGAACTCTGGATGCCCAGATGCTGACATTGCACCCATGATTTGAGCGTCCCTAAACACTGCCAAACCTATCACCAAGGAGAAGGTGGGAGAGAAAAGACAGGGAAGAGAGAATGGATCTGCTTGACAATAAAGTCTAGAAGTGCTTTATAAAATGCATGGTTCTCTGCTATTCAACTTGAAATACATTAAAAAGTCCAGATTTCAGTCAGTTAATTTAAACACCTACCAGTTTCCATTAACGGAGGTTTAGGTATCTCCCTTTTCTTTTAAAAGTGGAAATTTAGAGAAAATAACCACTCAGTCTTGAAGAGGAACATACAGAGGTGACAGCTTTCTTAAAAATTCTTTTTGAATGTTTTGAGAACAGTCAGCATTGATCAGACTTCACATTTCAAAGCTTCACAGAGGAAGCAGCTTTGGACACAGATCTAAGGAAAGAAAGCTACGTTTGCAATGCATATGGTAGTCCATTAGCATTATATTTTCAACACTTGAGTGAAGTCTGTGATTTCCTGCATGTTGACTGGTGAGCTACAGTATAAACTCACTCTCACACAGCATTTATAGCTGCTGGCATTCGAGACTCTGTTGCGATGTCTACTCGGCGTCTCTTCACACAAAGTCCTCTAATGGGCTGCTTTAGCTTCGGGCAGCGTAAGACTTACCTTTCCTTCATCTTTAGGTCAGCACTTCTTAATCACTTGCCTAGAGTTAACAAGCCTGCTGTCATTCTGTTAACATCCAAAGGATAGGGCTCAAACTATAGATCTGGCAAGAAAATGCTGTTCTATCCTCCACTGGAATGCCATTCTGCATCATTAAGACCTTTAAAAAGCAGTAAAGCTGCACATTTCACACACATTTCTCTTCTGGCTGACCTTGGCTGTCAACACTGGAGAAGCCCCTGCTACTGACACACCACTACTTCTAGACCAGTACTGCTAGGCTCGCTGTCCAGCATCACTGCTGTGTATCCCTGAAAGGCTTTCCAATGCCCACATTTGAAAGGACTTTTAACTCCTTACTGGCCAATAAAGTTAAAAAAAAAAAAAATTGTAGCGCTTTAGTCATGGGTGTGGGCAGGAGGATGGATTTGTAACACTGTCTTATCCCTGCCTTTAGCACAGCCTGCATAGAGCTGCTTGGGATGAAGAGATTTTGTTTCCCCCTGCTCTTCCTCTTGACAAATACCTGCGCTTTTTTTTTTCTGCCCTTAAAGTTTAAAAATCTAACCAGGTATCTCGCATTTGTTACATCACAGCGCATTGTGTTGAGAGCCTGATCTCAGTTGATGCCTCCTGGTGAGAGGTACCAAGCAAGACACCCAAAGCAATGCCAATGAGCATTGACAGAGAATTGGAAGGGGACTTGTGGAGGTTTGAAACCTCCTCACAGAAGGGTGTCAGCATTTGTTTCTGGCTGTACTTATTCCCAGCACAATTAAGACTCTGAAGATAACCCTCGTAAGGTCAGATCAAAAGGCTGACTTACAACAGTGTCCAGTCAGTAACACTGGTCAGCAGCAGAGGAGAAAACAGCATAAAGGACAGGCCACAGACTGAGTAATTCCTTCCCAGGTACATGCTCCAAGCTTCCAGCACTGGCCATTTAGAGACTTCCTGAGCTAAAGGCCACATCCGGACCATTGTATTTAGTAGCCACTGATGGATGTATCTTCTATTAATTTGTATAATCTTTTTTTTGAATCCATTTATAATTTTGGCCTCCACCACATCCCATGGCAATGAGTTCTAAATTTTAATAATATAGTGTGTGAAGAAGTACTTCCTCTTGTTTTAAACCTGCTGCCTGATCATTTCATTGGGTGCTTCCAATTGTGCCATAAGAAATACTGATTAATCACTTCCTATTCACCTTCTCCACAGGACTCAGTTTTACAAACCCCTATCACCTCACTCAACTACACCCACCCTCACTCATCCTTTCTACTATTTAATCTCTGCCATGGACTCTGCCAGTTCCATTATTTCTATTATTAGAAATAATTCTTTCTATTATTTTATTATTTTATTTCTATTATTTCTCTTTCTCTACTATTACTTCTCCTGTGGGGTTTTTTTGTCCACAGTTAATTTTAAGCTGAGGCTTGCAAGAAATCCTTTCAATGACTCTTCTCATGGTGGTAACACCTCATCCACAGTTCATTATGTATCCATATGTGCTAGACTCACTTCCCCTTCCCCCTGTGCATTATTCCACATTTATCAACAATCATATCTGCTGGTTTATCAGCTAGTCACAAAATATGCTGAAAACTCTTGCAGTGACCAGTATCATCATTTTTTTAACTTAATATACCTGGACCAATTTAAGCAACAGGACCCCAGCAGCGTGAGTCCAGCACATTCAGTATAGTCACTACTATCCCTTTCTGCCTGCCATTCTTCTCAGTAACCAGCAGGCTCTTACCTTTCTGCACCTACCACACCAGGACCATGGAGATGGAGACAGTCAGCAGCTCAAGGAGCCTATAGGAAAGAGCGCTATGCTTCTTATTTTATGTTGAAAATAAACTTCCAGACAGATGTGCTCACACCAGATGGGTTTGCCCGTGGCAGAACAAGACGTGGAAACCTTAACTCAGAAAGCCCTCCTGTGAAAGCCTTGCCTTGCAGACCAACAAGGGTCAGTGAGAGGCTTACAGGACACTGAGGCTGGGTGAATCAGGGCCAGCAGGGGTACAGATGCATGGCTCCAAGACAAGTCCCTTCCTAGGACTGCCCTGTCATCTACAGGCTAGTTTCAATCTAGAAGCCCCCCAGCAGGAGAGCCACAAGCAGACAAACTTTCCACTTCAGAGAGCTCCTGGAGTCTTCCAAGAATGGATGAAGGCTCCTGGGAATGAACTTTGGCTTCAAGGGTCATTTGGGCATTGAACAGAGATCTGTTTTAGGAGTTGAGAAAGGAGGAGGAAAAGAACTTCCTTAGCAGAGCTCAGCCATCACTGTGGGGAATGGAAAGAAGGACACAGAGTCTTGCCTAGTCCAGCTTCTCTGAGCGGGGTGAATTGAAAACCCCAAACAAACAGCAACACTTCTCTCAACTGCTAGAAATTGGGGGGGGGGGGGGGGGGGGGGGGGGAAGGAGGAGGAAGAAAGGGAGGAGCAGGAAGTGGTAACTTATTTGGACTCCTGAAATGAAACTCCAGTACTCACAGGGTTTCACAGCTCACTTGTTTTCACCTGGTCAAAAAAACTGAAGCAACAACTCAGGCCAGGATTTTGTGTTGTCTGTGGTTGCTCTTGGACACAACTTCAAAATCCAACAAAAAGAAACTCCTTTATTTGCAATATTAGCCCTTTCCCTAGAGAAAATCCAGTCTTCTTTGGTCTATAAAGCAACCACTTAACAAGCTTTCTCATCCCAGAATCTCTCATCTCTCCCCCCTCTTTCCAATGTACATACACTTTTATAATGGGCTTTTCCATTAACTCTGCTGACTTTACTGAAGTTGATGGAATATTTCAGAAACAATTTAGACATTCCTGCCAAACAGTTCCCTGGAAACCCAGCAAGGCTCGTGTGGAAGGTCTGGGCTGTTGTGTGCTCAGGTAGCATCACTCTAGGATACTGAGAAAGAAACATAACATTAGAACCATAGAATCATTTAGGCTGGAAAAGAGCTTTAAGATCATCCAGCCCAACCATGAACTCGGCACTGCCAAGTCCACCACTAAACCATGTCCCTAAGTGACTCATCTACACGGCTTTTTAAATACCTCCAGGGATGGTGACTCAACCACTTCCCTGGACAGCCTGTTCCAATGCTTGACAACCTTATGGTGAAGAAATTTTTCCTAATATCCAAACTAAATCTCCCCTGGGGCAACTTGAGGCCATTTCCTCTTTTTTCTTGTTACTTAGGAGAAGAGACCAACACTCAACTCATCTTTTATGGAAAAGCCCCTTCGTTTAAGGATGGCATGAGCAACCGAAGATGAGCAGACAGGAAGGATGTAAAATGTTGAGGTTCCAAGTTATGAATGAGCTCTTTGTCGGATTCTTCCCCTCCACAGCCCTATTATACCCATCAGAAGCTTCCTGCAACGCTCTTCCAGTTGTACTGCACGAAGCCCTCATCCCTTTTCCCATCATCTCAGTGATAAACATCCCCACAAGAAGTTTACTTGCAAAAAATACATGCAAAATTTCTGCATGCCCCAGGGTCCAACAGCAAGTAGAAGAACATAAAGTAAGATGGGGCGCTGTCCCTGCCTCCTCATTTTAGCTATCATTTTGGCACATGCCAGAACATTACCCCAAGCAAAACATAATCAGGTAATGAACAGGGATTTGCATGCAATTCCAACAGTGGGCATGACCACAGGCACAGATCACTGCAAGTTATTCCTTCCAAGGATCTTCACAAATCCCATCTTTGCACACCAGCTGCACAATAAATGGCTGCAAGACCTAATGTCATTTGCAGTTTTAACTGGATTATCAACTGAGGTGACATAGTAGTTGACGTTTCTACACAAAAACATGTTTATTACAATGATGTAGAACTGACTCAGAGCACAAAGATGCTTTGAGGTTTCCCTGCTTGATCAGCAGATTCAAATCCCTTGTTGCCAGATTGGCATAAATTGCTAGCCAGTCCCTTCCCGAGAGACAAGCTTTGACTATCTCTCCTGACAACAGTAACTAGTCATGTACCAATTAGATGTGCATCCTTTCCAAGCGTCATGAACACCCAAACAGAGTATCTTTGGATCTTACAACCCTCTCATTCCAGAAGTCAGGCTTTTGAAAATGTCAGGGAAGATATCCTCAGCTTCCCCTACCGTGCAAAAACCCTTCCAAAATGTACACTGAAGGAAAAAGGGCGAAGCTAGAATAAAGTGGAACTGCAAGGTACAAGCAGAAATTATTTTTTAGCTATCTTTAAATATTTCTATTTTTACATGCAATTAGTTCTTTCATGTTCTTTAGGTCTACCTATGCTCATTTTAAGATCAAACTGCCAGCAATTTTTTTTTTGCCAGCACTTCACTTAGAGCCTGCTCTCTGCCACCCCTTCCCTCCCCACCTGCAGGCAAGCAGGGATCTGGGCCTCACAAGACAACTGTGGCGTGGGTGTTATTGGCTGTCTGTTTTGGCAGCCTCTCATCCTTTCTTCCAGCTCTGTTTTGAAACACAATCTAAATTTAAAAAAAAATTAAACTGAAAAAAAAAAAATTAGACATTCCTGCTCTCCCTACTCACTGGCATCAGCAGCGCTCCCATCACCACAGCCTAAAGCATGGCTGCAAAAGGAGCAGCACCAGGAAGGCTGGCAAACGTTCAGCAAGGAAAAAACTTGCTCTGAGAAAGGGTACAGGCTTCTGGAGGGGCAGAGGCAAAACCAGGGGAAAGAGGACCAAGAGGATTTGGGCCCGCTCTCTTCCATATTTAATAGCATTAGGTTCTAACATGTCATTTGGACTAAAAGACTAATTCTTTCCTGTGGTTTGATGGATGTTAACATCCCCTTTTTTTATTATTCTTCAATGATGTATTACATAACATTCTGATACACTAATTACCATCTCATGTCATAGCAATTTTATTAAGAGCTTATACTTACAAATACCCACTCTGAAACGATTTCAGGACTTTTTGCCATTTTCTCTGAACTACGTTTGTTGAAGCACTTGCAGCACGGTCTGACACCACTCTGTGCACCTTCAGTAACAACACACCTCTACACAAAGCTGTCTGCTGAGCCCCGGGAGTCAGGCATGGATTCTTCTTGCGTTTAGTCTCAAAGACTTGTAAACAAGTTACTTTTAGCACACTAGGTTGTGATTAAACACTGGTAACACAGCCCTATATAGGTTCCTGTACCTGCTACAGTTCCAAATCCAGATGCAATGCTAAGAGAGAAAAATTCCTTTATACCAAGTAATGGAAAATTTGTTAACTATTCTGCAGTTAGTGTTTGCTCATTAATATGTTATCATCTCACCAGGCAAGACTTGGTACCATGAGGTATTTTTCTGTATAAAATTGCTAATGCCATCAGGATTGTCCAAATGGGATCATCATCGTTAAAAAGATTACACGGTGAGGAAAGTGATTACGACAAAATCTCAGCGGAAGGATTACTAATCACAAGTAGAATCCTGGTACAAATCTCATTCTCTGTATACAAGAAAGGACACAAAATCTTTTTAACATAATTTATATACATTTATGGCTTTATACAACAAACTGTCAGGGATTGTTCTCATGTGTCTGTAGAAGTACATCAGGCACTTTTTCTGAAAATATCCACGTATGAATTTTAATTTTGCAATGTGACTAAGTCAGAGCAGTGAAGCGTTGAAGAGCTGTCACACCACTCGCAAATAGAACTAGCAGTATGTACATGCCAATCTCTCAGATATTGCTGGTTTGTGGAACACCTTCAAAAAAGAGGCCAGTTTTCAGGTTGAATAATTTGCTTTTTGCTTGCATAAACCATGCTGCATCTTATATTACGATTACCAAAATAATAATAATAATAACAATAATAATAATAATGAGAATACCTTATTTAAAATCAGTCATAAATTAAGAATCCTAGCAATTTCATAATGAAAATAGGAATTTCAAATCAGTAAAAAAATAAAAAAGTACTAACATACATCCAGTGGTTTAACAAGTGCAAATTTTATACTGTTTTATAATTGGTCCAATTTTAATTCTCAGGGATGCTCTGTTGACCTAAGCCAATAATAAGCAATATGATTTTTGCTTATAAGTGTAGGCAAACTGTCAGTTTATCAAAGCAGAGCTTTCCAATTAATGCATCTACTACCTAAACATATATCATATAACTATATTATGGAAACAATACATCTTTATATTTAAAATATCTCAACAGCTCTATAATACAATAAACTTTTAATAACAGTACAAACCAGAGAAAAGTCAAAAACAAGGCTGCATAGGTAAGATCATCTGCACAATTCACAAACCAATCATTTACAACAATTCTGACAAACTAAGTTACTCCAGAAACTTGTTACTTTTACTGAAAAAGGATTTATAACTAGAGGTCACATAATGTTTGTTTTCAAGGCAGACAACATGCTCAGCTTCACAGTATTCCAGAATTACAATTTCAAAACATTAGAATGGCACCCCAAAAAAACCACCCAAAACCAGAACCAAAAAACCCCAAACAAATGAACAAAAAACCCCTCAAAATTAAAAAAAAAAAAAAACAAACCCCAAAAAATGCCAAATAGACCATGCAGTCCAAATCTCTGATTACCTACAACCGTTTCCTCACAAGAATTAAAAGGGCTTTCTACAGACTGCTGTAATTAAGGTTAGGCTACATTTATGTCATTCATAGGTATAAAAGGAAAGAAATAAGATAGCTGTTTACAGGAAGTTATACAGTAGCAGTAAATAATAAACAGGAGGTATATTGTTAAATGTAGCATGTTCAGCTGCATCCCCATGGAGCATAGCATTGATTGCTGCATTCTTTACATGCAGAGGTGCATTTTATCACAACTTTGGCCTATGTGTATCAGTGCCTATTTGGGAGCAAAAATTTTTGCACATGCAGCAGACAGAAAGATCTTCAGAAACCCCTGTATGAGCACTCCACTTGGCTCCACTGCCAGGATTTACTACCATGTTTCAGACACTAGGCATTTGATGGTGAAGATGCTACTGGAGATGTTTGCCTGTAAAAGCAGGTGGCTTCATGCAGGCTTTGGCACTAAGAACATTTGATTTTGCTCAGAACAAGTTCAAAGACCAACTTCACGCTGGGGAAGATCCTGTATCACATCAGCCTCTGGAACTGCCTGACAACCATACAGAATATCTAAAAAAGTAGGACCAGCTGTAATTAGTAGTGATTTAAGCCCAACAGGGAGCTAAATGCTAGCACATCAATAAATACATTGCAGAGCCTTAGGAAAGTCGTAACAGGATCATTAAATGTATGGCTTGTTTCTAAACTTCATTTACTTGGCAGGTCCTGTTTCCTTCTCCACCATACACCATCAGGGAAGGGAAAATGAGTTTCAATTAGGACATTTTCTGGTTGTGAGCTGTTTACACAAAAGAAAAATCAGTGTAAAAATATTTGTTTCTCCCCTTCTTCATAACAGCCAGCCCTGGCAAAAAAAAAAAAAAACAAAACAAAAAACTGTAAATTCTGTCAGTGCAGAAAAAAAAGCTCCAAGGATTTCTGTAACACAAATGTTGTGTAGCAACCAGTGAAAAGACAGGTGAGGCCTCTTATTCACACATCCATGAAAACTGCATCATGCAATTACAAAAAATCAGATATTGTTTATTCGAAGTCCTAGTCCTGAAAATGCTCAGACAGCTGTCAGTGAGTATGCTTATTCCAGCACACCAGGTTTTTCCACAGATACAAGATCTCTGTTATTAATGCTCTCCCCTATCCTAAACCTCATGCATTTGTATAACTTTGCCACTTACTTTATCTTTCTTTTTGAAAAAAAGTAATGTTTTGTCCTGCAATAAGGTCAAAGTTTTAGCCTCCCACTCAAAAGTAGCATTTTTGCCTCTTCAAATCTACTGCTTTACAACAGAAACACTGATGAACCCTACAACTAGTGCTAATTAAGACAAATGACAATTTTGTCATTAATTTTACTACAATTTCAAATTTTCTGCAAAAGGTCCTGCTCTTGAGTGCACAAACATTATGAGACCTCCATGAAATAAATATAAATGTGAAGCATTGTACAAGCATCTTAACAATGAATACTTAACACTTCGTGGTAGTTAAAATGGTAATAGAAGCAGATGACATTTCTAAAAATGCATATATAAAACTGATTAAATAGTTCTAAACATAAAGTTGTCTATATTCATACATCACACAACAAAAAAGGGACAGAAATGTTTTGTATTCAAGATCCTTATTAAGCTTTTCTGTCATTAGCACTCCCAAGTGCTAGGGAAATTTATAAAAACATGTACTTAATCCAGTTAAAATACTGTACAAAATGAAGAGGTTATGAATGCTGCCAGATCTCAGATTTATTTTGTTTTAAAGTTGCCTATGTAACAAAAGTAGATTTTAATTATAAGAAAAATAACTTGGAAAGTATTCCAAAAATTATCTTAAGCCCAACAATAAAGTGATTAATCTGACAATGAAATCCAGATATATTCTTGCATAAATTTACACAAATACAGGTAAATTATCAAATGGCATTTAACCTACTGGTTGCTTTGAATAGTCAGTGAGTTTAGTAGGATCATATTTAACAGGATATTCTATTCCCATATGAAATGTGTGGCAATTTTGAGTAAAATAAAGCAGTTCGTACTGCTGCAAGGCAAGTCCACAGTTATGTCAATTCATCAAAACACAGGTAACATCAACGAAGGTTAAACTTACTTAGGGCATGAGATCATCACAGTATTCTTACAAAAGTTTATAAACTTTTCTTAGACCGAAACAGATAGTCTTAAAAAACAATTCTTCTTCTACAGATCATACTGTACAAAACCGAAAGCACAACATGATGTAAGTAAGAGTCTTTGCTGTGATTATATGGTGTAGTGAATTTGGCACTTCAGAGTAACGAAATTTCCAATGGCACAGTTCTTATCTACAGCAGCACATAACCTGAAAACCTTGGGCAAACATCCTGTACAGGAAAATACTCTCTCTGCTGCCAACTCTGACGAAAGGAAGGCAAAAGAAAAAAAAAACCAAAAACAACCAAAAAAAAAAGTTAGTGCATGCGCACAGCTTTGTCAAGAGAATTAAAAAAAAAAAAGGTGAAGGACATCTTTGTACTGCTTTTCTCAGTTCCTGCTGTCAGACAAGTCTGGAGAATTTAACCATAGCCTAGGAAGAAAGAAAAAACAACAAAAAGAACAAATTAACATTCACAACAGATGAATAAATCTATTAAAATATGCTCAAGCTAGCTTTAAGATATTTAAATGGGGGGAAAAAAATTATACATTACTGGCTAGTAACCAGCAAGTTTTTTGTTTAGAACATCGATGACAAAACATTAGCGCTCCACATGAAGTAAGAGAAGTCGGTACTTGACAGTCCTAACGCACCAGTGCAAACCAGACTCTCAAACTAACAAAGGACTGGAAAGTGACTGACTGTTACCGAGGGAGTTCACATGACAACACAGAAGAACTCCCAGATTTTAAGCATCTTGACATTTCTTTCTTTTCCCTTTAGCTGTTTTGCAGATTTATTATAAAAAGCACAGCTTACCTCCTACTACATCCTAGCCTGACACCCAACTGTGTGTGGTTGTCTTTACGCTGTGCTGAAAACTTTGGTTAGGCAATACACTGTCAAAGTTAAAATCTAACGTTTCTCCATCCATAAGGTCATTACGGATAATCGACTCCATGTCACAGTCCAACCGTTCAATTAACATGTCATCTAAGTCACTGGGAAGCTTCTCCTGGTGGAGGGAAACAATTCCCACCCTCCCGTAGCCATTGCAACTGTTAACGGGGGCGTAGGGATTCATGGCATTCATCTGCATCGGGTGACTCATAGGCACTTGTAGCGAAGTCTTCACCGTCGACAGGCGGCTCAGCCCCGACGTGTGCGACATGGTGTTCACTGTGTGTGACAAGGCACGGCCGTTGACTGCAGGCGCCGGCTGGCTGTGTCCCTGGTGAGGGCGGGCGTTGGGGTTCATCATTTTGTTGTGGGGTGGCTGGCCGCCGTAGTTGGGCACCACCGAGTTGGCGACCATCAGCACGCTCTGGCCCAGCGCCCTGCCGCCAGCCTGGGAAACGCCAGCGTCCACCGATGCCAGGATGTCGTTGTGCGGCGGAGAGTCGGACGTCAGCAACTCCTTCAGGAGCCCCGCGGGACAGTTGTATTGGCTCATGGATCCGTAGCTCGACTTACTGTCTTGGAGGGTCTGCATAGGAATCTGGGACAAGGAGCTCATGCTAGCTTGAGCGTAAGTGAATTTCCGGTAGTCGGGATTTGGTGAACCTATACTCGTGGTCGAGGATGCGAACGAGTAACCTGGAGTTTGCTGCATCAGGGTGGCAGATGAAGACTGGGTTGACACAGTCATTGATGTGTTAGGCGATAAGAGATTGAGATTATCCAAAAGATTTTCCATGTTCTCAGAATTACTCATCTCTGAAAGGCTCGGTAGAGTAGAAGTCATTTTGGTGGTTGATGATGGGTATACCATGGAGTGCACATCCCCATCTCCAAGGTCATCTTGCTCTGGCAAAATAGGAGAAAGTCTTCCACTAATTGTGCTAGCATTAGAGCTGGTTCTAGGTCGAAATGTACTCCAGTTATCAAAGTCATCGTTACTGTGAGAGCTGGGACTTGCAGGCCACTTTGAGAACTGTGATCCGGGGCTGTCACCATTTCCCTCTTGACCAGACTGAAGGGCTGCTTTTTTCTTGGCAGCTCTGCCTCTGCTTTTGGCAAACTTGCTGTTGTTATCCATGGATGCTGCTCGCCTCCTAGGAGATTTGCCACTCTTCCCTCCTTCAGGATTGAGCATCCACCAGGAACTCTTCCCTGTTCCTTCATTCTGCACTCTGATGAACTTGCTGTGCAGTGACAGGTTGTGACGGATTGAATTCTGAAAAACAGAATAGCATGTAAGAAATGGAGAAGACATGCATCTTTTATGGCATACTAACACCTGCTTTTGTAAGCGTATTCTCATTTTGTTAGAAAACACAGGGGTAATCATTAAATAAGAAAACATGCCAGTCTGGAAACCTCTTGTATCTGCTCATGGCTCTGAACTGGCTGAAACAAGCTTGCAAAGAGTCGCCAAGTCAATTTGTCTGTCATCTGCCTCCATCGCATCTGACATTACAAAAAGTTCAATAAAACTGCAGGAACTGTTCTGAAATAAAAATTCCACATAAAGGAGAAAAAATAAGCCAGAAGATCAAGAAGATGACTGAAGGGAGTCATCTAATGACTGTATTTACAGATTTTTTTAATTACTATTTTATGCAAAGAAGGTTAGATCCTGTTCTATGGTCCTTCTAATGGATTCTCATCCTGCACATCCCAAAACCCTACAGACACGTGCCACACAAACTGTCACTATTGCCACTGAGCGTTAGTGAGGTTTGTATCGCTTGTGTTACATGAAAAAATACATATAGAAAACCAGTTGAGGACCAAGTTCTAATTTTGATAAGTAAACATCATAAATTACCTAAGAAATCATAGAAGAGAAAGGCATGTAAAGAACATAGACAAGCTCGTAATGAAACCCTCAGTCTTAAAACCATCATTCTCTTTCAAAATCAACATTTTAATATGCAAAATTGACTCTTCAAATACCTGAGGGCACCAGATATCTTCTGCCAAGAATGGCCAGAGGTACTGGAGCTTTTTTTGACGTCCTTAGCCATGAGTAATGTTTCATGTTTTGTTTTTAAATACAGAAATTTTTTTTAAAAATCCAAAATGGAAGGTCACAAGCTGACCTGTTAACAAGAGACTAATTTTTGCACTACCAAGCTGTAAAAAAACCTATTTTGCTCTTATAATTTTCTGCTGAGCACATTGTATCAACAGTAAAAAACACTGTATCAACAGAAAAGTTTTCCTGCATCTTGACACAATCGCTAACAAAAGGCCACAAGTTCAAAGAGTGCTGAAACAGGCAGCCATGGATGTTAATAGAAGGGTGAGACAGTACCATGGTCTATGCTAGGACTGCAATTCATGCAGAACAAGGAGAAGGGAACCACAAAACACCACATGAAATAAATGTTTAAAACCAGAATAGACCTCAATGGCAGAGAAATCAGTAATTCACTATATGCCTTCCATTCAGAATCATTTTCAACAACTTGTCTAAAGATCTTAAGTAAGCATTCCAGGCACGAACAGTCATCTCACAGATTAAACCAGGGACAACAGGCTCAAATTCCCTGCAAGAGCCATGGTATGTTTTGGACCATGGAAAGCAGATCAGACAAAGCAGGACTGGCCTTCTGCTGAGCTCAACAGAAGTGGTTACTCTGGGATCACAGAGGGGACTTGGAGTAGGTGAGGTCAGCAAGGAGGTGTTACGGTCCTGCAGCACCTTACAGGCGTCACTGACCTGAGGCTATGCCCTCAGAGGCACAGCTTCACCCCAAACAGGGGCACAAGACGCTCCTAACACCGGGAGATGGCAGGACACGGCCTCAAGGCACCGGCTGCTCAACCAGCACAGCGCTGAGTCAAACCGTGTGCTGAACTCAGAGCCTCTCCAACCTCTCCACCAAAGAACCATCTCTACAAGTTATCCCAGTTAAACAGACACCATCAAAAATTCCCCATCCCTGGCAGTATTCAAGGCCAGGCTGGATGGGGCTCGGAGCCACCTGGTCTAGCGAAAGGTAACCCTGCCCATGGCAGCAGGGACTGGAACTACATGGTCTTGAAGGTCTCTTTCAACCCAAAGCATTCTATGACGACTCTGATTTGAGTGTTTCCTTACTCAATTTCTAAAGGAAGCCCTTCTAGAAACTGTAAATTAAGACCATATTTCTTCACTTCAAGTAATCTTGCCACCAAAATACTATCTCTGATCTAGCACCAGGGTGCTAGGAAAGGCCTTGGAATGTTATTTGCACCAGGTGCAGCCAACACGTCAGGAGGGAAAGCCTGGAAGTCCATCTTTGGGCTTGCCCGCACCCCAGGGGCTGGCCAGGAAGCCTTGTGAGGCCGGCCTGGCGCAGCCCCTTGTTTTCACTCAAGGGCCACAGACGAATCTGTGCCTGACACAAGTCCAGCTCCACAAATGTCGCAAGAAAGTTGCTCTGTTGATTAAAAAACCTCCTGCGCCAGTTCATTTTTTTTACTGTATTTTGTAAACATACCCGGCTGGCTCAGGATCGCTGTTTACTATCAAAATAGTCATACCAAACACACAAAACACCGGGCAGGGAAAACACCGTGATGGGGCTCAGCTCCCTCTGCTCTGCTACACAAGTGTTAAATATTTAAGAGATCGCTGCTATTCCTTAGTCATCAAAAATGTTATAATCTGGTATTATTGTACCGAGGACATTTGAGGTCGCTCTTTGAGTAACAGAGCTGTCTCCTAACTCTGCCAGCAATGAAAAAAAAAATTTTCCTAACAGGAAAAGGTTTGCGGCCCGGAGCTTGTTACATAAATTCCTGTTTTTCACGCAGCCAGCAGGACATTAAAGAAGCTATGATTTACTAACTTGGAAAAAGTGTTGAAGAGGTAAATCTTGTGAAAATATGCACTGCTGTTAATGATGTTGTGTCTACAAATCCTTGCCAGATGCAAACATGACCTGATAAAAAAGTATAGTTTCAGCAGTGGATCTTGGCAGCTGGAGGAATGGCGCAGCTGTTAGTGGCTGGGGCGTGCGGCGGCACCACCAGCCCCAGCACGCTGGGGAGATGCCTTCAGCCATGGGCTTCACCTGGACTTTGAAGCAAAGCCTCCCAAAAGCTGGCCTGACTGACTCCAAAAGCAAGCGTCTGCATTTTGAAGCGGGTCTTCGCACAGCAGCAGTGCACGCCAGATCGCGCTGAGCGCAACCGCACTGAAATTTCATCAAAATCTGGGTCAGGATGGCAGCAGGGCTGCTGCCTCCTGTGGAGAGCTTCCTGGGATTGAGTTTTTGCCTCTGAGATAAAGTAAACTTACTTCAGCATTCAGACCAGGAACTGTGGATATGCTTATTGCTACTTTCTGACTGAAGACCCAAAAAATGCAAAACCGGTATCAGCTACACGCAATGTGAAGAGCACATCCCGGCTAATAAAACTCATGAAGCCAAGATAATTATTCCCTTGAATTTACATATTTATATAATTCAGCTGTACTTCTGACATTTCCAACAGTGCTACCGAGATCCAATACTGCATTTAAACCCAAGACATAAATAGCAAAACACGCAACTTAAGTTTAACTTGACTAGTTGCTGAGAAAAATTATATCCCTATCCCAACTGAAGTTGAGGTACTTAATTTTTTTTCAGTAAATTGGGTTGGTGTTTCACTAAACACCTGAAAAGTCAGTTGCTTTGTTAAACTTGACAACACTGTACTTTGAAGTGAGATCATACAGTGACACTTGGCCATCTTTCTTTCCCCCCAGGCCTTGGAGCACCAAAAGCAGAGGGAAGCAGAGCTCCTCTTTAACCCAACTGCAAACCTCTCCAAGCAGGACCTAGCTGTGGATTTGTGATTATCCAGGGCGCTGCAAGACCCCAAATTTGTAAAAGCACCTACAAGTGCTCATGGTCTCTCCTGCCCTCATACTTTCATCCATGGGCACAGGCAGCTCTCATGCCACCAGACTGCCATGAGAGCCACCAAAAAGGAGAGTGAGGAATGGATGTGAGAGTCAACACACTTTACAAAAACAAGTGCATATGCTATCAAGGGGCATATGCTGACAGCAATGCAATAAGGCATGCCATGGCATCTCAGGGAGATGTAACAACTTGTGACAAAGGCAGGAAGGAGTGGGCCTCTGGAAGAAGATGCAGTCATAATGAACTGGGAGGCCACAGGAACAGCACTGCTTCTATCACACACAGGTCTAGGATTTCCATTAAAATTAACAGTCTAATGACTGCCCTCTAAGTTTTCATTCAGATAACATCCCAGGAGTCCACTGCTTTCTACACCTCTTCCAAGGGGATGGCCTGCACAAGTTGCCAGCTTGTTCTACCATCACTTGTGGTAGCACATCCTGTTAATGACAGCTTATAGCAGGTTTCTGAGCCAGCACAATCTCCTTGTGGTGACAACATCAAAACAAAAGTTGTGCAGCAGAGAAGTGGAGATCCCATCCCCCAGGATTTCCTTATGTTTTTACAGAAGACATTCAACCGGTCTCTCTAGGTCTTTGTACAGGAACTCTGCAGCAGGTCCAGATGTTCACATCACCCTCCTCCTGGAGCCTCAGTGGCAAGCGTCACTCCAAGAAGAAGTCATTACCACTCCTAGGAGAGTGCAGAGGCCAGGAAGTTCTCCAGCACACTTGCTCACAGCTCATCCAGCACTGACAGCCGGACAGCAGCAGTAGGGGCTAACCATGGCAAGTGGCACCCTGTGGCATCTATCCCAGGCTAAGTTAGACCACGCCTGGCAAAACAGGCAGGTTTGCCTGCAATAGCTACACCGCCTGCACCCATTTTGCTGTGGTTTCCAACCGTGCTGCCAGGTTTATGGCACTTGGATGAAGAGCCCAAGGAGGAAAGAGAACATTGGTAACTCCAGACCTACCAGAATTTCCTTGGGTACAACAGTCTGGTGTAAGGCAATCCTGTTTGTCTTACTTAGTAACTATGAGATACAAAAAGTTCAGATGATGATGCTGCTCATGGAGCTTGGATTTGCCTCAGAGCCAGTGCTGGACAGTTATAAGCACTTGATCTATAGACAGCACACATTTTCTGACCTACAATGTGCACCAACACAACCACACTGCAGTGTCAGAGGCCTCAAATGCCAATGAAACAGCTAATTTTGCCACCCAGTTGTGGTATTTCTTTATTACAGCTCAGAAACCTTCTCTGTTGTCCAATAAGAGTATGGACAGAAAGCATGTCACTTAGCCTCAGGTCAAAGAGTCACATTTAGAAGAAGCTGGAAACTCGCCACCTGCAGCTGCATGAAGGTGGAAGGGCAGGATTTCCTCCCAAACAGGTCATGCTTTTTTGGGTCCTTTGTTCTTGGGGAGGTGCTTTTGTTTGACTTCATTTTTCCTCCTGCACTGTTAAACAGTTAAGAAGTATCAGCTGGAAAAAGTGAGGAAATACTTCTCTCTTCCGAGGGGGACCTTGCACTGTTTCTCTGTGCTTTCCATTACATGTGGTGGCATAGTGAGAGTCTTTCCCAGACCACTACCTATGAAACACCACCTCCCAACATGGAGACACTTCCATAAACTGTTCCATGTGGCCATATTTCAGCAATGCATCCCTTTTTCCATGTATGAATGTACAAGAACAGGAGGGAGTGTGTGCTACTGCTATGTAGTTGCTACACATGTCTCCTGAACACAAAGAGGCTTCCTGTGGCCACATGTCAGTGGCATTAATCTAAGTCCTGTACTTTCTGCATTCAAGTCCACAGATTTATATTATCCTGTGATTCCTTCTCCTAGCTGTCAAAGACTAAAAAACTCTGAACACTGAAGGTGCTTGGCCATCCTCTGGATTGCATCCTGCTGCCACCGGGGACTGGAGTGTTCTTCTCTGGATCACGGTAACATGCAGGAACAGAAAATGCATACCCAGCTTCAGACATTGATGTTTAAGTCTTGGCTGTCCATGCCTACCTGTCAGAGCAGGCAACTCTGTTGACACGTATTTGAGTATCTCCCAATACACCCCATATCCTCTTCCTCATCCCAGGCAGACTCCTTGAAAGCACTTTACCATAATGGCAGTTTGGACGTTTCTAATGAGATGATAACACTGCCTCCTCTCCCTTCTCAGACATTTAGGAAGAATAAAAGTAAAAACCGCAAACAAGGTTCACAGTACGTCAAGTGTGCACACAGGACAAGCACACACCTGGATACTGTTCCACACACGATGACCCCAACCAAAACTTTTAATCACTTTTATGTTTTCTGCACCTCCAAGAGAGAGAGAGGGCCACAGCCAGGTTAACCATCACCTACATCAGTGTCAATACTGTGTTTTCTAACTACATTTATTTCTGTGAGCACAATACAGGCATGGTGTATCATCAACACGTAGAGACCAAATATATAGACATTTTCTAGGATTTCAAAGCCAAGGAAACTACGCGACACTGGCTAGGAAAACAAAAAAGGGACAAAATATGCACATGAAAAAATGAGATTTTACAATGAAGTTTGCTGAATGCACCTTCATCCCTCTGGTAAAATCATCTGGGGAACCAAGACAGCCGACAGGTTTGTCTAAAATCTATCCATTTTCAAAGGTAAAAGAAAGGCAACAATAAGAAGGCGTCACAGTGTCATTATAAAAAAAAAAGCAAATAGCCATCAGGATAAATGATGGCTTCATTTATCAACTTCATTTATCACAGCTTTAAATGTTGTGAAGTGTAGAAAAATAAGTATTAGATAAAAAAATTCAAAGATAGCAGGGATAACTATTTTTGGTGATCCAGACAAATTCTAATACTGCCTTTACAAAACTGATGCTGCATGCTTTCTATTCCAACAGATGGAAAATAAGTGTTTGACAAATATAAGGGTTCCATATTTGTAAATAAACATTTCTATTTTCCATTTCCACAAATATGAAACATATATATGGATATATACAGCTCATGATGAAGCGAGTTCACCAGTGAGACAGGAGGCCAACAAGGAGACCTCACCAAAGAGAAATGTTTCAAAGCCAGAATGCCCTTCAAACCAGGGCTCTCTTCTCTGCCCTCCTTAAGCGCTCTCAGACCTCTGGCCTCCACAAGCAGCCTGTGCAATTACATCAGAAACACAAAACCAGCAAAGCGGGAGGACTTGTGAATAACCTGAGAGACCGGGCGCTATCGCACAAAAGCTGGTAAAGGACTCAGTTAATAAAACATCAGAGGTCAGGGAAATAAGCAGTCTTTCAAACCAGTCCCACAAAATATTGCCATTGCACGTACAAAAGCCCTCACCTTTTGTTCAGGAAAGGTGAGGGAACACCTGCATTATGCCAACACCAGACCGAATGAACGACAGCGCAGCCGAGGTGAGCATCATGCACCACTGCTAAGGTGTGCCCATCAAAGGGCTTAAAAGCACTGGAATCACCTGTAGTCCATCAAGCCCTGAGAAAAGCTGCTGTGATTCGTGGTGGGCAGATAGCCCTTTCACAATTATTCACTGTGGGCTCTCATGCAGTGACCAGGAATGCGCCTCTGCAGGGACCCAGGCACCACACAGCCACAAGGGTCTGAGGAAAAGCTGTCCTCAAATGCAGAGCAAAAGCAGGTTATTGAAAGGAAAACATGAATCACAACTGTAGGCAAAGTTCACTACACTGAAAAAAAAAGAAATTAAGTAATAAAGTAGCAGTTCATCCACACAATGTCAGAATGACTAATAGCTCAAAATTTTATTCTGCAGCTATAGTAAAGAGAGACTAAGCGGTGTTTATTTTTTTTTCAGCCAGTGGGAATAATTATGATCAGTAGGACAAAAAATGTTAATCACTCGTTTCCTGTTGAACAGACAGCCTGCTTCACCTCTGCCACTCTCCACTGTTACACCCAATTCATCACAAAGACTACAGCACTCTTTATAGAAATCTTTCCCCCCAGCTCTTTTTCTTTCTCAAACTAAACTGCCTTTTATTGACATTTGTTAGCCCTAATTAAGAGGTACAAAAGTGTATACATGCTAAATATATCAATGCTAATTAGACTAGCAGATCATCTTAAAAGCAACACTGGAAATATGCTCTTACCAATTAGAAGCAATGAGGTCAGAAGTAGGCCAAGGTCTTAAATGCAAACTACAGAGGTGAAAACATGTTGTAGTAGAAAACAGGGTTGATTTTTTGCATTGGCCTTTGAGAGCACACAGAGAATTTCCAAGAAAAAAAGCACAATCAAAAAGCACAAATCCAGATAGGATTACTCAAAAAGCTTTAACTAGTTAAGTGAAACAACTGTGAAGATCCCTGCCTGAGGAGCCACCTAAGTTTTACAGACTAAAATCCCTGCATTATTAAAGCAGATCTCTGCCACTCCTCTAGGTAAAGGCACAAGCAAACCTAGACCTGTATGTTTGGTTTCAGCTGGATACTTTGCTAGGGAGCCACAGATCTGCAGTTTCATGAATTAAGGCTATTTGCTTCCACAAAACCACTGAGAGCCTAAAAGGTTGGAATGACTGTCAAGACCTGATGGATTTACAAGCAAACAGTTGAAAATGAGTTAAAGCTGAGGCAGGTAAAGCAAAGCAGGGTGTACTGGAGACACGGGCTAAGTTCATGGCACTTGCTCCATCCACTGTGCTGCCCACGGGCTGGCCAAGCCTGAAGAAGCTCGAGGGCTGTCTGTATTTCTTACCTTGAGAAGCAACATACCAAAGGTGATGTACAGATCCAACAGTATAAAAGTTCTGTTGACTGAGCCTTTGCGTATAATACAAAAAATAAATTAAATATATCCCCTTATTACGCATGTATTAGCATAGCAGAGGCAGTCTTTTCATTTAGCAAGCAAAGGACTACAGGACTCACATTCTGTGGTCATGGATGTCACTGAATATCAGTTTTTCAGAAACAAAGAGTCAATGAAAGCAGCAAGCTTCCTCTGCAGCAGGGTTAGCTGTGCCCCACAGGAAATCCCTGGCTTGAGGAAGCTGCAAGGCTTGTGAAAAGAAGGGCAAAGCCTTTTATTTACAGCCTGAATGATATCTTATGCTACATCTCACGGTGCATGTCATCTTTATTTTGACTATAACAAGTGGAAGGATACTAGCAAAATTTTATATAGTCCCCCAAACTACTAAAAGAAAACTAAAACAAAGTTAAGTGGAATTTTTTTGTTTGGCTTAGATCATCTTTAAAAACTATTTAGCGCATCTAATGGTTAAGATGCTGAATTTGTAAGGGGACAGTGTCAGCTTAAAAACAGCAACCACACCATGAATTTCACCTAGTGCTGTAAATATCTGATGTTGATGTAGTAAACAGGAGAAACAGAGGAAAGAAGAAAGTGACACTAATCTTTCCCTTAGTTATTTTGCATCTGAATGCAGTCCAGTACATAGTCACTGTTTTACTATTTATGTTTTCTCTAGCCAATTTACACTTTATCTGTCTTATACATAAAAAGAAAATATTATACAATTTTCCTGATAACAAAGCAGTAGCAGAAAAGAATTGATTTCTTACGTTTCTGTTAAAATAGCTTAAATAGGATCATATTTAAATCCTCTTTAAACTCTGGCATATCTGCAAATATGTAAAGGATATTGCTTTATACAGTCCGTATTTGTTCATTTCTCTTTGTATTTTTATACCCCAAATTCACAAGAAGCAATTATATATCTTCAGCTACTCTGTACATCCCAAAGAGGCACCACATAAACTAAGTATTATGTTTCTCCCCAGCTTCTTAGAACACAGTTTGCCTTGGTACTTATTTTCCCCCACCACAGAAGCAGGTCAGACCACCAGCACACTCTCGACAGGAGAGCTCTTTCCAATTCAAGTTTGCTCCCACAGCTTAGCAGATTTTATGTAACACAATTTACTACTCCAAAGCCAGCAAAAACCCCCATCCAAATTTCAGGACAGCCTGTGGCTATAATCCAGCGTGCACCGCCCCTCTCCACTGTCTGGCCACTTGCAGCCACCCTCTTTCAAAAGGTGAGGTTAATACTTCAAAGGGAATTTAGCTGATTTCCTGGGACTCTGAGGATTCCTGTTGGGTGGCTGCACTGTTCCTGCCGGTGTCTTCCTCTCGGATGCTGCTTTCTGAGATGTTCTTCAGCCGCAGTTCAAGGACCGCTGGCACTCATCACTGGGTTCTACGACACCTGCCCAGTATTATAAAGCCAGAGTCGTCCAGAATCTTGCAAAACATGCAGCACCACTCTGAACACTTATCCCCAAGACAGGCTCAAAGTTTTCAGTGGGCCATGGGAGGCAGAGCAATATTTCTCAGAACAAGATGGGCACTCAGAGGAGGGAAATCTAAAGGCCAATTCCTTCCCTCACACCCATTTTGGAAGCATTCCTAGTCCCTCACTACTGTGCTCTGTACTTAAGGGACCCTTATTAAATCAAAGAACTATTTACAATCTACATACTGGCAAGTCCACATTCCCATAGAATGTCATCTGGCAACAGTGACTTAAATCATCAGCTCTGTATTTATTTGCCTTCCTCCTTCACAAACAAGAAAAGTAAAAAGGACAAGAAAAAGCCATGTTTTTAATGACAAGAATGGAATTAACAGAGTAAAGCCCAATAGCTCTGAAGCACCAGTACTCATCACTATACCCAAATTTCCTTTTTTTTCTTTTTAAGCAGTAAAATATTACAATGAGGACAATGAAAAGGAAGATTAGCAGCACTATTGTGGCTTGAGATCTTTTACACACACATCTGCTGCTAGAGGTGCAGGATCCCACTGGACACGAAAAAAGACAGCTTCCAGAGTGGGACACTGGCAAAAACAAGCTTTGATAGACATTTTGGGTGCTAGATTTCTCCTACCAACTAGGTCTAATAAATTACCCCTCATTACTATATCTTTCTATTTGCTATACACAAGGAAACTGGCCTTAGCACGGCTGCTCAGAGACCAGCCTTGTTCAGTCTCCCATTCCCCTGGACAGAGCCTGACACAGGGAAGCTCTAGGCAAAAGGTGCCTTTTACCAGGTGGAACAGGAGGTGTTCCAGGGAGGACATTCTATCACTCTTATCAGTTCAGAAAAGAAAACATTAAGCCTCCTCTCCTCTGTGGTAATCCCTCAAACCCAAAAAGCTTTTATCAAATTCCAGATTAGGCTTCCTCCTCCTAGAGGTCACAGTCTTCATGTGGTGCAAGCTTCACCATCACCACCCCAATACCCCCCAAAGAGAAGCCCAAGCCTGCCAGCCTCGATATTCAATTTTAAGGATTGCAACAGTCAGATTCCCAATCACAAAGCCTGCCAGGGACCTCCCATCCTTTTGCCCAAAGATGAAGAAAGCAGCGGAGCTTCCCTCCAGCTTTCCCCACACATGCATTAAAGCGTATTAAGGCAAAAGCACAGCTGACCCTCGGAGCTAAAAGGCCATAAATCAATTCAAAAGGGTGCAAGAAAGAAGTTTTAAGTTACTCTGGAGGGACTTGCTCAGTATTTGTCTCCTAACAGCTTTTGCCTCTTTCAAGTACCGCAGTTTAGTTCTGCCTCTTGCAGACAGAGAGAGAAGCAACACAGCTCCCTGTGCAGCTCCAAAGATGTGCAAACTCTTTAACTGAGCTGGTGAGAATAGGACACTCATTTCAAATAAATAAATAAATAAATAAATAAATAAATAAATAAATAAATAAATAAATTTACAGGACATAAACTTACATCTGATTAAAAATAGCAGGAATGTCAGCAGCAGGAGCTGTCATTTGTAATAGCTATCAAGACACAGGAAGTTATTTATTCTGCGAGCCACAAAAAACTCTCTTTAAAAACAAGGATGAAACAAGAAAAAAAGAAAGCATGTTTACTGAAGCCTGTTTTCTGATATTAGCCAGCCAACTTTGTTTATGAAATTTTATAGTAATTTGTCATTGATGTATATTTGGATTTATGTCCACAGATCTGTTATAACTGCTGGCCGCTGCACGAAACACTGAAGCCCTTGCTGCTCATGCTTAATTTTTGGATTCTTTTCAGTTTTGAAGATACTGCAAGGAATTTTTGCACATTTTCATTTGGTTTTAGAAAGAAATTAAGGTCTACCCCCAGAAAGTCAGGTGTTATCAAGTATTTTGTTTGTTGATTATTCATGTAATCATAAATTACTCAGAGTATTTGGCAGGCCATGCCCTTCTCTGTTAAAACATTTGTTTTTACTTTTTCAGTTATTGCTTAGATCCCGGTCATAACATGCTCCAGGTTGTTTTGAACAGCAAAGAGGAAATAAGCAATATTTTAACTTATATCACACTGTAACAACATTAAATGCCTACGCAGCAATATGCTGCCTATTCAGTATTTTCCACTTTCTTCCTGTCCGCCGCTGGCTTACAACAGCAAGATAATTCACAGTTTTACAGTTTTGCAACCCGTAAAACACATGCTCACAAGCATGCTCAGAACAAAACACAAAAAGGAGCAAGAAATAGGACATTAAAAAAAAAAAAGAAAAAGAAAAAAAAGAGGGGCAGAATATAAAGCAAACATATTTGCTGAAGGCCAGTTTTGAAATCATAGGAAAGCCAACAAAGCTCTTCTGAAGTCAGCTCACATGCACCCAGGCATAGCAGGTGACACAGTTGGACGAGGCAGAGCCCCAGCAAGGCACTGTTTGCCTACATTCACCCTGACACCACGGCAGAGAGTTAGGAAAGAGACTTTGAACTACGTGCCATCACTGCTGCTCAGCAGGATCACGGGCTGCAGTGGATGTGATTACTAAACCCATCGTGACCCCCAGAAAATGCCCTATGGATTAGAAAAAAGAGAGGCAACATTCCAAACACCACGCAGTTCGCACAAAACAAGTCTCTGTGACAAGGCAGAAATCACAGAACTACGTTTTAAACATTTCTCAAGGATTTTTTTCTGTAGGTTTAAGTTGAACATTGTATTTCAAGCAGTCAGTTATCATGGAGAAGGATTTCCATCTCTCCTCCCTTAGCAAAGTCTTAAGAATTTGTTGTTTACCTAAGAAGAAAAGGGAACTGAAAAGAAGAACATTTCTTCCAAGACTGGCTTCATAAAAAAGACTTTGAAACTCAGTTTTGGAGCCACGAGTGAAGGATCTGGACCTAGTACCTTGAAGATATCTACATAGGAATTGCAATTTTAAGAAAGTTTAGCAGCTCTTAGACACTCTTTTTAATAAAATTCTTGAGGCATCAGAGAAGTTTAAGACCTACGACTTCAAAACACATTCCTCAAATAATGGAAACTGGCAAAGCAGCCATGGGCTTAATCCTCCTTTTTCCTCCTCTGTCAATTATTCAAGGATCCCACATTCACTCATCCTCTGCTGTCTACTTCCTTCAATGCCAAGCATTTCTGGGGCATCTGATAAGGAAGTGCAGCATTATCTTACTCAAAGTTTTCGTAACAACAGCAGCTATCCCACACACACACATGTATATATCCAACATATTTGACTCATTTTCCAAGGAGAGTAGTAGCTAATTTTGACAAGAAAAAGTACAAATCTCTGTGTTCCACAGCTCTTTAAGAAAAAGAAGTAATATTTTAAACTTGAAAGATTGGGGCTTTTTCTAATTCTCACCTATTTCTATTTCTGTGTGAAGTTTTTTAACATGAAAACATACAAGAAAAACCATTATCAAGCAAAACATTAAGATACATATTCACCTCTAAGGAGAACTGAAGAGAAGCCTGTGATTTGTACAAATCCCCTGGCTGCAGTGATTTCTGTGCAGTGTAGCTAGCTAACAAACACCACAGAAACCTGTTAAAAGCAGATTTAAAGGCTTTTTTACCTTAAGAAAGAACTTGCCAGAGAGCAGCAGTGAGTGACAGGGCACTTGCTTCCTGGCACAGCTGAAGGCACACCACAACTTTTGCATCAGCTTGCTTGATTCCTCTACACTGCCACAGAGGCTGCCCACAACTCAAACAGCCCTAACCATGCGGACTTCTAATTTTCTTTAATCAAAGTCTATTGACAAACTCACATCCCCTCTATTGTAGCTGTTCTCAGCTTGTAGCCCACATACTCTTAGGGGCTCCAAAATACTTCTGAAATCCCTCAGAAGGCAGCCAGGGGAGGTAGCGGCAGTCAAATGTCCTCTGCCTGTTTGCACTGGGCTTTCCTGTAATCCTGGCTTAAACACACGTGCACCACAGGAAGAAAACAGACAATTTTAAGTTGCTGACTCTAGAAAAAAGAGCAAGATCCATCTAAGATTAAACCTGGCCCCCAGACTTCGTCAAAAGGCTGACTTAAAGGATAAGACCAAAGAAGATTAACTCAAGTACGATGTCAAAGTACACTCAAACAGCAACAGCTTCTTGACAAACACTGAGGGGTTGTAAAAACCAGAACATTTAAGAGGAGGATTCATAACCCTGCAGTCTGTGCCTGAAGGAAAGCTCTCCCAGTCCAAGTTCTGGCACCTGGGAAACTCCAGCAAACGGTTCTGGCTGTAATGATGCAGCCCAACTCACTGAGCCCAGCAATGCAGGCAGCCCAGACGACTTCAGAGTAGCAGTCAGTGACAGATGCAGTAGCAAAGCAGTGCACAGTTCATCCATCAACAATGTAAGCAAGGTACAGGGAAAGAGACAGAAGCTTTGGCTGCCCCCTCTCACTCCTGCTATGAGGGGCAAAAGGCTTTTGGAATTACTTCTATAAAAAACATATCAGCTCCTCACACTGATGGACAAAACAAGAACAGGTCAAAGGTGAAGAAGCTCCACCAGTTTGTGGCTGTCTTCCCAAGAGAGTGAAAAGACATGATGAAAATGGTCCCCACTAATGCTGTCAACAGAGAAGACCAGGGCTTTAAAGACCGTGGCTGGTGTTGTTCAGCAGTTCATCACAGCTGCTTGACAAGCCACAGCAGATACCAGCCACTCTTGGGAAGGAGGATTGGCTGCCAGGCCTGGAAATGCTTCCCTGAGCACTCTGGGTCATCCAGCTCCTCCGAGGCAGTCGTAGGCTTACAGGGTGACAGGAGCACCTGCCTCTGGTAGGGGTCTGATGCTCAAGTTCAGCTGCTCCTACTTCAGATGAAATGAGGAACTTGCAACCTCAGCAGTCGCTTGGAAATAGGAAAGCTGCAGCTTCCAGCAGATGACCAGAGAGCAGCCCATGAGAGCTTGAGCCCAACACAGTCCTGATTCCCAAGCACCACCCACTCAGCCAATGCAAGGACAGTTTCCCCATACAGAAGGTATGCTCCACACTCAGAGGCAGCACCCTGAATCAGCACGCTACTGGACTCAATCTCATCACTGACCAAAATTTTCCTCCTCTTTCTCCTCCTGCCCACACCGAATTTATTTCTACTGGAATTATGACGTCCCCAACATGAAGACTGAACACTGTCACTTTCCTCAGTGAAAGAACAAATTTCCCCACACCAAAAAGCTACCAGTAAACAGTATACAAACAAAACTTACCCAGCTCAACAGAAACTTAACATTTCTCTATGTTCGACACACGTTTTTCTATTGATGGCATTAAAATACTAAAATTAACACTGCTAGTTAGAAAAGGCTCCAGGGAGGCCTCATTTCAGCCTTTCAGTACTTAAAGAGAGCTTTTAAAAAAAGGAGGAGAGTGACATTTTACACAAGCAGATAGTGGTAAAACAAGGGGGAACAGTTTTAAAACAAAGAGAAGAGATTTAGATCAGATGTTAGGAAGAAATTCTTTACCCAGAGGGTGGTAAGGCTCTAGAAGAGGTAGCTCAGGAAAATTGTAGATGCCTGTCCCTGAAGTGTTTAAGGCCAGACTGAATGGTGTCCTGGGCAACCTGATCCAGTGAGAAGCATTCCTGCTGATGGCAGGGGTGGCTGGAACTACAGGATCATTAAGGTCCCTGCCAACCTATCTATGACTCTATGATAGCTCTTCCATACAAAGATCTTCTGTGCTTTGGTGCAATTTTTCCTCTGTCTGCATTATGTTAAAATCTTCTTCCTTCCTTTTTTTTTTCTCCTGAAGATTAGTTTATTTTCCATTCTACAAACCCCAAGGTAGGAGAAAAGGCAGTAAAAGCAATATAAAGAGTACCTACGAAGATTAAAGACCACAATGACAATGGGAAGTCACACAGGAGGCTGACACCCTCACTGGTGTTTTGGTTTCCCTCCCAGCTGCAGCTCACCACGATGAGTCAAGACACAAAAACCTGCGAGACAAAGTAAGCTGCCCTCCCTTATCTACAGCACCACTGAAAACAGGCAATCCCACCAGCCTGGTGCCAGCTTGAGGCTGGAAAGCTGGAAGGAGAAGAGGAGGGAGACAAAGGTTGGGAAAACCCCATTTTCTGAAGGAAGCAAGGAGCAAGCGCCGTGCCTCAGCCATGGCAGCACGCACGCACATGCACACGCATTTCCTGCGGCTTGGCGAAAACAATGAAGTGTGGGGAGCCTGGCTCTCGTACGAAGCACACACCGGCTATATATAAAGCAAGGAAAGCAGCTGCTTCAAAAGCTCAGTCACGCTTTTATCAACAGGGCTTTAATTAGTACCCATCTGCTTCCTGTTTTATACTACAGAACTGACTTTCACCTGTTTCAGCAAAACACCCCTTCCCCCAAATGGAAGTGTGCGCACACACACATGAACACACACAAAAAGTTCACAAACACCTTAACAGTTAACATCTGAAATCCTTGCTCTGAGTGTGTGGGCTATATAATTGCTTTAAAAAAAAAAAAAATCAGGCTTTGTCAGAGCTATCAGATTTCACAGTCAACAGGTTTAAATCACACACCTTGTATGTTTCACCATTTATTTTAACTCCCTGGCACTTGGGGACCCAAAGAACACTGGAGCCCTGTTGTACTGGCACTGCACTACAGAGAGGCTGCCCAGAGGGCTCGCAGTGGAAGTGTGGGCTTTTCCTGAGGTCCGTCACACACATGAAAGGCTTTAAATAAACAATGGCAAGGCTGATAGTTTGAATCCATTCTTAACTCACCCCATTGTTTGAAGAGAAGAAACAACACGTAGAAGAAAAATATTACTGAGGGAGGAAATAGCTTCACCTTTGAATTTCCTGACATTTTTCCTCCCACGCTTTTCCCGTTCACTCGTCAATTATTTATTTCTTTTGCAAGGAGAAGACAAGTGAAAGTTAAGCACACCAGCACAGCTACGTGCGGTCAGACCTGCCCACCTCTCCTGCACAAAGGAGCTACAAGCACTTGAAAGCTGGCCAGGAGCAAGGTATCCAGAGAGCAAAACAAGAGGAAGCAAAGCACTAGGAGAATGAATTTCTTGCCAGTGACCGAGCAAGGAGCACCACTTGCTCGCTCCTAGCCACAGCTAGAGGAATGGGAAGAGGGGCAAGTGCCCAGAGGAGCAGTATTCATAAGGTCTCTACGTTAATTTTTTTGGTTATGCAAAGCCTTCTCAAACTCAAAGTTGCTCATCACAGAAAAGTGCTTTTCTTAGCACACCTTTAGCATCAGCCACCACCTACAATGCTTATTTTGCCAAAATAAACCTGGCAACCACACGACTCATGCTCCAGTTTTGGAGTGGGAGTAGATCATTCTCTCTTTACAGTTAGAAGCCTCATCTGCAACAGCTTTCCCAGATGCACACAGCTGACCTAGCTCCATTAGACTTTTCTTCCATAGCATCTTGGAGCTGCTTCCAGTTTTTGGATCTGTATGTAAGCAGGGTTCATGAGATTCACCAAAGATTGAAAAGTAAGAAAAAAAGTAATTCCAGTAAACAGAATTACAGCAGTTACCCCTTTAATGTAGTTACTCATGGTGCTAGCAAGAGCAACCAGTCTACAACATCCTCCTGTGCCCTCTATATCATCACCCACGGGGATATCACAGTGCTGGCAACACCAGAAGGGGCAAACACCAAACACTTGACTGTAAGACTCAGTATTTATGGGAGCCTACAAGAAAGATAGGGAGAGATGATTTACAAGGCTATGTAGTGACAGGACAAAGGGGAACAGCTTCTTGACTAAATTGACTAAATTATTACCAGCTTATTGACTAAATTAACTAAAAGTAGGTTTAGACTAGATATTAGGAAGAAATTCTTTACTGTGAGGGTGGTGTGGCACTGGAACAGGTTGCTCAGAGAAGTTGCAGAAGCCTCATCCCTGGCAGTGTTCAAGGCCAGGTTGGATGGGGCTCTGAGCAACCTGGTCTTGTAGGAAGTGTCCCTGACCATGGCAGGTGCTTTGCAACTAGATGACCTTTATGGTCCCTTCCAACCCAAACCATTCTATGATTCTGAGTGAGTACCCTAAGAAACATATTTGCAGCATACTGCCATTTCTAATTGACAAACCATTTGTTATTGAGCACACCAAAATACCATCTATCTCTGTATACATAAAGAGATTCATGCAGCACCACACAAATCTGATGAAGAATAAGAACTGCCATTCAAAAGTAAAGATCAAACTTTGTTTTCAAATCTCCAACTTCCAGAAGTTCTCAGAAACTTTTCTGCTACCTCACTGTCTAGCAAAAGCAGGATTTTGTACACACACTAAGGGAGGTATTAGTAAAGGGAAGGAGCTCTGTTGCTAGAGGAAAAAAATCAAATGAAAACACACAGGCATCCAAGCACAATGAATGCTCTGAGCAGTGAAATAGGTGAGAAGGGATGGAGCCAAATGAGCATCAAATGTGAGAACTCCAAATATTTCTCAGAAAAGTAAAGGCAGCTCACTTCTAACTCAATCGCTTCATAGACAGAAAAAACAGATGCACTAATCTCTTGAGTTGTGTTTTATTCTGTTGTTTCATTTATAGACTTCATGAATTGATATACCTGAATAATCATTTTTTTCCTTAAAAAAAGGAAAAAATTCTTAACCTTGTGTTTTCACCTAGAAGATTACACCACCACTTAGATATTTTTCCACGGTATCTCAAGCAACATATTACAAAACTTCATCCAGGACTGAAACAACAGATTGTCTCAAGAGCAAATGACAAAATATTTGTACCAGAAATCCTGGCAACGTTGCATGCAGATGGGTTTCTGAAAAATGGGGTTCCAAGAATAAGTCACCCATGGTTCCAAAAATAAGAGTTAAATTCAAACAAAAACTGGATGTTCACTTTGCAGGGTACTGCAGGCCCTCTCCAGGGTCCCACCCTTGCCACACACAGGACACTTGTTAACCACAAGCCTCTGAAGTCTGAACTTCAGCTAAACACACGAGGCTGGGGAAATGCAACCAAGGCCAACGTCCTGGATGCATAACCCAGAAATTACACGGTCAGCCACCCCACCGCCAGTGGACTTTGGCCGGAGTATCGGGGCAGCCCCGAAATCCATGGCCACCACCCGTGGGTGTCTGAACTGCAGCAGGAGAGGGATCCTCCTATCATGCAGGGCTGGGACCTCTCTGCCTGCAGCTGGAATGTGGGCACGCTGGTCGGGTCTGTGGCGCTGCCAAGGCACAGCTGGGACGTGACCCTCCGCGAAGCACCGGGGGAGCCCATGTGTGCGGAGGCACAGAGACGCGTCAAGCTTCAGCGGGGGGCACCGGGGCATGACCACAGCACAGCAGAAACAGATGGCTGAGACTGCTCCCATAAACAGCCATGGAGAAACTTGAAACCTGCACGCTATTGCTCCACCTCGCCTTTTATAAGGGGAATCAAAAGCAAAGTTCATTGGACGGCAGTGACCTTTTTTAAGTGATTCCAGGGCTTTGGGACACATTGCTTCCACACTGCTTTTTTTGGTTTTGATAACCTTACTCAGCCAGACATCCCTGCTTACTGTATTTTTCTGTTGTTTTTATGGTCAATACATACTGATCTGATAGGGAATCCCAGTATATTCTGCACTAAGAGAAAGAAAACAGATCCTTATTTGAAAGACACGTTTAGTCAATATATTTCCAATCCCGGAAATCCAGTGGCCTTCAACAAACCTTTCACCATAGCTCATCTTCCCTAGCAATGGCCAACTTCATAGAGATAACTGCTGTTCACAAAGGCTATGCAAAACTAGTGGTGTTTGGCAGGAGACAGGCACACATTAACAGTTTTAGCCTGAGAAGAAAAAGCTAATACAATTTTTTTGAAATTCAGCACCCATCTGAGACCAAACTTTTCCGTTAAGATGACTAAATGACTGGTTTGAAGTGATTTGCATAAAAGGCTTAAAAAACTATAATATGGATATGGGGGAAGGAGAAGTGAAACAAGAATGGGATAATGACATTTCATGATAACAGAGAGCATTACAGTCTGGTGCATATAAGAAAACAGTGTCCTTCCTTTCCTTTATTCCTTTCCACATTTCTCTCTATATATGAAATTAACAAAACTTTCTTTAAGCATAAAAATAGGAGCTTAAACTTAAAGCTCAGTTATACACAATAGTCCAAAGGAATATGATAAGGGGAACAGAAAACAAACTCAGAACTTCATAATATCAGCAGATACAGTACACAAATGTATTTTTGGTTATAATAATTAAAAAGCTACACACTGAAGTTTGTTCATTCTTTGACATAGCATAAATTTACAACTTACAATCTTCAGTTTTCCAGAAAAATCAATGCTGCTGGTGTTACCAGAGCAGCTATGTAGAATATACACAGTTCTCAACATATAATTAGTTCAAATGGCAATTGCACCAAAACTTGTTTGCTTTTTGGGGTTCAGAAAGTAAGACATCAAGCTGATGACTTTAGAAATTCAATCACTTTCCAGCATTTAACTGGCTCTCCAACATGCTCGTCTTACTTCAACCAAATACGTTTACTTGTGTTGGACAGTCATGTGCCATTTTTGTTGCTTCAACACATTTAAGACTTTTCTAAGCCTCGGTGAAAATGTATTTTAAAAAAAGACACACACAAGAAGGCTTGAATTAATACTCATGTTTTGAGTAAGCCAAATCACGGGGCATCTAGTCATTGCAATAAGAATAAAAAAGAATAAGAACAAACACAGTTCTCAGAAATTCCAGCTTTTTTAAAATACTAAGAATATTAAAACTAGAATTTCAGAGCCATCAGTGTAACAGTAATTTCAATGATGAAAAACTGGTAATTGTCAGTTCAGTTATTCCATTTTGGAGAACACCCCTAAAAAAGGGCTCAGAAATTCAAAGCCAGCATTTAACTGTCACTGTGTCCCTATGACTGCTAATGTATCCCAAAGTTTGATTTACTGCTAGTGAAAATCAAGCACAGCTGTGATGAGACAACTTTCTGCATCCAATTATAAAGATAATCTTATTTTTAAATGGATTCATTTAACTTCAGTGTCATTTACTTCTGTACTATCTCAATCATGGCAAAAACATGCTTCTGCTTTACACCACAGACAGATGTCACATTATAAGAATGAAAAGTAATTTTCTGTATTAATGCATCAAGACCTCTCACTTTTTTCTACGTAGTGATGTTACCTATATAACGTCTCAAAAGGGGGAAAAAGCATGTTCTAGAAACTTTATAGCAGCAGTCACTGGACTTACAGCCACCAAATCTGGTGGCTGCTTTGTATTACAAACACAACCACAAACAGGACATGGTAACACCAGTGGTGCCCAGATTAGACTGGTCATGTCACCAAAGCCAACAGGACCACACCACCCCACCAGCCACTGCATCACTTCTCCCTGCCTCCAACCCAACCACCAGCAGCTTCTTGCCACCACAAGCACAAGGATGATTTGGGCAGTGTACTGCCCAAAAACCAGGGATGGAGTACACTGGAGAAGAGACACAGGGAATTACGCCAAATTCTCAGTTACCAAACTTGTTCCAGTTTATTTTCTGTGGGCTTCATCTGGCTGATCTTACTCAATAACCCTGCCTAAATTGATGCAGAGCAGCTTTGCAAAAAAGAAATTGCCACACAACTGTTACCCCCACACACAAACCAAGCCCAGGCTATTTAGGAGTTCAGACCTCTTCATCTAACAAAGCTCATCTTACAAGACTACTTAAGATTTTTCTGTTGTCTCCTTTTATAAGTTTTAACTTTAGTACTTGAACCTGACTGAAGCCTTTGGACCACAGGGTTCCCTGTACAAGGGAGATGCTCATCCAAGTTCACCTACATAACAAATCAGATCTCAACATCACAGATCCACAATCATTTTCTTGTGTTGTGGATTATCCTGTCAACCCAGGGATTGTATCCCATTCTAGCAGGCCTTCTGCAGAGGAGAAAAACCAGCAGCCTCTCAGTAAAGGTGCTACAATCTGAGATAGCAGAATACAGGAACAGACAACCAGTGATATGGGAGAAGTATAACACTGAACCAATAAGGGAACACCCATCTGCAAGGGAGTAGCTTGAGCACATAAGCAGTCCTGCCCATCACCAAGGTCCTTAAAACACTACAAAGAGCTGAAACAGGCTTTTGAATGAGGATCATGAAGCAGTTTTGTAGAGGGTTTCTCTCCAAAAGGAGACCACTGAAATAGGTTTTGTACAGGTGCATCGAGTAGGCAATGGAAACAGATACTGCAGGCACACTAGAGGCTGGTGTGAACATCACAGGAGTGAGTAAAAGTGGAAGGGAAAACAACAGTAGGTTTAATGAGGCCCTGAAAGTGAACATGAGCCACTCAGGTCAGATGGGACAGGGAAGGGTGGAGGAGGTGGTTACGAAGGATGCGGCATGGCCCAGTTAGGGATATGGGGTGTTAACTGCAACCACACTGCGAATGGATACAAGCACGGCGCTTTTCTCATGGTCAGAGGCAGAGTTCAAACATAAAGCACCTTCTTACTTCTCAAGAGCGATCTCCAACTTGTTTAAAATGTGCTCCATATCCTTTAGTAAAATAGAAATCAGTCATCTTTTCATAACAGCAGCTCACCAAGTCTCCAGCAATATCTCCAATTTTCCCTAGGGGATCATCATTTCTATGTTATAAGAAAAGAAACATCTTTACTGTGATGGTGGTCAGGCAGTGGCAAAAGCTGCTCAGAGAGGCTGTGGAGCCTCCACCCTTGGAGATATTCAGAACCCAGCTGGATCTGGTCCTGAGCACAGCCTTAGCAGATCCAGCTGTGGGCAAGGGCCTGAACCAGACAATCTCCCAGAGGTACCTTCCTGCCTCCATCACCCTTTAATTCCGTGGTGTCTCTTAGCCTGTTCCCACTGCTGGTCATCTCATACAGCCTGGAGGCCCCACATTCCACAGGAGGGACGGCTGTTTCCCCGTCTCAGACATCACTTTGATCCACACTGCCTGTCTGCCCTTTGGATAACTTGGTCCACAGCAATTCCAAATGAATTGCACTCTCTGTATTTAACAAAAAGCATAAAATATTTTCCAATATTAAATGGAAGATTACAAGTGGCCTCATGTTCCCAAACCACCTTGGACACTGACTCATCACTGCTGGAGCTTTCCAGAACCATGTCACTGCTGCTCCAATGTACTCTATCCACCCCTTGAAACAGAGCTGGAACAGCTAAACTTTGGTTTACACTGCTCTGGAGCAGTGGAGATTTTGGAGAGACAGTGGAAATTCCCTGTAGAATATAGTATAGAAATAATGATTAATCTTTATTACAGAAATAATGAATGTCTCTCTGGGGAACAGGATGGATTGAAGAACAGATGGGTCAAGGAGATATCAGTGCTTCTCTGCTTTGGAAAACAAAGTTCAGACGCAGTCACTGCAAGCTGTATTTCAGCTACTGTTTGTTTAAATCACCCTAGCATGCCCAGAGCATGCATCTGAGGAGCTCTGCTCCCAACAGCAGCAAGCCTCTCCTCGCTGCCTTTGTGCCCCAGGGACAGCCACCAGCTCTAAGGCTACTCTGAAAGGATCTGTGCCGCGCAACTCTTCCAGCTGCAACCTGCAAGGATGGGGTTGGGAGGTGTCTGGAGGCTGGCTGACAATGTTCATGGTACTCTGGAGCTGCAGGGCAGCTTTATGGTCAGAGGCTCTCATTCTGGCAAAAAAAAAGGCTGCAGAGAAAGGAATACACAGGTCAAAGAGATTATTAAGTCATTGGCAAAGCAACTAGTGCTTTGAGTAAGGGAAAGTCACCTTAAACTGTATCAAAGATTGAAAGTATTAATTTTCTTGATATTTATACTTTTAAACTTCTATTGGCCTGTGAAATTCTCTCTCCTGAAGAAATTACACAGGCAGAACAAACACAATTATTACAAAGTAATATCCATCAATAAAGACAGCTAAGCAGTTTCCCTGAAATTAATTTGCATTAAGCATTCCAAAAGCATTTCTTTTACTGAAGAAAATGTTTAGTATAAATTCTAATTCATTTTCAGCTCATTACCTCCTGATGCATCCAAATGTCATCGACAAATAAAGACACAAGAGAAGAAGTATCATCTCTCTCTTCTCTCATTTATCATTTTGGAAGTTTGGTACAAAGTCTGTCCTTACAGAAATTTAAAAAAAAAAAACCACGGAGGGGGGAAGAAAAAAGGAAGGAGAATCAAACTCCATAAGCTGCAGCAGTTCCCCAGAACATAATACAATTCTTAATGAAAAGAATACAAATAGCTGCCTTAGTGGACAGCTTTCACAAGGGACTAATTTATTAATTTATTCTTAAAACAAGAGCATAGGAGAGGAAAAAAATTCAGCCGTGAAATGAATCTATACATCATTTTGATGAACCACAGCTAAGACTGTGCAGTATTGCTGCAGATATTCCGAAATAAAATTCCAAGCATGTACACAAAAATCAGACTATTTTGATTTTTTGCCAAACAGGCTACCTTCCAAGAATAAAAGTCTGGGAAAAAATGCTAGTACAGTGACAGAACAACCTCCTTACTTCTCACTCCCAAAAAAGAGACAATCTGAAGACAAAATGAAAAGGCTGACAACTACTTGGTGGATCTTAAAGCTCAAGTATTCCAGGAACCAAGGTGTGATAGTAAGTGATGTCATCTGGAGAAAGGGGATGAAAAGATGAAAAAAAGTGCCTAAAAAAGCACCAGTATTTTCCTGAGTGTTTATCAGTGGCAAATACTAGAAGCAGTCAAATTTATTGGTAAAGGCATTTTTCTGTTAATTACTCAGGGAGAAAAAGTACTGATAAACTTTAAACCATTGTTGTGTTGCCAAGCTTTTTTTTTTTTTTTCTTGTGGGGAAGGTCTGATAAATTCACTTCTCCCGTATTGCTTCTTCCCCGTGGTCAATGCAGAGACATCTTTAACACGCAAACTATGTAGGTTCCACAACCTAAACGTCTTTAAGTGTAATCAAATTAACACGGTCTCAAGCATATCAAGCCCATAAATTCTGCCATAAAGCAAGAGGCACTTAATGCAAGTTTCTGTTTGTAAGGAACCGGGCAGTACTCGATGGTGCAAACACAGCCACCTGTCTCTCTCCAGAGCCTTCAGCACCGTGCGAGAGCTAGCGTGAACATTTGTTCGCCTAAAACACCCGGCATATGGTTGAGCTGACAATTTAATAATATCTTGATAAGGACACTGCCAGATTTTTGGCGGGAGATAAGCATGTTTTATCATTAAATATTTGTACTGCAGTAGCACCCGGGGACCTTGAGCAGAAAGGGCCTCGTTGTGCCAGGAGCAGAGGGTAACCGAGTCAGTGACCCACAGAGCCGACAGCCCGGGTCAGCCAGGCTACAAAAAGGGACTGAGCAGAGCATGCGCCGCACGCACTACGCTGGAAACAATTCCCAAATTCACCTACACCTACCTGCTAAGGCTTCTCCCACAAGTCATTATTGATCCTCCTCAAATGGGGCAGATCTGCTCCGCAGCAGCTTCCCACCATGCTGGGAAACCACAGTGACATTCATGGGGGAGAGGACTTGTTTGTTTCCGAAAACCAGGATTTTGAGGCAAAACCCAAGCGTGCATTAGTTTGCTGGACGTAACAGCTAAAGGCTTCATTAACAGCACCACACACTGAAGTTTTGCTCCCCACATAGCTTCCTTTGAAGAAGTGCATGTAAACATTGCTCTCCCATTGCAGATCATTCCATCTGCAAAATTTATAGCTTACTCATACCCATGACCCAGCTAAAATCCCTCTTCCTACCTACAATTCCATTAATGCTTTTTTTGTTGTTTTCAGAATATCTTCTATCCTTAACAACTGAGTGAAAAGAGAATAGAGGAAACCGATTATGCACAAAATCAGGTACCTTCACTCCATTCACACTGCGAAAGTTGAGATAATTAGGCAGACATTACCAGAAGAAGTTTCTCCAGGGTGCACATTAAACCTAGGGGCAATCCCACTAAACCAGAGAAAAATCCCCTGTATGCCACAGCTGTCTAAATCTTATCCTTCAACCAATATTTCCTACTCAGATACTTCCTATAATAAATGGGCTTTATTAAACCATGTATGTGCTGGGAGAATCAAAATAACTGACCCACGGTACAGAGAAAATGAGAGAAACAGAAGTTTCTTTTTAAAAACAAACTGTATATATAGAAACCAAGCAGTAAGACTACAACAATGGAAGACCTCATTACAAGCAGAAATGTCTCGGGTCTGAGTCACCTTAATTTTTGGACAATGGCACAACCCATTTGCTTCAGCTTCAAAATGACCTCATGAAAATAACTGTTGCAGAAATAGGATTTGAGCACATAGGTGCATCTCCCTTTGCAGTAGCACCATTATTTGTGTTTTGGCCATTTTACATGGTTCTGGTTTTTTAAATACAGACATGTCATATGTAAATCAGCAACAGAAACACTACTTTTTTAAATATTTAATTGTATAGGTAGGTAAAATATATATATCCGTATATTTATATTCCTTACATGTTAAGATGAGGCAACCCTCATGTAAATGTAATGTAAGATGAGGCAGTCTTATGTTGCACAACAGCTGGTAACACCTCCTTTTCCACAGCTCCACTCCCAAAGGAATAAGCAGAGGCAGGCTCACATAACTTACTTTCATCTAAGGCTCATACCAACACACAAATTCTTGAACATTTTTGCCTGGCATATGTTTTCAATTGTTTTTTGTGTATCACATTTGCCCTGACTTCAGATTCAACCATAGGTTTAACTTAAATAACCCCCAGTATTTTAATGTGCCTTTACAAGCCCCATTCACAGCTGACAGTGAACTCTGTCCTTACTGCTATTTTCAGACATGTCTGTACAGGCCAGGCAGCCTCACTCTGCCTTCTTACTCTGTACAGGCCAGGCAGCCTCACTCTGCCTTCTTACTTCTAGGACTTGGGGTAGTATGCAAACAACATCATTTCCAAGAAGGCTCACAATGATTTTAGTGAAAGTAATTCTAAAAGACCAGAGAGCCTCATTACATTTTTCCAGCACATTTTTATTAATAACTTTTTTGTTTCTGCCTCCTAGCAAGAGATATGACCGAAAACTTCAACAGCAAGTACCTTCTTGATGACGATTCTCAGCATGCAAAATCTAACAAGTATTTTATGCGCACAAATAACAGTAATACTACATCATATTCTAGGAGCCTGATGTGACAGCAATAGCATTATTTCTTTATAATTTAACATGAAAAATTTAGAAAATAAAGATGTAGTCTTTATGAAGATATGCACAACTTGAAAATTCAGTGTTCCAGTTATCAATCTACTTTAAGTCACCACTACATGCTTTCAACAAAATAAATTCAAAACCCTTGCTTGAGCTGGATGGATATATGCCTTCCTGCACTTCAATTAGAATAGTTCCCAGGCAGAAAAAGACTAAAGTAGAAGGATCTTAGGCCTTACTCCCAAAAGGCCACTTTTATATTCTGAAATTCACTTTTAAAACATCATTTGACTGCAGCCGGGTAATGAAAAGAGCCGGCAGGCAGTGCTAAGCACATTCATATTAACTGGTTTTAATCCTGACATTAGGACAGGTCAAATATCCCCTGTTCCTGCCACCTACATCCTATGGATCCCCTGCCATGGGGTACTGCCTGCTTCCTCCCAGTCCATCCCCCTTCCCCAGAGGGTAAGAACGCACAGCTTTCCCTGCACAGATAGCAACACTACGGGGGGAGAAATCCTTTTACAACTGGAGCTCCTCCCCACTCCTTCCTCCCTGCCTTCACTATCATTGTGCCGTAAAACAAACTGGAAGGGAGATGTCGGGATAACAATCACAGGAAGAGAGTTTGTGACAGCCCGGCCGCAGAGTTATGGTGCCCCGAGACGGGAGGGCAAAGGTTCATGCAGGAAACGCTGCCGAGACCAGGACCCTGCCCCGGCTGGCCACAGGCCTCTCAGGGCTGGGGCTGGGAGAAGGAAATGTCTTTTGCTGGTTACCATTTTAAAGTGCCACTGCACAGGGCAGGCTGCAGGATGTTTGCACTCACAGAAGATCTCAAGGATTTGCACTCAGGGAAGCCCTGTGCGCGGCTCTGCGCTGCAGCACGCTCCGCAGCCTTTGAGCGCCACGCAAGGAATTCCAGCATCTCTCACTGAGTTGGGAAAGATTTCAGCATCTCCTCCCAGAGAAGAAGGACTTCTCTGGACCCCAAGATGCCTTCCAGCAGCAGCAACAAGCTAGTCTGTTTAAGAAAAGCATCTGCCAAACCAAAACAGACTTGAGGCTTCCAAGGGACTCGGGTGCCTTTGAGAGCTGCTGCAGCTTCCATTAAACTACAAGAGAAACCACGTATTAAGGAGCTAAAACATGTCTTTGAAAAATAAATACGTTTATTTTAGATGATTCAGAGTACTGTGTGCTCTAAGTTAAAAAAACTCCCTGTGAAAGGATTTCAGATTAGAGTAAACCAAGTTATACTCCCTTCTTTCTAGTGGCTCCCCCCCTCACCTTCTGCTGGAGTGGAAACAACATCACATGCTGCATTGCAGGTCTGGGACAGGATAGATGTTCATAAACACTCGGTCATGTGTCTATCCTGTTTTCCATGTTTGTAACTTCATGCCATTTATTTATGTTTTGAAATTCCAATATAAACACAAGTTTAAGATCCCCTAAAAGCTGCCTGTTCTGGCAATAGCAGATTTTCTGATTTGTTTACCTAGATGTATATACTGAATAAAAATACAACTTTCACTGATGTTTCTCTACCCCATTTCAGTCAAAATTCCCATCTGGCCATTCACAGCAGAAACACTGGGCTTTGGCTGCGCATATTCTCGTATATTTCACAGCCCCACTAGTGTGTTACTGCAGCCAGTGACTCCAGGGCTGTTTTTTGAACTCAGCCTCCCCACATAAATGCCTCTTTTAGAAGCTCTAGCCTGGCACCAGTTTCATGCTGATGCATGTGATAGAGGCCAAAGTCTCAAAGCTATAAAACCCGGCAAGTTCAATCACCCACGGGAGCATGAGGCACAGCATTCTGCCCACACACTGCTGGAGAAAAAAGCATACCCAGACGTCCTGATCCGATTAGCAATTCTGGCACCAAATCCTCACCCAGACAAAATACGTGTGACTGATACTTGCCTAGGACCAGCTCAAGGTTTCTCAACAGCGTAGGCAAAACCGAATCTGGTGGCATTACCAGGTTCGTAAGTGGGAAGCTGAGAACAGCCCCAAAAAGTTGTTTCCCACTCCCTGCAGCATGACCTGCTCCATCCATCTACCTCATGCACACTCCCACTGCAGCACACCCATCCTCTATCTTCTCAAAGTCAGACTCAACCAACCAGATCCGTCCAAGCCTCATTCCTTCTACAAAAGCTATTAATCCTCCACCTTGTTGTGCTGCAATCCTTAATCACGGTCAGGCAAATTTCAGGCTGCTGCAAAAGGGAAGAAATCAGGTAGGGGGTTTCTTTGCCTTGGGGAAAGGAGGCAGTGGAATGGGGCAAAAGGACACAGACTGAGAATCAGGCTTTCTTCTTTCACCACAGTCCTACAAAGCTAGTGATGACTGATGCTGCTGAAGGGGCTTCCCTCCCACAAAAATGTGGACTGCTCCTCCCTGTGCAGCAGAGAGCTGTGTGAGGGGGAATCCATCTGGGCACCACATCAGTCCTCACAGCCTCTGGTCCAAGCAGCACTGGCAGCCATCACCATAGCTGCCAGCTTCTCACACACCATAACCTTCCCCAACACCCTCATGTGACGGGCACAAAGGCTGGAGCTCAAGGATGCAGGGAGGAGTGTTCACCCCAGCTCTGCAGAAACCATCCTCAGAAGATCTGCTCCCCACAGGTGTAAAGAAAAAGCTTCTAGATGCCATGCAGAACACCTTTCTGGGAGCAGCCACTTTGTAATAGAGGGAACTGTAAAGAGGAAGAATAAACCATTTTAAAATATAAAAAACAAAAGGGATGGGACCCAGATGTACAAATCAATTGAGAGCAAGAAAAACCGTGTGTGCAGGTAACGCACTTTAAAAAAAAGCATTGTTTCCATCTCTCAGAAACCAAAAAGATTCAAAACCACACCTAAATACTTCCGACAGGGCAACAGCTTAAAACTTCTTTGCTGCCCTCTCTGATTTTCCATGGTTATTACCTTGGGACGCAGGGGCTTCTTGGCCAGATGCTTAGTGGTAGACTCACAAAGGCAGCAATGGCTCAAAGAAATGAGATGAGCAGAGACCCAAAGGCAGTAAGGATCACACCATGGTTTCTGACATGGTATGGAATGGGTTTTCTATGCACTGTGAGCTTACTATCATCTTTTAAATGAAATAACACGCTTCCTAAAAAGACCCCTGCTATTAAATATCTGGGATAACTACCACAAATAGGCTCCAGCAGAATACATCTCACAGAAGGTTTTTAGTGTCTATGTAAGTAGAGCAAATTTAGGAGTCATCCAATTATATGTACTTGTTCTTCAAGGAAAAACTCCAATTTTTACTAGTGCATTTCTCATTTTTTTCTCAGAAATTTAGAATAAAATATACACATATATCCAGCTGCAGTTTTTCAACAAAAATTCTCACCGTAGAGCAAACGATGAGGGAGGCACAAATACTTGAGCTTAATACAAATGCAGCTTGATAAATTGATGGAAATACAGGGTTAGTAGGATTTAATTCATTCTTAGCCTTAAACCAGTCTTTGATAATAAGTGTGAAGCTAATAATACTAAATAACTGCAGTAAAAAGATGCTTGGCATGTGTAGAGTTAATCACCTGTACATTCCTGGTTTATGATTACAAAGATGCTCATTATCCAGCATTGTGCATCCAAGGGGACGTGCAACCACTCTATGTTTCTTTACTAACCTGGATACAAGTACCTAGAATTTAGTCCTGCAACTCTCACTTTCATTTCATCACTTTTTTTCCCAGGTGCAGTTACATCTTTTCTATTTCATAAATAATTATTTGCCTGAGTCTTTTTAAGTTTAAAGTAAAGCATGAAGCAGAAAACTCTCTCAGCTGGAGACCTGGCTTGCCTAGAAAAAGGCTTGTGTTAACTAACACCTAATGCAGTGCTACCACCAGACCAAGTAAGACAGCAGAGAAAATACATAGTACTGTGACAACACAAAAAACTCACTTTAAAAAGCCACCTTGTAACTCCCAAGGAACAGCTACTTATAACTTCTCTGTTCATAGACATACAAGGCAATTTCTACTTTAAACTTCCAGGCAGCTCTTTCTACTTACACAGTCACATGGCCCAGTGAAAGCAACGACTGACTACAATCCTATTTCCAAACCTGCTACCCATCTCTCCCCAGGAGCTTCAGGGCTATTCACATGTTAAGCCTGTTCTGGGAGAAGCTCTCTGGTTCTGCAAACAACATAGTCAAAGTCTGTTCAAAACCTGTGCCTTCCAGTTTTCCTTTGAACACAAGTTCTGGCCAGATTGAAAACAAAAACCAAAACAAAACAAAAATCAGTCATTAAAGGAACATGGTCTATATGATAAATAAGGGTTTCATAATAAAATTTACCCTTGGACTTACATTGTCTACTGTCTTTTAACTTCTGTATTTTGCACAACATCTTTACCTACTGTTACTTTTCAGATTAGATGTGTCTGTATTTTAGCCCAGAATCTTTTATTCCCTCTGCATCTTGGAAGAGCTGTGCAGACCCATCATGGGAGCTGACAAGCCTACAGAAAACCAGGTACAATTCTGAATCTTTTAATGATTTAAAGAGAACTACACCGGTTGAATACGTGAGTTTTTTTCTAAATGCAAATATGCAAAGATTTATGAAGATGCAGCTTAACATAGAGACAGCAGGTTATGAAGCCTGGCATTAACATTTACTTATTAACAAAACTGCATGTTCACCATCAGGTTTTTTTCCCAGAAGGTCTCTGCCTTCAGCCATCATACATTCTTTGCACACCCTGGAGCTTCAGCACAGCTGGTGAAATTCCTGGGCTCCTACAATGAACTGCTTGTAAGCCCAATTCTGCCATTTCCAAGGAGCCTGAAGCCATGAGACTCACTCTACTAAGTTTTAAACCGTGTGCTTTCTTATATCCTGATTATGACAACACATTAAGTAACACACGCACCCTAAAGGTGATCTAAAAACAGAACACCAAGCAAAATTTGCTATGCAAACAGTTTTTAGAAACAGTTTTTGTGATCCCTTGCTCAAATCACTCTGAACAGCTAAGTCAGCAACTTGCACTGGGGTAAAAAAAAATGATTATTCTGACTCTTATCAAGTATCAGATTTTGAAAAGATGCAATATTGCAAGACAGAAAAGACACAATACTCGTGTACTTTCTGAGCAAGCAAGGAGGGAAGAGACAATACAATAAAATATGTGTTGAATAGAGGAGCAGGCTTCAGGAGGACAATGATGAGTAGTCCCCTCAGCAAGAAGAGGTGGGTATATGAATCTAAAGGGCAGTTTAAGAGTGGATCACACTAACTTCTTTGGGAGTATAAATGGCAAAAAGCTAGCTCTTATATGAATAGGAAGAGTAATGGAATCCTGCCTTAGTATTTGTACCTAAATATGTACTCAGTATCTGGCAACAAAAGGATTATATATATTATACAAAAGATTAACTCAACAGCAAAACTCAGCATAAGCTTAATTCTGAGGTTAACTTCTCCATCTTCCTCATAGAAAAGCAATTCAACTCTTTTGCACCCCACAGAAAAGCAAGAGGCCAAGATCTTCAGCCATTCTGCCTGCAGTTTGATTCTTGCAAGTAACTTTTGCATGTGTTAAATGTGGAAGGGCACATCTGAATCACACTCCATTTGTCACCCTCTGACAAAAATCAAGTCAACACGAGGGTCTATCAGCTATGCAGCTGAGAGATAAGAGCTATGTCAGATTTCAGATTAAACCAAATCACTAGCATACACCAACCTACAGAATCACCAGTGACAACCACTCTCAGGAGCACAGGACCTGTGCTGTTGGGGGAAAGGGCAATGAAATACTGTCAGAGTTCCTGTGTGTGGAAGGAGCTGCAAGCAGGACTGGTCCCTCTCACTGAGTAAGCCAGCCTTTCTCCCAGCATGGGGAGATGAGGCTCTCTGAACACCCAGAGAGCAGGGCATTGCCCACACTTATTTTTGAAGACTGTCAAAGCAGAGATGATTTTCTGACCAGCTTCCTGCTTCTCTGATTTACTTGGTGCATCTGTGGGTTTGAGCAGACTAGAGACATCCAGCCATGGGTTGCCTCCTGCGTTGCTTATCAAAGAGCAAGAGACCATTGTGCTTAAATAGCTACACGGAAGGAGTCTTAGCTCATCCACTAGAGAGGATCTCAATATTCCCTTCCCAGTCATCTTTCAACACCCAGCTATCTTACATGGCTCTGAATTTCACAGATGCTCTCATTTATCAGTAAATGCAATAAATAGGCTCTTACTGAAAAAGTAGAGTACAAGATGATGTCCCACATTACAGTAAATGGAGCATTGTAGTAGTTGGGTTGGCCAAACAAACACCCAAATTCTGGTTGTTTTTACTCCCAGGCCATACACAAGCATCAAAAATGATGGACAGATGCTTTTATAACTGCAAAGAACGAAAGCCAGGACTTACCATCCAAAAATGAACCCAAGCATTTCTCAGGCTATGCACAAGTGCAAGGTTAAAGGCACTCACCCCATGGCAAAATACAGTTACCTCTAAGGTGCGATGAAGCAGCGACCTCGCTTCAACACCACAAGATTGTTTACAAGAAGGGAAATGAAGCTCAACTTCTGCAGGTGAAGCTGTAGAGGAATTCAAGGCAGCCAGAAAGTAATTATTCAGCTGGAGTTTGGCCAGGACACTGGAGTTAGCACTGCTGCTCTCAAAGATTGTGTCAGGGGACTGTGCAGTGACCACCAACACCGTCTATTGTCATCAATGCTGCCTCCCACAGAACCAAGGTTCTCCCTGGAAAGCTCCCATTTCTGGATTGAACAAGCCCAGCCCTAGTCAGTTTGGGAACAACATAGGGCAAGGAGGAAGGGTGAGAAGTATAACTATTAGTGTCACTCTCAAGAGCAGTAAATTTTACATGGATTAAAGGGATGAAATCTTTATATATAGCAAAAAAGATAATTATAATGAAGGCATCTGTCTAGCTGGCACCACCTACAGCAAGACCTGCAAGCAGTAATTGTACAATAACAACATGATGTTTAGTGTGAGGTTTAGGACATTCTGCCAGAAAACTTGAAGTATCCAGGTTGTAAAACAGTGTAATAAGTAGGTAATCCCCAGCCTGGCGTCCAAGTTACTGCCCTAACCTGTTTCTTATGATTATAAAACGTCTCAGTGTCAGCAGGTTCACTGTGAGTCAGAGCTGAAATAATAAATGGCTTATTCTCCATCCTGATGGAGGAAATACATCATGGCTCATTGTGGCTCACTAACTGAGGCTTTTTTTTTTTTTCAAACAGGAAAATGTAAAAATAACCAACTCATTCTGCCTTATTGCGCTTATTTTTGATTAACAAGGCCCTTATTACAATCAAATTAGAAAAGAAAAAACAGCGTGTTTTCAATATGGCCTGCAAAAACAATACCTTAGGAAAAAATACCGATGAAAAACACTGCACAAACAGCTGAAGAACACAAAATTTGTGAAAAATAGTCTCTATGCCAAAGTGATTCCAACACTTGGCTCCTGTAAACAACAGGTTGCCTGCGCTGAAGTGAAGGTCTAGGCTGTAACCCTGAGGCACCTCTGCTCCCAAAAAGCTGTCTTTAGTCAGGTCCCTGTGTTCACAACACGATGACAACTCAAGTGGTGTGTTTGTACACCCAGGACCCCTAGCTGTGAGCTCCAGGAGAAAGGTGCCATCTCTCGCTTCGCACATTGCTGGCAAGCAAACAGTGCCCTACTTCTGTCACGTCTGCCCAACACTGCACATAAACCACACAAAATGTCCCCCCTGAAAGCTCTTAAGAGACCCATGAAACCCCAGCAACTCAAAAAAAACTCATCCTTTACTTAGCAAGGATATATATAACAGAAGGAGCATTGTAAACAAGGTGCAGTCAATCCTCCACACTTTTTGCAAACTGAAAGAACAGTAACAAGTGGAAGAAAATAAGCATCATTATTTTATGGACTTAGACAAAAAGTACAGATATATTAAGATGATTATTTCAAGCTCAAATTTGGAGCACATGTATTTTTATACACATGCAGAGTGGACTAAATACACAGAATACTTAAAACAACAGAATAATATATAAAACCCAGAACAATACAGAAAAATGTATAAGCAAATTTTAAAATTTTTAATAACACCCATTCTCAAAAAAAGAAATGAAAGTACCTAAAACAGTAGAAAATACAAATAGAGAGCATTTTCAGAAATTATTAAGGGAAGAAAAAAGTGAGTGAATATCACAAAGACAGCCCCAATTGTTTTCAGAGAAATATCTGTCCAAAAGGATTGCAAAATCTATGACTCTGCATATTTGAAAGACACAGTAATTTATATTAGACTTACAAAGAATACAAAATTCTTTGAATTAAAATAACATGCACCAAGAAAATAAAATTTCTCCAATATTTTATTGTAGGAAAAAAAATATCCTCCCATTTTCATGTATTACATGTAGAATAAAAAATTATAAATTAATAATTTAGACTGGAGTAGGAAAAAACAAATGTTAATTCCCAGAGTACTACTGCTAATAAGCTGGTAATCAATAACTAAGTTATTTATGACCACTAAATAACTGTTATTTATTTATAGGTTTTATGATATCCATTTATTGATATGTTTTATGATATCCATAATATACCAGAAATGCAGATTATAGTACAAAATTAATGTTAGAGTGGTGTCCCTTGACTGACAGTTTTTTGAATGTACAATTTAAATGTACAGATGAACTATTTCCATTTCTTGCATATCCTTTCTGCAGCTCCTTGCGCACACTTTGGCAACTCAATTTTATTATGACCTTTAAAACATCAACATCCTTTGGGCAGCAGCAGTGGCCAGGGCTCAGGGCTACGACTGCAGCATTTTCAGGGCAGGCATTTTCACCCCGCGCACGTTCTGCCACGCCGGAGCTCGCCCGTGAGCCACCCCAGCGCCGGGTTCCACCCCACACTGCTGTCTGGCTGAAAACCCCGAATAATCTGAGTTCTGTTCTGGTGCTATCCATCAGCCCTAATTCTTGGCAGCTACTTAAAAGGGCTAATGATCCTGCAACGGAGTCATGGGACTTTGAGTCACGGTCCCAGCTCCAGGTTCCACCACCGGGGCTCCAGGGCTGTGCTCCTCCTCAGCTGCCCCACCACGGCCAGCGAGGACACTGGAGCCCCTCTTTCTTCCTGGGCTCCTCTCTGGGCCCCACAGGATTTTGTGACAGCTTCTGATACATCCAAGGTTGTGCCCCTTGCACCCTCTCCCCTCCACTGCCCACAACAGAAACCCATGCCAAAGGGAGCGAAAATAGTGGCGTGTGAAAGGTGGAGACACTGAAGCCATGCAAGCACAACAAACCACCTCATGCTCTCCTGCAGACTGACCCACACAATACCACATATCCCACAGCTTCCCATGGGCATAACCTTAATCCCACAATCTGCACCCCCTCTCCAACTTCACTACTTTCACTCCCTTATCTTTAGCAGCCCCCAAATACCACAAGCCCCGAGTGAAAGGCCTCCAAACTCCACAGCATCCTTCAGCTCCTGCTAAACAACACTCCTTGGAGCATCCACCAGGTCCATAAAAGAGCTCAGACTGGCCAGCAAGCTGCCATCCACCACAAAGAAAATGGCAATCCCAAGCATGGCTACTTAACTCTTGAACGAAACCTTTTTTTTAAATGGTGTTTTATGATAGCCATAATAATATGATAATATGATATCCATGAATATTCCAGTGATGAGCACAGAAGCTGGACTCATTACTGCCTTGTGACTCATTAAGGGTTTTTTCTAAACTGAGCAAAGTTTCCATATTTTTTGGGCCACATCTCACATCAGAGCTACACTACAAGGAAGCGTTACAAATCAAAACAACTTCGATGACAACACTACAAAGAAGAACAAAACACTCAGCATTTGGAACGGCAAGAAACTGGGATTTTTATATATCCCCCAGATACACTTAGAATTTTTAATCCCTTTCACCCTTTGGACTTCAACCCTTTAAAATGCAGGAAGAATGGTTCATTTTAAGCTTCTGGACTTTTTTCCCTTAATTTCATTTCCATTTTGGCTTGTGATGTGAACAGATCTGTTCAGTGACATTATACAGCGCTGCTTCAGAAAGCAAAAGTCTGCTCTTTTCTATCCTACATCAGTAAGAGAGAAAAAATTTCCCCCTTCTGACCAAAAGATCACAGAAAAGAATATGTTTGTCCAAAGACAAGATTTGCAGACAGTTGTCATACCTTGTACTGAACAACAAAGTTGGACAAAGCACACAAGGTTTGTATTACACAAGCTCTTCCTTTAACTCTTTTCATTAATTTTTTGAATGGGTATATTTATTTCCTAACATACAACTCATAGCATGTTATCTTCCTTATTAATTGCAGCTTCTTTTTGACACTTATTTAATTCTGTATCTTTTTCTTTTGTTGTCATCTGCATTTACAATGTTAATGAAGAGTTTATGCTTCCAGGTAAAGATTGTTTTTTTGAACTGATAGGAAACCCTATAAGGTCTTACGGTTGCAGTTTTTCTCCATAACAAACCCTTCCATTACGTTGGAAATTTCATACCTTAAAGATATTCCTTTTCTTTGTGACACATATTGTCTTCTCTTTAGAAAGTAAAACTTTCCTAACTAAGCCTCAATGACAGAAAGTAGGATTTTACAGAGAAAAAAAACAGAAAAACACAACTCCTCATGGCACTCGCGATTTAAGTCACATTTCAAAGTCTTTCTCATTTCCTCTCTTGCCTTTTCCTACAAACACCACAACCAAAACAATTTGTTTGCTTTGATTTTCAAAACTCGACTGTTTCCAAAGACAAGGAAATTTCTCTGCAACCCTCTGAGGTTACCAGCATGTTCCTATATGAAGACCATGCATGCAGCCTTTCTAGAAAGCACAGAACGACTCACAGTTCAGACATGCCCTGCATCTGCCCTGGGAAGGGGCAAGACTGATGGATGTCGTGGCCATCTCTGGCTCAAACAACATTTCTTATCATATGCAACCCCAACACATCACACTGCTGTGTAGCCCTGGTCCGGCTTTCAAAAGGGAAAAGGGTGACAATCCTCTTGGATTGCATATGCATGGAAGTCATGCTGTTTATCTAAAAAAGATACCTCTGCTGTGTAAATTGTGTGGTTGTGCTCAGTATTTAGGAGAACAGAGACTTCCCAGGGCTGGAGGGCAGGGGTGAGGTGTGGGTTAAACCCCATGTATGGCTGTCACCTTTCTACCTCCTTGGAGGAGCAGACTGTTACTACCACAAGTGAAATCTGTGATTTCTCTACAGACTGGAAGATACTTGCTTTTTTTAACTCCTTCTTATAGAACCTTTTTTCCAGTCCTTTAGCAGCCACTGTGGTATGGGCAAGAAGATACTCAGATCTTGGTTTCCAAATCAGTTTGCCAAACTATAGGCTGTACAGAAAAACCCTAGAGGTTCCTGAACTCTCAGTGTCTGGAAAACATGGCAAATTGGGCCAGTCCCCTGTGGAGTCAAAATGCAAAGTCTTCACATGAGGTGGAAACAACACGGTCCAAGATTACCATCTTAGTTCCATGCACTTGGAACTACAGGCCTGAATTTGATGAGGTTATTTTGTCAACACTTGAAGCTGTCCCTTGGCCTCTTCCCTAAACTAATGGTGTCTCATAATCTGAGTGTTAAAAGACCTCTATGGAAGGTCACAAGGGCTGCCTCCTTTCTCAGGAATTACTGTGCCTGATGAAGTTCTTCCTTGTGAACATTTAGAACAGGAACCTATTCCCCTCCACCAACTACCAATCCAAAACAGACCAGCCTTCTAAGCTAAAAGCACACTACATAAACCTCGTCACATCTAACTATCTTCTTTCCCTTCTACAGCTACCCAAGGGCTTTCCAGGCAACACCAACAGGTTCTTGGAATCACAAAAGTCAACAAACGGATAGGAACCATCAGGCTTGATTGAATAAAGGTTCCTCTGAGGTAGGAAGGAACCTGCAGGAAACCTCGCACATTGTTCAGAGGAGGACTGTGCTGTTCACACCAGCTAATCAGCCAGAGGCTTTGCTGCTGCAGAGGAACTTCAGAACCTTACTGGACTCTCTCACAACTGGTTCGCATCAGCAGTTACACACCTGGCCTTTAGGTAACCAGTACGAGATGAAGGAAAACCTTAAACAGTAAGCAAGATCTATTTTTCTTACTGGTGTTGCCTGTGTGAACATTTAACACATGATTTACATGGCAGAGGAAAACAAGTATTAATGAGGAGAGGGACTATTAAGTAGAGATATTCTTTGCTACTCTATTTCTATTCCTCATGTAATAAAATTTAGTGTAAGTGGTACTCAAGCAAATCATCAGCATTAGCAATAAACCTAGAAGTTTCTGACTATAAAAGCATTCCAGCCTCTGGGTTTTTCCCTTAAATTTGGAAGGTTTAATATTTCAGTATCATTCAGTCCACGTTAAAGACATTTCTAGGAAAAGGTACATATCCTACAGCAAAGCTCATTTAACAGTCACTTACCAGCAACAAACTTAAAGCCTTTATTGGCAATTTCAGCGTCTCCTCTGCATGATTCATTTATCCCTGGGATAAGCCTGAGCAAGGGATTCCCCCAGTGAAAGACAGACTAATCAAATTATTTCAAGTCAGTCAGGTATTCACTTATGCCATCCGGCCCCGATGGCAAAATTGCTTGCAATAGCAGATCTCCCAACGTTAGAGGAAAAAAATACTTTCACAGGCTAAACACTGGCTTAATCAGAGCCAAAAGACAAAGCTCCTACAGTCAGAAACACATAAATGTTACCACTGTCTCCTTCTCACTCGTAACCTTTCACACAGCGCTGGGAAGTGGCTTCTACACAGATACATAAAGGTCTTTTCCAGCTGAACAATTCTGTGTTTCTGTGGCACGCACGCTCACTTCAGACACGCACTAGACAGAAGGAGGAATTGCCCTCGCAGGGGTACAAGGCAGCACTGCTACATTGCATCCCAGCGGCTGGCACAGAGGGGACAGATCTTTGCAAAATGCTGAAAGATCCCAGTACTGAGCAACAAACCTGAAAAGGCTTGAGATTCTCCACCCCTCCACCCCACAACTCTTTCTGGGGGAGTTGTTTGCCATGCGTCCATCAGGTGCTGGTACTTTTACACATGATGCCTAGCTAAAAACACCTAACCTGGTAAGATTTTTGGTGTCAGCTGTTCCTTACCTCTGTCTCACTGTGGATGATAACTTGGTAATTAAGAGGTTTGGTGCACTTTCATTCCAGCCTGGTTACTGAAGGACAGGCTGCAGCACCTGCACGGCACAGCATGGCAGCTAGCTGGCAATGGAAAGTATAGGAAATACCAGCCCTTGTCCCAGGAGCAGACAGGAAACATGGGTAAAAGATAAGCAATTATACCAGTAACTATGCAGGTTTTTTTATTTTCCTCTGCTTCTACCAACCTCTCTAAATTCCAACAGCTTTCATCCCTCTCACTTAGGAGAGCCATTCAGGCTTCCACCTCCCTTGGTGCCCCTGCTCTACATCTGCCAATGATGTTCTTGCTCTCATCATATTTGAAAATGGAAATGTTTCTTCTCAACCATGTAATTTTTGATGTTGACAGCTTTTATTCCTGCACACCTGAAAGTTTGCCAGCCTTTTTCCCATGGCTCTAAGAAAAGGCACTGCCTCCTTTAAGAGCATCATCATGCCACCACCACCACTGCTATTCCCTATGTTCTCAAATCCAATGCAGAGGGCAGTCACATGCTCCTGTTTATACATCCCATAATACAAGGCTGCTATTTATCAATAAATGCCTTGAGGTGCAGAGCAAAGCCCAAGCTAATAAAAATCTGCTGGGATTATCTGCTGGTGCTTCACATCAGAAACCCAGCGGCCAGGGAAAACTGAAGGGGAATTTAGGATGTGGCAGAGTGCAAAGAGCAAAAGAAAGGAGATGCTGCAGGTATTTCAAGAGTTGGGGATTAAAGATGGAAGAAAGCAACAGAAGTAGAGGCCCAACTTTTTTTCTTTTTCTTTTTTATTTTAAACTTGAATCCAAGGCATTAAAGAATGACTTTAAGTATACACGGGCAAACAGATATTCACTATGTTTTGCTCAATAAATAGCTAACCATTGGAACCCATGCCTGCAGGATAACTGCTGGAAAAATGACTTGCAGTGATTAAAAAAGGATTAAATGGGTTTTATAAGCACCACTATCTGTTGTTAAACATGCTAAAATAAAATTACAAGAGTTAATAATCTGTTTGCTTCAGGGCATAAACTAATCCTCATCTAAGGGTAGCAGAGATCTGCTTGCATGTCAGCTCGATATCTGGTGCAACAACTCCTCTCCATTGGCAAGCAGTCCTTGCTTTTGATTCCTGGCATTTGAAAATTTTCTTTCTTGCCTGAAAAAGAGAGCATGCTATTGCTCAAGCCTTCAACTGACCTCACATAATTAAGTGGAGTTTACCAGACGTATCATTCCCTTGAGGAGCGGGGGTGAAATGTTTGAAAAGGGAAGAAAACAGTTTAATTGCTCCACATTTCAATATTCTGCTCTCAGTTTCTTTAAATACAGTTGTCAGGGCACTAATACCAAGCACATGAGTTGAAACTGTTGGAAAAAGCTTAAAGACATGAACAAAGCACGCAATCTATTCGTACTTTGCAAATGGTTCATCAGCCAAATCATTTTATGAGAAAATAAGATCTTTGGGACAGCCAGCAAGGGAAGAAGATTTTTAACACATTAGAACACAAGAATTTACTCTGCCTGGTAATAGTTAAAGCATTATCTAATACCACAGCCTGGTTCTCAAAGATGGAACAGGGTTGACATACAAACTCCTCAAGATTATGATCCCAGCCCTCTCCAAACCCAAACCCATGAACCTTACTAACAGATTGGCTGGTCTCCCAAATAATTGCTTCTGGACAAAACACAACACAGAACACAGTGACACATCCAATGTGGTTACGAACTTTAAGTTTCAAGCACCAGTTTGCACATTCTCACAGGTAGGACAGCTGCATGCTGGGGACACTCCTCCCCTGGCTCAGAACAGCTCCTGGAGGAAGAAATCTTCAACACGAGCCAGACAGAACTCATTCCACAAGCGACCTTTCCTTCCAAACTTTCAGGCTAAACCCCCCAGTTCTACTGCTCTATAGATTTTATATTATTATCTTTCATTTTTAGAGGGGTGCAAATTCTAGCTGGTCCAGTTTGGCAACCCAAATGCTCAGCATGTGAACTGTGTTTTCAGAAAATGACTTTGCAATGGTCCACATTAAGTCGCTAGCAATTCAGATCATGTCCAGAGTGCTTCTGTAAAGTTTAGCAGTGACCACCCAACAGATCAGTATCAGAGCTGGAGCCCCTGTAAAACTCATAGCCAAAGCAAGAAATATAAAATGCCTGGTATGAAAAAAAAAAAAAACAAAACACAAAAAACCAACCAAACAAACAAATAAACATGCCAAAAAAAACCAACCAATAAAAAAATCCAAACAATTTTAAAAAAGAAACAAAACAAGAAAAACCTCTGAAACTTAAATTCGTTTTACAGAGAATACAAACATACTGTTTCAAACCACTGTATGTATATATTCCCTCTCCTCCCCTACTGCTGAAACAGCAAAGCATGCATGGCAGATGGCATGATTCATCTGAAAATTACTCTAGCAGCACTCTATTAGCCTCTAAGGAGTAAACTAGGATAAAAATATTCTGAATGTTAACTAAAAGTAAGCAGTTGTCACGAGGAGTCGTCAGGTCAGTCTACTTGCTTAGTTTGCAGAATTTTCCTTTCAATCAGCAAGAAGCACTACACATGAAGATAACATCACTGACTTGTTCTACCTACAAGGAATTATTGCAGAGGAGAAGCAACTGGGACACAAAAAGGTTTATTTTCCCACACCTAAGTAAAAATGTACCAGCCACAGTCAGGCCAAGAGCAACAGGACATCACTTTAACAATGGCCTCAGCCATTTGGGGTGAGATGGGTGAAATTCAGTTTCTTAAGAGACTGCACATCTTAGCTAGGAGAACAACTTTCCCCATGCCCAGTAGCTGAATGCAAATCTGCTCAGTGGAAAACACGGAAGAAGGGACCTCAGGAAGTCTGTCCTTGCCCCAAGGTATCAGGAATTACACCCATCAGCCCACATGGCACACAGTAACTTGCCAGGGAAGTGACAAAATGAATGCCTGCATCACATTCAGTGCTAGGGCAGCCTTACCAAGCAGCCTGACTCTAAAATGCAGTTACAGCACCATGCCATGAGTCCCCCTGCTTCAAGCAAAAGGAGGAGTCAGCAGTGCTGCATCTCTTCTTCCAGAGCAATTAAAAAGTATAGGAAGCAAGGAATTGGGTTGCCAGATGTAAGCAATGCTGGGCACTCGCTCAGTGACCTCTTGGACTAGCACAGGATGCCTCCAAGTGAAACACCATCACTCATTTGAAAATAAGAAACAAAACACACTCTTAGGTGCTTCAGATTATGCTGACAGTAAAAAACTCACTACAGTGCAGCCCACTGCTCCAGGACCGAGTAGTCCAATTGCCTGGGTTCTGGGCCTCGAGCTAAAAAACTCCTTCCCAAATAAACAGTCCACAAGACCAGATTTATTTTTCTGCTCACCAACAATAATCCTCAGTCAACAGAAGCTGAGTATTTGGTGTCTGTTATATATGCAGGTTAACCAGGTGAAGCCAGTAATGCAGCTGCCCTCATCTTTGGGGAGAAGGTGGTGAAACTGTGCTTAATGTAATATCTTCAAAAAGGCATTTTCTACATATGTATACACTACCACGTCAGCCTCGTTGCATAACCAGGTTGTGCAATCATTGCAAATTCATTTACATCTTTGTTCCAGCGCTCCAGAAGTGAGAAGGAGGGATCACTGTCAAGGGAAAATGTTGATTTTGCAGGAGTGGTCTCCTTGGCCACAGGAGGATGGTCTGAAGAGAGGTCAAAGGCAGTGAGGAGGGCAGCAGGACTCCATCCCTAATGCCTCTAGTGCTCACCCAGAGCAGACATTTGGAACAGAGTTTTATTTAGAAACCTCAAAGCAAAGAATGACTTCATAGCATCGGGGGATGACTAGCGTTGGCTTGGGCTGCAAGCAGAGAAGATTATGGTTTCTCCTTTAAATGCTTATGAGTATGTCATTGCCACAGAACTGTAAAGAAGAAATAAGCAAGAGTGCAGTATCAGGTTTTCATAGACTGTACAAACTGGATTATTCAAGAGTGACTCAAGTTCCTAACAAGCATGGAGAAGTCTGCATTAAGATAGCATCTCTTGATTTTTCCCAAAATCAATTGCAACAGGCTGCACTTTAAAATACTGCTTTAAACTCCCGTCCTTGTTTGGATTTCAAGGCAGCGTTTAGTGGCTTTACTACATTTGTGCATAAGGAGGACACAAAACACAAACAGTACCGGGGACCAGACGTTAGGGCAGCACTAAAACCCCACCAGCCAGAACACACACACACACAATGTCAGGAGAGATGCTCAGCTCTTGCCGTAAAGGTAAACCCTCCGCCATAAAAGCCTGACACCATAGCTTTACTCGGAGGCTGCACATCAAGGAAAAAGGAGAAAAAGGCAATAATATTAATCCTCCAATTTAAGCCAAAAGAGAAAGCTCCTGGCTCAGCCCTCTCCATACATCTCTGAGGTTTCCAAGCATTTAGAACACTGAACTGCCTTCTAGGTCTGCCTGAATACCATCCCAATGATGCCAGGGCCAAGATAGCATAAAAACTATGAAAAATTAAAGCTACTATAAGTTAAATATGCAGCCACACTCTGGGTTTTCACATTAAAAAAAAACCAAAAAAAAACTTGTGGCTTTTTTTTGTTCTCCTTCACCACTGTAGATTTCTAGATATTAATCAAAATCTAAATGTATCTAGCTAGATAGAAGTGTGTAGAGCATTTTTATTTATATTTAATTTATGTACTACAATTTGATCAGATCACACATGAGGCTGCATCCTCATCCTGAATTTCAAATAGCTTCTGGTTTGAGCTGCAGATCCATCAGCTCACCTCAAAGAAGCAGGGGTGAAGTATGACAAGAGTAGCAGCAACTGCAAACGTCTAAGTCTGACCTGATTCTGGTACCTTAACCTTCCTTAACACCACATCATTTAAAGATATCAGTAGCAGTAATAATCAAGCTAAAAAAATTAGTAGTAATAATAATGAATCTAATCAATAAACATTATTTACCTTGAAACAACATCTCATAGATTCATAAAATGGTTTGGGTTGGAAGGGACCTTAAAAATAACCAGGTTCCAACCCCACCACCACAAGCAGGGACACTTTCCACTAGGTTGCTCAAAGTCCCTGGCTTTGAGCACTTCCAGGGATGGGGTACCCATAACTTCTCTTGGCAAATTGTGCCAGTGCCTCACCATCCTCACAGTACAAAATTTCTTCCCAGTTATCTGATCTAAATGTGCTCTCTTTCAGTTTAAACCTTCCATGTTCCTTTGTTCCCTCACCTGAACCTCCAGAGACATTTAGAGATCTTACTGAGGAGCAAAGGCAGCAGCATGGCATCCTCTGGAGAGGCCAAGAGATGTAGCTTAAATGATCTAAGTAGTGAGAAATCACTCAGTGAATCACTATGAACTTCTCTGGTAAGTGCAAAGAGGAAAGAGGATTACTTTCCCTGACCTCTCTGCACACCTGAGCAGCAGAATACCCACAAAGGGCCAGGCAGACAGACCCATTTTGGCAGGACTGCGTCGGTGGGCTCCGCTCCTGTGCCAGAAGGCTGCCAGGTCACGGCTGGAACGCTCCCTGAAACGTGCACAGCAGCACCTGCCAGCACCGGGGCAGAAGCCAGGCTCCAGGCTCTCCCACGCAGCCCTGTGCTCACACCTCCCCACGCCGGTGGATGCTGGAGCCCGGCAGGGCAGGGCAGTCCTGCAGGGGAACCCTGCCACGGGGCGAGGAAAGAGAGGGTCCAGCCAAACAGGCATGAATTACACCTGCTTACTGCACTGTCCCACGTGTAGACAACAACAGCACATACAATCTCTCCTTGCCCCAGAGCAACACCAGCGTGCCTTCAGAGAGCCAGGGTTTCTGGGAGAAGGGGTTGGGGGCTGGCAAATAATTACATTTAATCTGAAGGTTCAGATTTGAGGAGCATATTTTTGGAAAGAGAAATCAACACGTTTAACAGTGAGCAGGAGCACAGAGCGCATAATCCTTTCACATCCTGACAGGGTAGAACTGCGGAGGCCTGCTATGAAGCACGTCTGAATAACAGCATCTTCATTTTTTGAATATCTAATTAGGAGTTTCTATATATTGCAAAGCATTGCTATAAGATATAATTTAGTTGGCAAACACTAAAGATCTCAGTCTGTAAGTATGCTTTTGGCAATCAAAATTCAAATCTGGATATATATCCAAGATATGCATGGCACCGGTACCTTTTTTTTTTTAATTCTAACAATTACAATCAAATTAGCAGATTAACTCATATCAGTTTTAAGCAAATTCAAGCTACAAGCAAATGAGCCTACACCACCACCACCACAACAGTGTATTTTTGGACTGTTAGTATCCTTACTCCCATTAGTGACTTTACATATATTTAACACATATTAAAGGGCAGTAAAAATCTAAGAAGGCTACGGATGCCAGAACTTAGCACTGACTTAGAACTCACATATGCCAAAAAAACATTTGCAAGTGTGCTAATTCCCACTGTGGGAACTGAAAGGCAGATTCAAATAACACAACGGGCAACAAATCCATTCCTTTAATTTCAGTTGCCAAATTTTAATTAATTTCCATCCAGGCAAACAGTAAGCATTTCTGCTGATCTTGCAGGATGTAAGCTCATTTGCACAATAAATGCGGTTTAACAAGTCACCACATTTATAGCAAGTTGCTTCAGTCTTATCTAACTGCAGAGTTTGAAAAGTCAGTGATGGGTAAGTGAAACCCCACCCACGTCACAGTTTCTGGAGCTAAGCACAAGAAAACTGAAGAAGTTGCCACCTTGCCATTGCAAGTGAGACTGCCAACAGTAAATTGACAGAGTCCACAATCTGAATTATGTGTATACCCCTTATTCAGGAAGGGAAAAATTAATGGCCACACTCCTATGCTCCAGAGTTCCCCTTCCAAAAAAGTGCAAAGACCTTCTCTGCTGTGTAAATTTGGACAGGTCACATATAAACAAATCCTGGGAGGCACAAAGCACTGCAGCACTAAAGCAGCCTTATGCACTTTCAACTCTCTCCAGAACCAAAGTTTCCATGGACAGCACAAAAGCTGTTCACACGCATCACTCCTACGCGTATGCACACCACTCATTTAATTTAAAAAAGGTTTTGATTTCCTGATTTCCGCACGTGATGAAAATTTCATTCTGGTAGCAACTAAATTAAAGGAAGGGCATTTCTAACATTTTCTAATAGAGACACCAACATGCAAGAAGCAGAGCCCAGCCCATTTCATCATTTTACATCATCGTGCAGAAGCACCATGGAGGCCTGGCAGTAAGTGGCCTCTGAGAAAGAGAACCCAAAAAAAATTAAGACGCTAATAAAATAAGAATTCTCACATATTACAGAGCAGAGCCAGAAGATATAATTTAGTCAGCAAATATTATGGTTAAGGGCACCCCTGCTTGCAAGCACTTTTCTGGTAATCAGTCCAAATTTAAATCTGAATATATACTATTTCAGAGACCATGTTCCCAGCACACATGTGCCAGGCCCCAGAAGCTACACCACATGGACCTACGTAGCAATAGCCCTGACAAAGCGAAAAAGGTGTCCCACATGCTCACACCAACGTGAGCCTACATTGCACACACCAGTAAAGCACTTGGAGAAACACAGGCTACTTAGAAATGCATTCACAGCCATCCCTGGCATGCTCTCTTGAAGTAGCAACAGAACTGAACACACTTCCAACTGCATGGATTCTCAGAATTCCCAAAAACTAGGTTCCTAAGACTAGAACAAGAGAAGATGTGTACCTTTAAGTTTAACTAACTCTAGAATAAGACTTGTGTTCAAACAGAACTAGAACATCATTGGTACTGCGCAGTGATGCAAGATGCCTTTAACAGCTCAGTAAGTTGTCTGAGCAAACTGAGTGCTGCCCTCCACTCCTCCAGCCATTCCTAATCTCTGTCTGATGCAGAAGCTGTCAGAGTCCCAGGAGGTTTTGAGTGACTACATTTTTAAAGACAGAGCCATCTTCTGGTCCCATCTACCACCAACCAAAGCACTGCTAAGCCTTCACCGTTCATTACAGAAGTGCTTCAAAACTTAACACGTGCCTCTTTAGGCATCATTTTAAGCAATCTAGTAAAGACCAGTGTCCCCTAGCAAAATCTAGAGCAAGCATGAGGCTTAATGAAGATCGTAGAAGAAAATACCCAATCCTGTAAAAGCACCTTAATTCTTTTTATCCCTCCTCCATTGGGAATGGAGACCTACCAAGAAGCCTCATGATGCTGCACTGCTCACTTAAGACATCTGCATATCACAAATGACAGTGCAGGAATGATGCACCTTTGTTTGATAAACACACATGATTAATGTTTACTAAGTATATTTAGAAATAATACTTAAATGTGAATAGCACTTATCTTCACAGATCAATTGAACGCATGCTCAAGTTCACTATGGAGCAGTAGAAATGCTGCTCTTCAAAATGAGACTCTTTCCAATGCACTTAATTTCTGAAGCACAACTTATCATCACCAAGAGCAGTGTTTCCCCAATATTTAAAACCCATTTTAGCAACCAGACTGACAAACAAAATGCCAGATAATTCATTAAAATATTAGTATGCACTTCCATATGCTTAACTATAACTATCTGCAGCCAGCACCAGCCAATTTGAAGTTCCTCGCTCACAAGAGTTGACAATGAAGCAAATATATCCATCTTTTACATATTTCTGAAAGAAGAAAACAATATACTGTATTTCAGGTTATCTTCACTATGTCTTAGTTTATTACTCATTACTCAAGGTTTTAAAATCATTTCTATCAGAAATTCTTGTTTCATATATGAACTTCTTCCCAAAACAGAAGGGGCTGAGAGTTGAATTTCTGTAGCCACAGCCCTACATATTTCACAAATCTGTGGCTGCAAAATATATCTGCATTTTTATTCCAGAAGCCAAGCACTTATTTTACAAAATGATTCACCAGTTGAGTAAACAGAGACACACGCATTTAGGCAGCATCATGCTTTGGAAACCAAAAAGATATGAGCAGACATCTCAGGACTACACAATTCCTGGTGCCTTACTGAAAAACCCAACCACCAAAAGTATTGCCTACTTTATTAAAAAGATAAGGAAAAAGAGAAAAAGAAAACAACCTCACATACCTCACCTAAAAATCTTTATCTCCTTGCACCACACTGCCTCCCCTTTCCATCACAAGCAGCAAAGGCTCCAGTTCCCCAAACAAACAACTTCACCAACTACTTGTAAAACCATGTGATATAAAAATAATGATAATAAGGAAGCAGCTGAGCATGTCATAAAAAATAGAGTGGCAGAGAGCTGTTACTTTGTCTTTGTATTGAAGTTATTTAAAGGCACTTAAGGAAAATTTAGTTCATTATGTCACTATACAAAGCCACTCACACATTTCATTTTGGTGTTTAGTCTTACCTATAATCATACAAGTAACTGAACAGATACCACAGCAAACAGAAAACGGGCAAAGAAAATTAAGAGAAAATTAAAGCATTATTCAAGGCCCTGATGGGAAGCTCAAAAGCTCAGCCATGAGTTATTCAGACACAGGTGAGGAGAGCACCTTGCACCTGCAAAAATTGAGCTGCACTTTCATACCTGAAACTAAGCAAAATGCAGGTGACTGACAGACAACAGAGGCTGCTACACGAGGCACTGTGGTGGCAGTGAGCAGGTATGCAAGACACCAAAGAGTTTTCTCACAACAGGGTGGGCTGAGACCAGGTGTCATGGCAGAGCAGACCCAACTGCAGCTGCCAGCTCTTGAGGCCATTTGCCACATGTATAGTAAAAAGTATGACTGTAGAGCATTGACCTTGACAGAATCCACAAACAGGAAGCCAAATGTACACACCTCTACCTGCATATGCCTGTGTGTGCTGTATGAATGCATAATACAACACATGATGCTGGGGGAAGCACAGATCACCTGGGAAAGCATCTTAAGGGACAGAGGTAAATGCCCACAGGTATGTAACCAGTACTGAGGGAATACAAAGCTGAGTTAAAGGCCATCTTCAATTGTGATTTTTCCCACCAAAAAAAAAAAAAAATAAGGAAAACCTCACAAAAATTATCTTTAAGGCCCCTTCCAATCCAAACTATTCCATGACTCTATGATTCTATGTACTCAATTTAAATAAATCATCTAATTGTCCACAATTTTAACTGTTTGCTGATCTAGGTTCAAAAGCTTTGAAAAAATTCAGTGAAAATTATTTTTGATTTTTCAGTCTTTCTAATATTTTTTTACTCCCTGTGATTTTCAAACCAAATACAACAGAACCAGAACAACCCAGAATTCATTCTGCATGGAGACCAAATCACTACAGAATAGGGCTGACCATAGAGAGCTCCTATGATAAGGCACCCAAAGCACCTTGTCCCATGTCTGTTTTGTCCTCAGGCTTTCAGGCTTACAACCATTCATCCCTCTGCAGCTAGATATCTCTCCTCATTCCTTCAACAATGGCAGCAATTGAATTTAGGTGAACAAGCTCCCTTGGGACTAAAAGTCAAGGAGGCGTATGTGCCTGTGGGACCTTAACACCTGCCATCAAGAAAAATCAACAACACATCCACCTCCAGATGAGTGACACCAAAATTCCATGTTTCCTGTTCAAAAACATTATAGGGTTTTATTTGAACCCATTTTCAAAAGCAGACTGAAAGGATGAGACCATTCAAGGAAGCTTAACTGCAACAGCTCCTTTACAATAAATCTCAACACTTTCCATAAAGCAAAGACATCATGAAATATGCACATCACAGAGATGTTTTATATTTTATATATGATGATTAGCCAAAAGGCTATCATATTTATGTCAAAAAATAGTTATCTAGAGCTGAGTGGAGTTCTTGCCTCTTCTGTTTTAAGCCTTGTGTCTCCCACGATCACAGGTAAGGCAAAATGTTGCTTTTACTTAACTACTACACTAGGAGAAGTCTCCTTCTTCCATGCAACTTTCACAACAATTTCTTTGTTATCTCTGCAGCAGATCTTGTTCTTGCTTTGCTTTCTCTGAGCAACACAGGTCACTATCAGCACTCATTCACAACCAACAATGCAGAAAGTCTGGCAGAGCACATCCCAAGTGCTTCATTCAAGGCAGCCACCCCATGCGGGTCATGGAGACTTTGCTCCCTTAGAGCTCAACAGGGGATTTGTTTATTAAGCAGAGTTTATGACAAGAAAATCAGGAATAAACTACTGTGTATATGGAGAACAATTTACCTACTTAAATAATTTTATGTTACTGATAATTTTATATCAATATAAAATTTTGGCTTATGCTCCCTCATTTTAAAAGGCATTTTTATTTTAATGTTTTTATTCAGAAGAGCCTGGATGCTGTTTTGAGCTGCTACCAGATAATGTTGACACCTCTGAACTTTCTTCAGTGAAAAATGAAAAAGAAGTTCAACATCATGTATTAAATCAGGGCAGTACATACTCACAAGCACTAGAGCAGTCAGCCCTCAACTTCTGCCTGAGAAACACCGCCTTGCCACTATGCAGAAAAGTGCACATTCTTTTTCAGTTATTGTGCGTTCATACATTTTTTGAAGAATTTGAGAGATGCCTTAGCGCACTCGCAAACACGCAAACCCCAACAAGACAAAGCGTCTCGAAGTTTTACTTAAGGGAAAAAAAAAATAAATACCCCCCCATTTCCCAGCCTGCGTCAGCAGTGCACAATGTACTCCCAGCCCTAAGTCAGTGCCAGGCTCTGAGGCGAACCCGCGCTCCCTCTGTCAGCAGAAAAGTCAGTCGCTAATCTGTGCTCATCTCTGGAGCGATGCTCCTCCTCTGCAGGGCCCTCGGCTGACTCAGGCTTCGCTCCCAGCCCTACGCCTACAGCAGGTCCCCAGACCACGGGCTAACCAACGGCTCCCAAACGGGAAAAAAATAAAAGTTATCCTCGCTCACGCTGAGCCGCGGAGAATTGGTGATAAACAAGGCAAACGAGCTGCACGCCTCAGCCGGGCCAGTTACAGAGTTGACACCCAGTGGCTGCTGGTAACTCAACTTGAAAGTGCGTTTAAGAAACTTCGCACTTCCGTGGCTTAGGTGGTAAAACCTGCAAGCATGCAACTTTCAGAGCAGCCAAAGGGATGGGGGCAACACATGTCCGATGCATAACACTATTTAATTATGGAAGGAGAGCCCATGTGTATTTACCCACCAGCAGTGGCAGACTATGTACTGCACTCTACCAGAGGGTACTGCAGCCAAAAATCCTACCAGGAGCAGCTTTCCCTGCCACAGCAGAGGTATGTGGGCATAGGATGTGCTCAATCTGTTAGAGAGAGATGTGCGAGACTTCTTCCTTGCTGATACACCAGGGGACGAGCAGCAATAAAACAGGAAGCGCCGAGTAAGTTACACAGCTGTCAGTGTTTCTTACTTGCTCACCTGAACTTGGGAACTATTTGATTTTATTTTGGTTTGTTTGGCTTTTAGTTCTCTTCTACTCATTCTGAAAAGGCACTTAAGGAGACTAAAATACCACTGGAAAAAAAAGCAGCACTTTCAAGTGACAAGTTACCTTATTTAAAAGCTGTCAACTATCAATCACTTCACTCCGATTAAAGTTTTTCATGACAGATGTCTTCAGACAATTATCCTTTAAATTTTTTAGTCAAACACATCAATAGAAACTAACAAACTACTTTCAAAAGCCCTAAAAACTTTCAGTTAAAAGTGAGTTACAGATTAACCTGCATTTCCTTAGTAGGATGTTGCTCACTTCTAAAAAAATAGAAATTTACAAAAAGCCGATGTAACAAACATTCCTAGCAGCGCAACTAAAAATACATAAACGCAGGATTTGAGTTGACACTTGGCCCTAACTGGGACTAAGTCCCGAACACACCAGAGTGCGCTGATGCCCTGCTAGGTGCTCGCACCTCACACATTTTCTGCCGTCACTATAATCCCTCGCAGGGCGGAGGAGGCTCTGCCTGTACGCAGACGGCACAAGCTCGTTCTGACAACGCTCTCAAGGCGACAGTGTCGGCGCTGACTCCGCCGCGCACGGGGACACGGATGGATGACACTTTCTCGACGGAGGCCTCGGAGAGGGAGGATTCACTGGCGGCAAAGCCTTTATCACCCACGGGGATGCAAAGCTGGAGGGTACTATGCGCCTGGCGCTGCCACCGGGGCCGCACAGCCCCAAGCGCAGCTTCGCCCGGCTCGCCCCGCAGGTGTCTAGGGGACAGCCCGTGCCCGAGGGTCCCCCGGGACGTGACGAGCTGGTCCCTCGGAGAGCCCACCGCGGGGCTCCGGGCAGCACCGGCCGGAGCGGGGCTGAGCACAAATCCCGGCCGACAACAGGTTGCTCCCACCGCTCCGCTCAGACGGCAGGGACTGCGCCGCGGGAGAGAGGGAAGGAGGGAGCTCCGTCCCACCACGTAACACAAGAAAGACGCTCCCGCAACTCAAGTTTAACAAAGCCATCAGGTCAAATACTGCGGTTTACTCATTAAACACACGGTATTTCTGCAACCCTTGTTCTGCCTCCGCTCTTTCCCCATCCCTGTTTGCCTCTGTCCCCTCGCCGCCCGACGGCAAAGCCCTGCAGCGCCAGGGCGGACGGCGGCACGGACCGGCCGCGTTCCGGGGCTGGGCAGCGCCGGGGCCGCGGCGGAGCTCCGGCTGCACCCCCGGCACACGGGCGCTCACCCCGGGCCCCGCCGGCCGCCCCCGGGCAGCAGGAGGCGGCGCCGCTCCTGCCGGCTTTGCCCGGGGACGGCGCCGTGACACCGCGTGAACTTTTGCTTTCGGCGGGGCAGGGCTGGGGGAGGCGGAGATCGGGGGGCGGCCCCGGTCCCTCCAGCGCCCCGGCGCCCGCGTTCTAGCGGGAGGGCTGGAACGCTTTTCTCCCTTAGGAGTTCTCCCTTTAGAAAGGTGAAAAAAAGTAGAAACGTGAGGTCAAACTGAAAGCGCGGAGCCGGAGCACTGCAGGCTGCGCAGCGGGCATCCTGCAGCCGGGGAGGGCGGCGTGCCCAGCCTGCAGCGCCGCGGCTGTGCCCGGGGGCGGCGGAGCCTCCCGGGACCCCTCTCCGACGGGGCGTCCCCCACCACCCTCCGCTTACCTTCCAGCCGGCCGAGCTGTTGCTGTCGCCCTTATCCTTGAAGTAGGGGACGCTCTTGACCATCCACTCGTAGATCTGGGAGAGGGTGAGCCGCTTCTCGGGGGAGCTCTCGATGGCCTTGGTGATGAGGTCCGCGTAGGACAGGTTGCCCCACGCGTTGCGCCGCGACGAGCTGCTCTTGCGGGGCTGCCCGGGCACGGGACCCGGTGACAGACCGGCCACGGGCGGGGGCACCGGCGGCACCGGCGGCGGTCCGGGCGGGTGGAGGCGGCAGCCGGCCTCGGGCGCCGGGAAGTCCCCGCAGCGGCAGGCGGCAGCCTCCGGGGGGGCGGCGGCGGGGGGCAGCGGCGCGAAGTCCTCGCTCTCCTCTAGCAGGCTGAGGTTGCTGATGAAGTCGGCGCTCAGCGCTCCCGAGGCGGCGGCCCCGGCCCCGGCCGCGGCTCCGGCCGCCCCATCGGGCTGCCCGCCGCACGACGGCGCCGGGCTGGAAGTGGCCGAGCTGGGGGGGTTGAACTCCGGCCGCGGCAGAGGCCAGGTGCAGGAGCGGGGTCGCGGCAGCGGCTCGAAGTCGGGGTCGATGTCCACCAGCTGCGGTGCTTCGGCCATGGCGGGGCCGGGGCGGGAGCGCGGCGGGAGCGGGGCGGCTTGGGCTCAGCGCCGCCGCCCCATGCAGGCTCCGGGCGCGGATCGGCGCGGCACCGACGGCGCGACCGCCAACTCTCCTGGCCCCGCCGCCCTAGACCTCCGGCCTGACCTCCCGGCCCCGCCGCCCTAAACCCTGCCCCTGCCCGGCTCCCGGATCCCTGCCCTCCGCGGCAACTGCAACAGCAGCGACCCGGCCGCCCGGCGCGCACCGACTGGAGCGACCGCCCCGCGCGGGCCCGCCTCCAGCCTCCCTCCTCCTCCTCCTCCTCCCGGCGGGGAGGGACGGCCCGCGCCGCGCCAATGGCAGCGCCGCGCCGCCGCCCGCCTCCCGCCGCGGGGCTGCTTTGGCAGGAGGGTGCCGGTGCCCCCCGTGCCGCTTCTGGGTGGTTTTTGTTTCCCGGCGGCGCAGCGGGGAGAGGAGGGCCGAGCGGGCAGGCGGCGGTGCCCCCCGCGGCCGGGGCTGCCCCAAGGCAGTAAGTGCTCGCACGGCGAGCCGCGGGGGGGTGGCCACGGAAAATTCCCCCGCGAGTGTTTCTGCCTCAGTCGCTGCCGGCGGAGTCCTGCCTCCCGCATCGACGGGCCCGGTGCCTGTCGCCGCCGGGGGTGAGCGGGGACCGGGGAGCATCCCTCGGCTGCAGCGGGGTGGCTGCGGGAGCGGGGGGGCGTCTCCCCGCTCCCACCGGCATCCCGGCGGCGCTGGCTCCGTGCGGGCGCTGCTGCCGCCCGGCTGCCCGCCCCGCGGGGGCCCTGGCAGCTCCGCATGCCGGACCGGGGGTGCGACAGCTGCCCTGCCTCGCTCCCCCCCGCCCTCCCTCCTTCCCTGGCCGGCTTCTCGCCAAAAAGTGTCTGCACCTCCCGAAGTGATAAATCTCCCCTTCGGCTGAGCATGTTTTCATACCGTGAGCTGGTGTTTTATTCCGTGAGCAGGCACGGAGCACGGGATAATTTCATCCTAAGTCAACTATTGAACATACTTTATTTTTTTCCCGACAAACCCCAGGGCTACTCAATTCATGAAGGTTTGTATTCTTCCCTTTCAATGAGGCAGCAGTCACAGGACACATCGCCTCTGCCTCCCCTGCCTATCAACATACAAATATACATGCATACATACATACATACATATGTTCAGCTTAATACAGAAGTGTTATTCTGTTTAAACTTAAAAAGAAGACATTTACCTAAGCTAGGGAAAAAATCCCAAGGATGAGACACGACTCAACATCTTGTTCAAACTGGCAAACCCTACATTTTAGAAAATCTGTTTTGTTTTCAGTAGGAGGAGTGCTTTTAAAAAACATACTTCAGACATGGCTTCGTAAGTCACAAAATTCACAACCAGCCATGGCATTTGACGATGCATGTCAATGAACCACCGGAGCTGGGTAACTGTCAAAGCTGAGCCAGAAAACCTGTTACCCTTCCCTCCTCTCTGCATCAAGGCAGAAAGTGTTAATGTTATTTAAATGCAGTTCATTGTTCCTATAAAAATATTTTCTGAAAATGAGTAACAATAATGAAGGGGAGAGAATACAAGGCTGGATTTAGGCCACGGTATGTAATTTAGTGTCAGCTCATACATCTAGATATTCACGCTGTCTATTATCAAAACGCTTTTTAAGATATGGGGTGACATCTAACTATACAGTTTGTACAAAATATACATAAGTGCATAGTAACTGATCACATTGTAAGACACTGGTTTTGTCATGTTTATTTTACCAAATGGCAAAGGTGATTATACCTTATTATAGGTTGGCTGCTCATCAGATTTTGGAGTTGCTTTGCCTTTAAGTAATTTCTATGTTTTGTCAATCCTTTAAAGGATTCAACCCACGAATTTATGTTGTTTAGCCCACGGATTTTAGAAAACACCTCTCTTTCAGTCTTTGTTTTTTCAGTTTAAGAAAAAAAACAAAAAGAAAATAAAAGAAAGCAAAGTAGTCCCAGTTCAATCTAATAACTTGCATGCCACGTTTCAGCTTGGAACAGCTTTATGTGGCAGTGTTACACAACTCGGCTGCAGTAGTTGCCCTGCAATAAGAGAGAGCACCCTGCCTTGGAGAAGCAGAGGTTATATAATGGTGAGAAGCAGCCAGGGACGCGCAGCGAATGGATGTGTTTAAATGGGAGCCAAAACAAAAGAAGTGCTTGAGAATACAGAAACATTTTCTTTTTCTTTCCTTGGTGTCTGAAAAAAAATAAAAGGGGGGGTCTGAGAGCCAGATTGGCACCCATCCTGCTAAAGGAAGTGGATTTATTACCCAGGCTTTCTTCTAAGGAGTTTTTTAAATCTTGCAGTTCTTGCTCTTCTATTTTGTCCAAAGTAGGGATGCTGTTCCCTGAACTCTATTGGTATATGCAGATGTTGAAAAAAAAAAGCTTCCCTTTGTCAGATGCCAACTGTGAAAACTGGTAAGAAAGCAACTGTTGGGAAATTTTAGGAAGCCCTGGTGCATTTGTAGTTCAGCCCAGGTCATTCTGCAGGATAGAGGTAGTATTCCTCTTTCTTGGCCCTACATGACATTTCTGTCGCTCCCCTCACCTTCTTGGCACGGCTCTGCCACCTTTGTGCCCCATGTCACTGATGTTCTTGCAGCTCAGAAGTTAGCAGTGAATACAGAGAGTGCAGACAGCAATTTGCAATGAGATGTGAGAGACATGCAGGTGGAGAAGATTGTACCAAAACCTTCCAAATGCTACATTTGCTCATCAAGTGAGAGGCCCGTGACTCTCAACACAACAGGCAGAGCTGAGCTGCAGAGATTTTGGCTATTGCATGCCAACAGCTGGGACCAGGTCTGCTGAGGGTTGAAGGAAGGATGAAGGCCAATGAGACAATGCTGTGCACTTTCCTGGGATGAGTAATCCTGGTAGTTTGCTCTGACTTTGGCAGAACCACCCAGGAGAATAAGTTCTTCTCTAGGGCCCCAGTCCACACACATGTGATCTGCCACTTTTCTTTTTAGAATTTCTTCTCTCTGTCAAGAATTTGGGGATTGAATCAACAGATTTTAGAGTCAAAGCAACACATGCCATGCACAATGAAAGTGTCCGACCCTCTCTGCACTGCTCTTCTCGTGCACTCCAACACTGCTGACCACCCTTAGGCAGTGTCATGTGAACAAACCCACCTATTCAGCTGTTGAGGGGAGCTTCCTGCTCCTCAAACAGCTCAGCACAGTGATGGCTCAGTACGAGAAATTTTACTGCATCTACAAATGACAGCATTAGGTTTATCTCATCTCCCACAATGCTGAAATGATGATGGATGCACCACAATTCATTTTCTACTCCCACCCTCCTCCTACACTCCACCTTTTCATTTCTCTACTCCTACTCCTGCTCCCATTTTCTACTCCTCTACAATACAATATCTCCTATCAACCTTAGCATCAGCTTGTATTTTTTTTCAAATTTAAGACCTGAAGATTGCCTTTTATCATCGCTGAAATAAAGCAGAGCCCTCTATTCATATTCTGGGTTTGAAGCAGCCAAAATAAAGGATCTGTGCTGTCTTTTTACTACTGTCTGTATAATTCACGTTCTGAGGTTTTGATCAAATTCAGCAGGAGATTACATGAAGTTGAAAGCACTCGTACTCTACCTACAGCTCTTTTTTTTCTGCACATATGTGCATAGTGAGAGAGTACAAATGTTTCTACGGCATAAAAAGCAACAATGAAATACCCAGTTGTGTCTGGTGTCATCAGAGCTGGGAGAAATCCTATTTTCTGAGGAAGAATGAGGAAGTTCAGCACCCCCAGTTTCCTCCCCTGAGCCTCAGAGGGGGCATGATTTGCAGTGCATGTTTCTGAGCAGCCCAAGTTACCGGAAGGCTGGCGGGCACCTCAGTCACCTCCCCTCCCAGCCCAGGCCAGCTCAGGGCTGCCCCACACAGAAGGGTTTGGACACGTCCTGGCTCAACAAGGCATTTACACTGCCCTGCCAGGGACTTCAAAGGCTCTGGTGCTCTCCCAGCCCGTTCTTCCAGAGCCCCTGGAGAAAGGCAAACGCCTCTCGCAGGGCGTTTCGGAGCAGGAGCGTCGCTGCTGTGAGTTACTTCCTGGGGCTGCGCATCTTTCCCCACGGACCGCACAAACCACAGATGGAATTTAAAGATCTGATGATCTCTCCCCACAGCTTGGTGAGCCCACTCCCTTTGCACCTGCCCTTTGCCTCCCACCTCAGACAGCAGCACCCACAGGCTGGTCGGGGTCTGTCTGGCCCAGGGAGAGGTGGGTGTCACCTTTAGGGTCACTCCATGGTCAGTGGAGAGAAATATGCTCTTCCCAGGGGTGATTCACCACCCCAGATGCTGGAGCTGAGCGGACATTGAGGCTCTTACTTCAGGTGGTTCGCACATTCAGACAGCTGACTTTAGGCCAGCAAATCCCACTCATCCCACTTTATAGTGCATGGAAAATACACAATCTTTGATGCCTCTACCATTGCATCAACACTGAGAAAAAGCCTGTGCACACAAAGGCTTACAGGCTAACAAGGTGCTGCAGAGAGGCAGCAAAACAAAGGCAAAATGGCTCGTCCTGCTTTGAGGGGGGAACGCTGCCCACCGTGAATTCACATGATGTGCAGAGGACCTCATGGGTGATGCACAGGAATTTGGTCCTTAAAATAAAAAAATTCACATCACCACAGAGGTGTCAGGGTTCTTGCTGGTGAGGGGTTTGAAGTTATCTTGGTTTAGGTCCATCTCCTACACATGGGGAAAAATCCTGAATGCTCACATAGAGGCAGCAAGGCTCTTCTGAATTTGCCTCCATATGGCTGGAACTGGGGCCACGTTCTGATGGCACTGCTTGCCCACCTCACCGGGCTTATTTCAGAGTTGAGAACTGACAGATCTTCACACAACGTGGTGCAACTCCAGCCTCCAGAAAGCCTTCAGGCAGCCCACCCCTTCTTTTCAGAGGAGATGGGGAGCTGTGGTTGGTGATGGCAGAGCTGCCCAAACAGCCAAACACCTCGCCCTTCATCTCTCCATGGACTGCTGCAGGGAGATGGGCTGGTTCACACAGCTGTGGCTGCATCCTCCTGCTCCTTCTTCTCCTCACCCTCCCTGTTCTCCTCCTCTTCTTCCTCTTCTTCACCAACAGCAACTGACATGGCTCTTCAAGCTACAAGACACAGACAACTCCTTCCTCCTCCCCAATTTCTCTGTAGCAGCTTTGGTGGCAGAGAGTGGCCATAGGGCTTGCCAGGCACTGCTGCCAGGAGGAAGGGTAAATAGGACTTGTCAAGTGGGACAAAGGTGGGGTTGTGCTTCCCAGGCTAGGAGATGGAGCTGCTGGGTGTTGGGCTACCAAAATCTAAAGGCTGCTGACGTTGGACCACCCTGGCTTTAAAGAAGTGCCGCAATAAATATTTACTGTGTGTTTTTGAACAGTTTCCTTTGTTGTTGTTCATACCTCATTTGTTGTCAATATCTGCAAAAATGTAAACAATAAAGATTTGGGGGCAAGGTTTCACGGGACCATTTCTAAGTGGCAACTTTGTAAGGAATCAGAATTTCATTTTAAACTCTCTCATGCCAGCGCTTATGCCAGAAGTACTTGCATGTTTTTCCAATCAAAGAAAAGAAATAACAAGACAACTTTGCTGGTTGGTGCAATTAATGCAGCTCAAATTCCTTCTAGGCATAATTCTTAATATTTGGACAAAAGCATATTCACTGAATGAGCTCAAATGAGGCATAAGTTACTGGGAACCAGAGTCTGCTGTCACAGTTTGTAAACAGAAGAAAATATTTCACACAAGCTCTTCTCTCAACTCCCAATCCAGGCACAAGACCTCCCATTTGAACATAAATCCTCTGGCACCCACATACGCACACCCCCAAGTAAAAGACTGAAGTGCAGCAGGACCAAGGAATGATCCTTACCGGGATCGATACAAAAAATACCAAAGGTAGTGCCTGCATAGCGGTGTCTGTTCCCAGTGTGTCATGTGCAATCACTGGCTGTGATGTAAAAACAGAAGGCAAGAGTTTATCAGGTTTCAGATTCAGCTGAATCACCCGGCCCACCCCTATGCAAAGGCCAATGTGCCTGGAAGTAAACACAGTTCAAGTGCTCTGTGTGTTTTCCAGGGTGTTGAGTTTCTGTTTTGTCGTAAATATGATCTATTACAATATTCCTCAACGTTCTACTGTCAATGTTTCACCATTTTCAGGTGTGTTTCTCAGTCCTTGTTTTCCTCTATATATTGCTGAAGGAAAGACCAACTGGCTCCGCATGATAGCTTTTGTATATTAAATAATTTTATTGTGTTTGAGCAACAAACTAAAACCAGGATGCTTGACAGTTATGATACAATTCAGTGGTTTCTTTTCAGCCTGGAGGAAGGAAAATTCATGGCGTGGTACAATGCAAAGCTTGACAACTATTTCATCTTCTTTTCTTTTGTTTCCCTGGAAAACTGATAGCTACCTGTTATCAAAAAGAAAAATAATTCACAGGCAGAATCAGCATGAAGGCATAATAAAGGCTTACTTTTAAAAGGAAATATTTTTTCCATTGTTGAATTCATGCTCAAAAAGTGTATTTGTTTTTGGATAAAACTGTATTTGCATACAAAGAGGTGATTATGTATATGCTACACAAATACATATGCATGGCAACATTATATGCATTTTATGCTAGATTTATATAGATGCAAACTTGCCTAGACAATAATAGGAAGACAGTATTTTGACACATATGCATATGTTCTTACACTGCTGCTGGTTAGCACACCACAGAAGGCAAATCTTGGGCAGAACACTCAGGGGGTGAAGTCTGTGTGAGCAAATCCTGTCCGTAGGGTAAATGCCCACAGCCCATGGACGGCAACCCAGGCAGCTTCACTCTTCCACCTCTCCATAAAACAGATGGAAAAATGTCTACCCATTGCAGCCCTGGTGAACTGAGTTAATTGAGGTGGTTAACTGAGTGCTCTGAGATCTGCTGCTGCAAAGGCAGCCCTTGCTTGTGCCTGGCCTGTGAGGGAGGAGAGCGCGCTGATGAAACCGAAACCGGCATGGTCCCAGCAGCCGGCGGGTTCTGCCCAGAGGCAGAGGCACACCACGCACACATGGCCTGCAAACAGGTCAGAGCAGCCAGCAGCAGTTTCAGTTTTACAGGTACATCTGCCAGGCCCCCAAGAGGGAACCTCAACCACGACCAGAGGAGTTCCTGCCACAAGATCAGTAATGGGAAGGCACATGCTGGGCAGCAGTTGGGTGGCTTCTCTTTTCATCCCTAGAGCAGACAGGGATCTCCACTGGGTTAGGGATCCAGGGATCTCCACTGGGTTAGGAGGGGGATGGAGACAGAGGAAGGCACGGGGTGCAAAGGAGAAAATGGTGGGGCTATTCAGATCCATCCACCCACACATTACAGAAATGCTGCTCCAGCTGCACAGAACTCTGCAGTGGCTCCCTGGAGCCACCCACTTTCACTCTTCGCTCCCATTGTGGCTGTGAACCTTGCTGGCTGATGAAGCATCTTGCAACAAAAAATCCATCCAAAACCTCAAAAAAAAAAAAAAAAAAAAAAAGCATAAGCAAACAAAAAAATGGGTCTGAGACAGAAACTGTACTCTCTAGTATGACTTTGCTGGGGTGAGGATCTCTTCATTGAGGCATTCACAGGGGATACACTTTCCTCTCCAATGGGTACCAGAGCCACTGGAGAACAGGAAATATAATGAAGGGAAAGAGTGAGAACAGGGGAAAAAGGGAAGAAGGAAAGATAAGAAAATCACAAAAATAAGTCACAATGAAGGGAAAAACTATCAAAAATTAAAAGGAAAAAAAATAGGATAAAAATGAGCATGGAACAAGGAGAGAAATGTCCATTGTATGAAGAAAGAGGATGTGTAGCAGAGCACCACAAATTGAAACTTTTGCAAAACAAAAAACCCACAAAGTAAACTTAAAAGACACTGAAGTGCTGTCATTCCAGAACTCCAAGGGACAATAGAGAGCCTCCCCAGGTGTCCAGGGCAGGTCTGCATGGGTGTCCCACAGAGGGCACACCCAGGTCACATTCATGTCCCCACCACAGTGTGCATTGTGATTTAGTGGGCAAATGGAACCAGAGCTTCAGGCCTTGGTGCAGTCAGAATTTTGCTTTTCCAAAGTCTACGCTGCAGTGAAGTTCACATGGTGGTGTGTGTGCTGGGAAGCTGGTCCTGCCTCTCTTTCAGCCATGCAAGACCCAGCCAGCATTTCCTGTCCTTTTAATCCTGAGGCATGGCTGCCATTGCCCTGCAGCGCTCACAAGTCTTGAGTAAGCACCCCCAGGCTACGATTCCCTGTGGTGTTCCTGCAAAGTCAGACGGTGCTGCAAGAAGAGGCAAGATCTGGAGTTGACAAAGGAGTCCTTGCCCAGAGAGGCTCCATCCTGGGCACAGGGCACAGCTCATCAACGAGGGGGTCTCAGGGACTGACAGTTCTTGATGAAGTGTTGTATCAGGCAGCCAGCCGCTCCCTCCTTGACCCACCTGAATAAATGCCAAGGCACCCTCAACAATTTCTGTAATCCATCCACCCAGGGCCCAGCAGAGATGGCCACTGAATATGGAATACACACTTGAAGAAGAACTCAGGAGTCAAAATAAAAAATACACAAGGGATGAAATTGGATTTTTAAGAATTCCTTAACATATACGAGTTTGTTAAAACCTTGAGCCTTTCATAGTTCTGTTGTACAATGAATTTTTACATTACAGGAAACTGAGTGCAGAAAAGCAGGACTCCTTTTTCACTTCCCAGACCTGTCAGATGTGTTTTCCTTTCAGCTGATAGATTCCTACAATTTTTTTAAGTGAAACCTTTTCCATTTTTTCTACTTGCACTGCTCATCTTACTCTCTGTAAAATGTCTGTGACGCAGTCACTTCGCAAACAAGCGAGAAGAACACTTTTCTCACAAGCCTCAAAAAGCATTGTCCTCTCTGCACACGAAATTTCCTGCAAAATCAGACTTCTATAATGAAGAACAAATGCAGTTCTAGATGCTGAAGGTGTTTAGGCTTCAACAGAGCCAGGCAGAGCTGCCTTCTCCATTGTTCCTGAGCAAGCCTTTCCAGCCACTCATGATGTCAGAGGCGCCATTCGGACAAATAACTGCAACCCACATCTCTGTGGATTTTCCTCAGCCTCCATAAATAGACACTTTCTTTCCTGCTCCATCATGTGAATCTAATGAGGGGGTTTTTCTGACATTGGAGCTAAATCAGGAGTGCAGGCACAGGCACCAATCTGACTGTGTCTGGACCCTTCCTCCCCAAACCCCTGTTAGCAGAGGGGCACCCAGAGCGTGAAGCAGATGTCCAGCCTCCTTCAGAGAAACCCAAAATCCCACCCAGCAGTGTGCAACCCATTCAAAGTCAGTTCCCCAAACCAGCAGGACTCCAAGCCTCAGCCTGCTGAAAAGCACAGAGGAGAGGAAAGCTTACCCTCTCCAGAGCCCCAAAGCTGTGGAGAAGGAAGCTGCAGAGGCAGAAGCCTGAGGTTGGGAGATGGCTTGGATTGTCACCAACAGTCTTCAGGTTTTTCATCCTGGAGACTGACCGATGGACAATAACTGTGTCTACACCTCTTCTGTTATGGTGCATCATCCAGAACCCTCCAGGGCATCAATTTCAACCAGTGAGCTGGCCGATTGAAGAGCTGGAGAAAGAATGAAGAAAGTGGTTTTCTGTCGTCTTGTAGAAGTCTCTGTGAAGGGTGGCAAGGACAAGAAAAGGAGAAGACAAGAAAGAGAGAGGACAATGGCAAAGAAGCCCAAAACAATGTCATCATGTACCAAAATGTGGTAGCTGAGTGGAGAGATTGTAAAACTCACAACTGAGTACACTGCATTTCTCTGCAGCTGACTGGTTATCAAGGGTCATAGTTTGAAGACAGTGATGGCCAAATATTTCTGACTCACCAGAACAGCTCTTAGTTTTATTTGCTTTTCTGACAAGTCTTCAGGAATGTGTCTTTGTCCTCCTGCAGTCTTGCAGCATTACAGATTTGCATTATAACCTTTCATTTCCACTCTCGTTCGTCCAGGGACAAGACAGTATTCTGTGGCCCAGCATAGCCCAGAAGAAAGCCTCTGCAGAAGGAGTCACCCAGATCATTTTCATCCCCTCTTTGTCCTCAGCTTGATCCAGCTGCAGGTGAGAAAGGAGACTCAGTGGTTGCTGGGGGTGTGAAATCAGCAGCCAGAGTAGCTCAGTGGCCAGATGGGTGGTTTACAAAACAGGAGCTGGGGATCGCTTACCCAACTCCTCATCCCACACACCACTGTTACACCACGGGCAGTGCTCCTCCTCCACCGCCAAGGTTTTCTTACAGTGGTCAGAAAAAAACATCTATTTGAGCAACATCTGTGAAGTCATGCGAACGGGTCTACAAAAACACCTCCACCACTAGATCCTTCCTTTGATATTTTAATCCAGCTCGTGTGCCAGTGTCAGATGAAATCAGCGCATCTCTTCCTCAGCGGGGTTACGGCCCAGCTGACAGATTGCTGCGTGTGCAGCAGCGCCCGAGCCAGCCAGGGAGATCTGCAGCTGAGCGAGGAAGTGGGTGAGCGCCGTGGAGGTAAACACAAGGTCAGGAAAATGGCTAGAGACAGAGTGCAAAGTGCTGAGCAGAGCGGTGACAGGCACCCAGAAGGGATTTTTCACAGGCGTGCTGGCACGCTGTGCTGCACAGCTTGCTCTGCTCCGTAGGTTTCAAGCAAAAGCAGACTGTGACAAATATTTTGAGAGTGCTTCGCGGGAATCGAAGCTGCGAGATGTTGAATCTGCACTGGCAGAGCCAAGCAAAAAGTGGCGAGTGAACTTTTTCCTACACAGATTGCACCACAGAATAAGTTCCCTGATTTGCAGAGACTTTTTTACACTTCTTGTCATAGGCAGCCCAGCAGTGAGAAAGTTTCTGGAAACCTCTTCTGCAACACCACGGCGGCGTACCTCGTTTGAATCAATCGAGGTGAAAAGCAGGTCAAAAGTTTTGAATATGATTTCGTATGATGGACCCACATGAGAGAGCTGTTGGATGCTCACGTTGGGCATCGCCTCGCAGCAGACGAGGAGAGCAGCCTGGCAGCTGCCACGCTCAGCACGGCAGCGGGGCCGTGTTGTTCCCTCGTGGATGATTCACAAGGGCCCGGTGGGGGAAGCAGGCAATTCGTGACAGGAATTTCTTCTAATGCAGTGTGTTTAGCTAGAAACCAAAAGAGCAACCCGGGCCATTGGAAACAATTCAGATGTAAGATTTTCCTTTTGAGAAGACAGCAGCTTTTGCTAGCCGTATCACTGTGGGCACAGCAAGGACTTGGGAGAAAAGCCCTGTTTCTCAGTATAGTGCATGTGGCTTACACAAAACCTTTGCTAAGCTAAGTTGGGGGGAAAATGGAGTTAATTAACTTTTTATGGCATTAAAATGGGCCTCTGCTGCCTTCTAACAATATCTCCAGGCAAAGGGGAAAGTACCTGCAATCTTCCCAGTCATAAGGTGGAAGAGCAGCTTTTAAGTTCTTTTTCTGCTGTCCAAGGCTTCTGGGGAGATGGGCATTTAAGAAGCTGTGTGTGGCTTTTTTTAGCGGTGGGTAAGGCTCACCTGCCATGACTCAAGCATTGAAAACTCACAGTTTTAGTCCTTGCCAATCACCTTTAACTCCATTTGTAGTTGAGGAAGAAAAACAGGCAGAGAAAATTCACTTATCCAAAGCCTGGCCTGGGAGACATGAGAGCTGAGTAGTCCTCTGTTTTGTCTTCACAGAATCATGGAATGGTATGGATAGCTCAGGACATTAGATGTCATCTAGTTCCAACCCCCCTGCTGTGGGCAAGGACACCTTCCACGAGACCAGGTTGCTCTAAACCCCATCCAAGCTGGTCTTGAACACTTCCAGGGGCGAGGTACTCACGGCTGCTCTGGACAACCTGTTTCAGTGCCTCACCACCTTCACAGTAAAAAATTTCTTCCTAATATCCAATCCAAACCTACCCCCTTTCATTTTAAAGCCATTACCTCTTCTCCTACCACTTCATGTCCCTGTTCAGTGTCCCTTTCCAGCTCTCCTGTAGCCCCCTTCAGGTACTGGAAGGTGTTCTAGAGTCTCCCTGAAGCCTTCTCTTCTCCAGGCTGAACAGCCCCCACGCTCAGCCTGTCTGCTTAGGAGAGGTGCTCCTGCTCTAATCACCCTCATGGCTCTCCTCTGCACTCACTCCAACAGATCCACCTCCTACTTGTGCTGAGGACCCCAGAGCTGGATGCAGCACTCCTGGCAGGGTCTCCTGAGAGTGAAGCAGAGGGGCAGAATCACCTCCCTTGATCTGCAATAAAAGACTAAAAATAGTATTTTAAATAATACCATCATTACTATTACTACACAGGACTATCAAACACACAAATTTACACTTAGTGTGACTTTTCAGGATCTTTAAGGTCCCTTTCAATGCAAATCATTCTATGATTCTATGATTTAAAACCATCTTTGTGTTTCACTTTAATAAAAGCTACATAAATTAGTAATCTGTTAGTGTTGTTCAACACCTGCTACTGAATTTACTTTAAAATGCCATGCCAGTGTTGAAGTCCTAATTGCAGCTTAAAAAAATGAGTATGTTGACCTGAAAATGGGCTGGAAAAGGGAGAGAAGACTGACAAAGGGAGAGAAGACATGACTGAAATCTGCATGGATTGTAGTCGGAATTACCATTGGCCTTTAGAGCACCAGAATATTCTTGTTTGGAAGAGCTGCAGATGGAGCCAGCTGGTACTGGCCCTGCCAGGGGCAGGTTTCCCCCTCTCAGACTGCTCCCTTTGCCTGCTAACCTTTTATTTTAACAAAGACTTGTTTTCATCAGCCACTCCTCTGCAGGGCTCACCTTACCTAGCAGCAGAGAATACTGATTTCACATCAGAAGGGGAGGCAGGGCAAAGAGCAATGGTGAGGCAGGGCAAGGGATAGAGGGGGAACCCTGTGGCAGGAGCCAGGGATTCCAGGGTGTTGAAGAACCTTGAGAATGTGAGAGGATTTTTTGTCTTTTCGTGAAGGTAGGAAGAACTAATTTAAGGCAATGTGTGCAGAAATGGGATGCAGAGATCCAGGGAGGACACCAGCAAGAGGCACCAAGGATGAACTTACAGAAAACAGCATGGAAGTCTGTCAAAGGCGTGGAAAGACAGACACATTATCAGTGTCTGACTCTCCAGAAAGATCTGTTCCACTTAAAAGAGAGAAAACCTTTTCACAAGAGTCTTCAGACCAGGGCTTCTACTGAGAAGCAGAGCATGTACAACCTGTACAGCAAGCAAAAGAAATATTACACAGGAGCAGGAGACACTTTTCAGGAGACAGCTCTGTCCAGTGCCACAAACATCCCCTTGACTAGGAATGGGACTCTTCACCACTAGAAGAGAGACACTTACTTGGAAAGCGATGCTGGACAGAGAGGCAGCATGAAAGGACTTGAAGAATAGACCTGCATTTGCTGAGCACAGCATCTCGTGCTCAGCTGGGAGTTACAGGATCATTCCAGCACTGAGCTACTTGGTAGAAAAGCAGAACACAGCCTTGAACATGCAAACTGTGGAAATGGTCACAGGAGCAGAGGAGCGGCGCTAGGGTCACATGCCAGGTTTCTCCCAGGGAAGGGATATGCTGGAGCAAAGCTTGTGAAGGTAAGAACAAACCTGAAGGCTCTCAGGCAGCCATCCAGGTAACCTGGGATAAGTATCCTCTGCAACTTAATAAGTGCCAGCTGAGGGTAAAAATGGGGGAATACTTACAAAAACGATGAAAAAAATGAAACAGAGGAGGCTCTGTGATCCCCCATGAGCTGTAACTCTGGCACATGCAGAACCTAGAACACATTTGTGGGGATGGACTGTAGGCTCCAGAAATATTATGCACATTAAGTGCTTGTGGAGGCGGTCCTGAGTGCTTTCAGGGAGTATTAAGTCCTAGCAGACCTAGCAGGGAGACATCCCAAGGACTTTCAATAGGAGGAAGATGAAAGCCTCCATGGCCAGCCGACCCTTTTGCCTTGCTAAAATCTTCTGGCTTGAATCAGCTGCAGCCCATATTGGCCTGTCAGCCCAGGTATCCTGATACCATGAGCTATCACCACAAAAACCAGGACAGAAATACAGGGGTTCTTTTCTCCCCTCACTACCTCCTTCCTTCCTTCTCAAATGTTTGCTTGGCTGTTGTTCTGCAGTAGGCACAATGATCAGTCCAGGTCACCAGTGCCTCCTTCACCAGCCCCGCCAGCAAGGAGTGATTCCAGGTGACTTTTGGCCAGAGCCAGAGGGCTGGCTTGTAATGCCTGGAGCCACTGGCTGTGTGGAGGAGCAGGGTGAACCCACCCAGAGCACTGGTCCACAGCAGAGCAGTCCTCCCACACAGGGACTCAGGATGAAGCCAAAGCCACTCTTCATTAAAGCACACCTCCCTAATTCCTGTCACGAAGGAGCAATTGCATCAAGAAGTGCTGCTTTGCTTTGCAGCAACACCCTTTGGGGAGATAGGGTGCGCTGGATCTGGGTCACCTCCCCTATCCCAGCCTGTGCTGGGATACAGACACATCCTAAAGCAACTGCTGGCACCTCTTCAGGGTCTCTTTCAGTGGCTGCAAACCCCACCCAAGCTGGTGGTGCTCTCGGCGCTGCACACAAGGGTGGATGCCGTTTATTGCAGCACAGGAGTTGGAGAAGATCACGACTTCAGAAGGGCACTTAGGGGGCAGCTCCTGTGGTGCACATCTTTCCTTACAATGGGCATCATCCTCACCATCACCTCTGCCACCTGGGGAGAGCTGCCCAAAGCTGTCCTGCTGCCAGGGTGTTCATGGGCCGGGATAATCTCCCCTCCAAACAGGAAAGAGGCACAAAGTGGGTGTAGGTGGGGGAGGATTCCAGAACACGACAAACAGGTATTCACCACTCAGCAATTACACCACTGCTCTCCCAGGTGCCGGTGTCTGTGGGCACATCTTCTGCCTCCCACCCAGAGCAGGTGGGAGACATTCCCATCTGTCTCCCAGAGGGCATGGCAGCTGGGGGATGGGTCATCTGGGACTTCATTTTCTCTCTTTCGGTGGGTCCTGGTGAGGGTAAAACACAGGGACATTATAAAAGTCTTCTCTTGTGCAGGCCAAGGTCACACCAGTGCAGTGGGCATGGAAGATGTCCTGTTCTGGCTTTGAAGTGCTCAGTGTCTCTTCTATCCCACCAACTACCCCAGCCTTTTTGGGCTACTGAGGAGACAGATTAAGGATTACATTTTAGGGGCCTTCCTCAGATGCTGTCAGCATCATTTTTCAGCAACATGCTCAGGGACATCCATCACCCTCTGCTCCCAGACAGTGATGGTGACAGGGGGTTTCTGGCACAGCACATCTTGTCACCCCCCTCTGCAGTCCCAGGAGAGCCATCTCCTTCCTGTAGGCAGGAAACATTCTCTGGGGTGTAATTCCTTGTTTTTTTCCCAACAAAGAGAGCAAATGACCTCTGGATATTATGCATTTGAGTGCCACGGAGTTATGGCCCTTATAATCAGCATGAAGCAAATATTGAGTTGAGGAATAAGTAAAATATTGTGGATTAGAAAAAAGAATTATCCTTTGTATTTTCAGAGGAGGTTATTGAAACACTGAACACACACAGTCCAAAAGACTTGTTAAACTTCAAAATATTTCTGCAATGTATGTAAAAAAACATTAAGCTGGATCTGCCTGTTCACATTTGGGGTGGGAAAGTGTAGCTTCTTGGCGTGTGCAGCAACCATAGCCCCAGCAGTTAGGCACAGGAAGTGAAGAAGAATACCACAGCCTTTTTTCTTGTGAAAAGTTAACTAGTCTGTATTTTACCTGAGTAAGGGTGTGACTAATCTGTAGGGGCTAAAATCTTTGTAGGGTGTAACAATCTACAGAGTTCTTTCTTTCTCTGGGATAAAGGTCTTCAGTCCCCCTGTGAAAATATCATCCAGGATGGAAAAGGCATTTATCAGGACACTGGTTCAAGGGAAAACCTTGCAGCATGCTGGGTGAGAGGGGGGATGAGAGGCACAGCGTTGGGCTGGCACTGGGAACCGCAGTGCCACTTGGGTGCAATTTCACATCCATCAGCGCCACGTCGGGAGAGATTCCAGGGCTTTAATCACTCCCATTGATTGTGATTAGCAATGATTTGTTGTGGTGGTTTGCAGTGTATTTCCTTATAATCCAGTTTAAGTATAAATCTGCCTTGCAACTTTCTGGATAATTCAGATAGCCTGTAAGAATTGTTCCCGTGGGAGTAAAAGCCTGGATATCGTAACACCAATTTCCATCATAGGATGCTTTTTAAATAAATCAAAACAATTGTTTTCACTCAGGTCTTTGCACTGGCCTGGCAAATATATCTTGCCCAGCTGCTGAAGACTGATTCCATTTTTTAGAAAGCCTACTGTGACAATAAAATTGATACATAAGCTTTAAAGGAATGAGTGCTGACCAGCTTGTCACACCACAACATTCATAACACCTTCAGGGAGCAGAAGAAACAGTTAAAAGGAAAGTTAGCTGACTCATTTCGTGAGTAGCTGGTGTTACTCGTAGCAGCTTGGAAGTTAACAGATAAAAATGTTATCACAGCCAGCAGCAATATAGCCCTAACGACAGCAGACAGACTGATGTATGAAATAAGTCCAATTAACTGTCTTAAACATGGCTGCAACTTGGATATGGCATTAATATTCCAGTAGTATGCTGGAGACCGATTGACTGCTGTAGCATGCTTTGGAAGAAAAGTCTTGCATTTCCACGTCTTCTGCTGGAGAATAATTTTACTTAAAGACATACAGAGACTTTAAAGTGCTGCTCCTTTCAGGTAACTAGGCCAATTTTTTTATTCAGTCACACCAGCATAACTTCAGTTTACAGTAACTCCATTGGCTTCATCAGCACAATTAAACCCTGCAACAATTTACTTAGTCATGCTGTGGACTCTCCATCACTGGAAACCATTAAGTCACAAATTTTTGGCTTATTTACTTGGTTCTATTTCTGAAAGAAAGAAAAAGGAAAAAAAAAATTCTCTAGCTGAAATTAATAAGCCACCCAGCTTGCACTGCATACATATCAGATTAGAGAGCTATGTCGCCTCCCTTTGATTTCGTGATGCATGAATCACGGGTCCTGCTCACCTGGGAGATTCAGGAGCTCCAGGGTGGCATGGGATAGCACAGACAGCCTTACTGCCCTGCAAGCGTCTTGGAGCAACACAGCCACCTCTGTGTTGGACCATTTTGATGGGAAGGGACACACACTCATCCCAGAGACAAACCCTTGTCAGGGACCTTTGAACTGACCTAGCCCTGGATGTCCCAGATTCAAATCTTTATCTCCACTGCTGTGAGAAGGCAGAGCATGCGCCCTGACAGTCACAGCTCGTTTGTCACGGCCAAACCCCAGCAGGCGAGTGTCTTCCTGTAAGTGTCTCAGCAATCAATCACCCACGTCACCTGGACTGTCAGAGACCACGGGTTAGCTGTTGATTTGTTGGCTTTGCCTTCTGTGCACTAAAATCATGTGTCACTGTCTGTGGAGGTGAGCAGGTCTAGCAAATGGTCCACAAAAGGGTAATGTCTTTCCATAGCCCAATTAAAAATCAGGGACTGCTGCTAAAAAGGCTGTCTGAGGGGAGCCACAGAAACTACTCAAATTAGTAGCTGCTCTGTCTGACCTAATTATGAGAGTCAAAGAGAGGAGAGGTGCGTTAACAGCTACATTTAATTTTTTTATTGCATTTACTTGACAGCCACCACAGTCATTTACTCCTGGGCAGGGTCATGCTGCCAGGGCAGAGGAGTGTGCTCATCCCACATCACAGTTATAGCAGACCACAGCAAAGTAAGATTACACTCTAAATAGGGCAGGTTGTGAGCCCACAGCCTGAGGTGAGCACTTGTGGAAGGCTCCAAGCCCCTCAACTTCTTCTTTTTAACCATAGAGAGAGCAAAAGAAGTAGGGGAAACTTGCCACAGGATTGTAATTTCTTCTCATTTTATGCCTGATTCTGCATCCTTTCACAGCAGTAACCACTCCTCCCAGCTTGGGTACATGATGGTGACAACCTCAGGCCACAGGTGTGGTGCTCTTTCAGTGCCCCTGACCACTGCCACACACTGCAGAGGCAAAAGTCAGGGCCATAACCCTGGAGCTGCAGCCACAAGTGACCCTCTCCAGGGCCAGCACGTCCTGTTTGGCGCCCAGACTCATCCCATCTGTAAGGAAGGGCTGATTTTCCTTCTCCAAAAGGAAACCTCCCACACCAGGCATCACACAAAACCAGGCAGGGGCTGTGTTCCCTCTGCCAGGTTCTCCCTTGCCCAGCTGCCTGCCCCCTCTGCCCACCACCCTGGCACATTTTTTGCCAAGAATTTTTTTTGCTTTTTGCCAAGAAATAGGTTTCATGTTTGGGGTTTTATTTGCCAGGCATTAACACAGGCTCACCTCCATTTTTCTGTGCTGCTCCACCCTTTGTTTTTTTAAATGCCAAGCTCGACTCTCGTTTGTGTGAGGTATGTAGGAGTGCTCACAAAAGTGAGAATGGCAAAACCATGAAAAAAACAAAACAAACAAAAAATAAACCCACAAGAATTTAGCTCTGTTTTACCAGTTTAACACCATCTTCTTTCCTGAGCAATAGCTGGAGCGACCTTCTCCACCTCGGAAGAACAAGTCAAAAAAAACCCCAAAAAACTAAATGTTATAAATAACACCCAGCAACACCCTGACACAGCCACAGGTGGGACAGATTTTCCTCTGGGTCACCCTCCCAGTTTTCCCTGCACTGTTGGTGTCTGAGTGAGGAACAGCTGTCCTGCAGGCAGGGGTGCCACGCTGCAGATTGCCCACCCAACCTGCCCAGGTCAGGTTTCAGCAGACCCCAGAGGGGTCACTGAGGGGAATCTCCCTGCCCCAAGCCTCTCCTCTCTCCCTTTCCACATTCGCTTTTCTCCTCCTCCTTTCAGCTGCGAGGCAGTGGAAAGTACAGACAGCTTCTCTTTCCCGTTGTGTCCAGGAGAAGAGGGATTAGGGTTTTTCCTTCCCCATTTCCACCTTGAGAGAGGAGGGAGATCTGACTTACAGGTCTCAGTGCTTTTCCCAGGGCTGGGGGAGAGGGAAAACTGCAGCATGCACCCCTCAGCTCTGGATGATGGCCAGAGATGATGCTGCTGGGTCTCAAGGCACTGGATATCCTGGAGAAGAGCAGGGATGTGCCCCTTAGCCTCCTGACCAGGTAACAGCTCCAGCTTTGGCCCCCTGGGCCATGCCCAAGTCTGCTCCTGTTACCAACACAGTGCTTTGGCAGCTGAAGGAGATGTGGGGATGGCTCCAGGAGGGAAAGAATCCCCCTTGCACTGCAGTATGGTGGAAACACTTCAGTGGTGGGGATTAAGGAGGTGAAACCTGTCTGCTCCCTACCTTGGATTCTGATTAAACACCCATTTGGAGGATGTGCTGCAGAAAAAGAGACAAAGAACAAGTTATTGCTAATGTCCATGGAGAATTGGGAATGAGCCTTGCATGGCCTCATTCAAACTCCAAATAATACCCCTGCCAAGACAGAAATCCAAGTTTATTTTAAAATTTCGGGACATTTGGGGCACAAGGAGCTGCAGGAACTTCAGCCCTGAGCCTGTGGGACTGCAGCTGGGCACGCCATGGCTCAGGGAGGAGGGGGCTGTGGGCTGAGCTTCAGCCAACCAAGCCCACCTCCCTGGCTATCTGATGCCAAACTGAAATGAGCCCCCACAAAAGCACAGGGCCTGCTCCCTCCCCTCTTATCCATCACTTTTCCGTGATGAAAATGATCCACTGTGCAACACAAGGCTTTGGAAAGCCAGCCATTCCCAACCCCTTGGTTCACAGAGGCACAACGTCCCAGTTGGGTGTTGGAGCTACAGTTTTGGTCAGTCCTATTATCACCACGTTGCAGAAAAACTGCCTGGGGTGTCGGTTAGGTTCGCACCAAAGCCACAGATTTCACGGTACACACGTCCCCAGGGACCCAGCACATTCCCTCCAACATCTCTCCCTGGCAGATGCACGGCCACAGGGTCTCCTCCAGCAGGGACCTGCCCACAGGGGGGCCCAGCCTGAGTCTCCAAACAAGGGTAGTGGCCTTGTCTTCCATGGGAGTTGGTGCTGGAATCAGTAACATTAACAGCAAAGCTCCTGTGGCAGCCAGCACGCAGGGTCAGGCCTCTGTAGCTTCCATCAGTGAGGGATAACCAGCAGCACTGTGCTCTGGGCAAGAAGAAGAGGCACAGCGGGAACCTAGAGGAACAGCCAAGCTTGTTTCACCAAATTTTAAACAATTATTAGGCAGGGGAAGCAGCCTTAGCTACATTTTTCCCATTTGCAAACACCCATGAGATGATGATCCTTTCTCTGTGGAGGGGGAGAATGGAAGCTGGGAAACTTAACAGCAGCTTTTAAAGCACCTGCAGAAGGCACTTAGCAAGGAGCAGGAGATGTTCCAGGGCTGGAAGAGAGGGAAGCAGACAGCTGGCCACTGCAGAGCGCTGGGAAGTCCCTCTTCTCCCCGCTGCATCCCAGCAGGACCCACGGCAGCCCCACCAGCCACGGGGTGCCTCGAGTGGCCTTAGGCAGCCCCCATCCCTCTCTGCCACTCCCGAGTGCCACAGCTTGCAGTGACAGAGGAACCAGTTCGGCTGCAGCCCTGGATTCAGGCAGGCAACCTTTCCTGGGCCTGGCAGCTGCTCCTGGTGTTGAGGCAATCGGAAACTCGGATTTACACCCCCATGACACCGGCACAATCCATGTCTGGGTATCGCCGCTCAGCATCGCGGCCAATCTGCTAGAGCACTGCCACACTCGGGCCTGGATATCTTGTGACTGTCCTAAAACAACCTTTCTCAAAAAAAAGGCAATATTAAGTTGCTTTCAGGAGAGAAAGGGGGAAAAAAGTCACTTCAAGTAATTTCATTAGAAAATGTTTCCCATAACAGGGCCTTTTGAGCAGATCACACTTGAGAGCAGCATTGGAGAAATGTTCATTTTCGACTTAAAATTAGGCTAAATTTGAAAAATGCCTTATATTTTATTTCCCACCTTTCCTTTTATTTTCTCACTCTTCTTCTTATATCTTTTCTCACTCTTCTTCTTATATCTTGTGGGGTTTTAAAACCAGCTTTATAAAATAATTTTGCACCTGCTGCTACCATATGTAATATGTATATAATGGACTAAGCCCTGGTCTGAGAGTCTGGGAAGTTTTTAAGAGCAGCTGTTGGTGTGTGTCTCCAGTTCCATTCTTCCCACTGGAAGGCACTAAGAAAATATCTCCTCACCAGACAGGCTGAGGGTGAGTTCAGACTGAAGCCTTGTCAGGTTTAAAATGGCAACTTGCTTGAGCATTCTCATTGATTTTGGGGGGGTAATCACCAACCTGAGGAACAAGATCACCGCTTTGCCCTTAAATCTCAGCGGCTGTTCTCTTTGCACCTTTTTCCTTATCCAGTGTGGCTGCTGTGGTGCTGAGCAACAGGATCCATTCTATTTTAAAAATTATCTCAAAAGATCAGATTATCCAATCTTTGAAAACAGCCCAGCTTTGCAGAGCATCCTGGGCAGCCCAAGAGCTCATGCCTGCCAGGAGCAAGCAGCAGGCAGAATCCAGCCCTGGAACAGGCAAAATTCCTTAGCCATCAACAAAATAATAATTCTCCAGTGAGGCCAAGGGTCAAGTGGAGCCCCACAAGTGCCGCAGCATAGAAGGCAAGAAATCACAAGTGCCTCCTCAGGAGTCCCCTGACCCCAGAAAGTCATCTCAGCCATCCCAGGGTGAGCTGAGAGGACACACCAAGGAAAGAGGGAGTTTGCATCCCCATCCCTACCTGATCTGCACAATGCAAATGCTAGGAGTGGCTGGCATCCCCTCAATTTTAGGTGGGCGAATGCTCGCCCGCACGGAAGATGAAGTGCTGCTTTCGCCACCACCAGGTTATGAGGCTCTCTGGGACCGGGGCTGAGCGCAGCAGTGGTCTCCCTCCCTGCCTCCCCACTTCCCCAATGAAATCTGAAACGTGGCTATTTCTGCCACCGCTAGCAAACACCGTCACCTTTCGCTCCCTCCCTCGCGGGTGACGGGGTGCAGCGCCCGGGACCGCAATGAATCATCGCCCGGCGGCTCCCGAGCGCTCCGGGGACAGCGGGGCCACCCACGCCAGCCCCGCGCTGTGGGGCGGGGGACCGCAGCCCCAGCTGCAAGGAGAAGCGGGGGGGCTGCATTGCATTCGGCTTTCATTGGGAAAATGGGAATAAAATACCAGGCACCGCAAGGGAGAAGAGAGGAGAGCTGGCTGGCTCTCAAACACTCCTATGCTACGCCTGGGACCGCTGGGCAGAAGAGGCAGGAGGTCAAAGGAACTCCCTTCGGCTGGATGCTGTGTCCCGGTCTCTTTGCAGCATCGCAGCTCTTTGGACATTGCAAGTCTGCTTTTCGTATGGAAAGAAACCAAGTAAGCTTTGGATACCACCCAGGCAGCAGTTACACTTCTCCAGTACATGACTTGACCCAACCATCCTCACATCCCTCCTGCCACCCTGGATGGCCCTTCTAGTTTTTCTTCAGGCTTGCAGCTCTTCTCTGAGTACAATAGAGAGTACTTTATTGCACGAGTGCATCTGCAGCTTGTCCCCAAGGGAATAAGGGCACGCTGATGTGAGCAAAGCATCGCCAGTTTCAGCCAAGAGCTCTGGTCCCGTTTCGGGGTGACACTCACCCTCCTCCCTCAACGCCAGCGCTGGCCGCTTCCATCTTCCACAGGCAACTCGTTCCAGAGCACAATCAAACCTATTGTGCAGCTTTAGAACAGTTTTTGCTTTAATCTATTAGAGGGAACAGCACAAGGATTTTTATATCTAATCCAATAAATCTACACTGACATCTTGTGGAGATCCTGAGACCAAAATGCCACGGCCACTGGGCAGGGTGGGATTTACACCCTCGCCATGTCCTGTTGGACACTACCACAGAGGCAGCTGGACTTTCCAAAGCAGCTGCAGCTGTGCCTGCAGTGAAAACCAGATCCTGCAGCCTCAGAAGTCATTGTTCTCAGTCCACAACATAATTTTAAGTCATCCTTATATGCCCAACTAAACCAAGACTGTTTAGTCTTAAATTCCCACTGAAAGCAATACTGTGGCCATTCTTACATAACTGCTGCTTCAGGATTCTCAAAGCACAAGCTTCTGATGAAGACTTATTTTCATGCTGAAATTTTATTATTTCTGTAAGTGCTGAAAAAAAATGGACCTAAGTACCACTCAAGGACTCCTTTGATGCTCCTCTTCATCTAAAAATACATGCATGAGTAAAGAAAAAACTGCCTGCAGTTTGGGAACCTTTGCAAGATTTTCCTCCATATTCACCCCATTCGTTTTAGCCCCTCTTGCCAAGACCTCAGGGTTAATTAAGCCACTGCCTACTTTCTTCCAGTGCTCAGGGTAAGTGTTCAAGGAGTACAAGGCTCCTGTTAGGCACAGGCCTCAGTAATGCTGCAGTGAAATTCCTTAGCGGGGTTAACACCAAGAGCTAGAATCCCAGCACAGATAATCTCACAATCCAACCATACAACTGTTCCTCCAGCTTTTTCTTACTACCATCTAGTAGCAAATGCTCCATCTCCTCCAAGATGGCCAGAGACCCTCTGGAACTGCTGGGGTAGCACCAGACAGATGGAAAATTAAGACTACTTGGAAATAACAGAAAGTGAGGAAAAAGACTTCTCACAGTGCAGCATGCAGGCTGGGGAAGCCATGACCATCATTCACAGTGCCAACAGCCACCAGCAATGAATCTCTCTTAAGCCTTTGCCTGCAACTTCCCAGTAATGCAGCCACCTCCACTCAACTCCATTCGACTCAAAAAATTCTCCTGCTATGCATGCATTTAGTCACCTCAGAGGAAGAACTGTCACTCCAAAATTGAACATGGACAACATTCCCCACAATTATGGTTCTGGGCCAGTCTGCTCCATCCTCTTGCTCTTCTCAGGGCAGTGTCAACCCCAGCCCCCCCTGCCAAAGCCAGACTACTTCCCTTTCCAAGGAGGCATGGCATTAGCAGCACATTAGAAGACCTCAGCTTCATGCGTAAAGATGGAAATGGAAGAGTGCAGAATGTAACAAATGCTATTTTACCTGGCACAGATGCTAATGTTGAGCACATTAAGTTACCACCTAACCAGTTACAAGAGGGGGAAAACCAATCATCCCAAGAAGAACCCAAATGACTCCAGAGTGGGAATCACTAGCTGCAACACTGGCTTCACTCTGAACAGCAGACAGCTTTTATCCTTTGGGATTCAAAAGAAATGGGGAATTTTCATGCTTGAAAGTGACTAATCTGTAAGCAATGCTTGAAAAGGCAGCAAAGTCTATTACCAAGCAGTGTACATCCCAAAAATCCCCACACATAAAAGTCCTGCCACTTGGGCACTCATAATTTGCCTTGAGCAGTCCCAGAAGCCTCCATACATATGGGCAGCTAGGTCTGATTATTCAAATCCTGTTGCTTAGTATTAACACTCAAATCTATATTTAAGCACCTAAGTAGGAATTACTACAGCTTTCTAAAGACCCTAAGCATCAAGAGCTCTTGTTAAGAGCTTACCCAAGTACCGACCTCCTAATGAATCTGTTTAAACGATAACATTCACCTTGTTCCCGGTGCGGTGAAATTCAGTACTTTCATGCACTCCTGAACCTCTTCCAGCAAGAGCTGAGCTTGTGAGCATCCTGTCTTTCATATCAAAACACAGACTACAGGCAAATACACAAGAGGAGATATTTCTAAAATCCTGCACTGACTTCAAAGTCACTGTACCTTGTTTTAGAAAAGGCTTGAAAACAGCGGGACGCAGCCTGTGTGCTACAGTTTGGTAGAAATTTGGGAACAGTATTTTTTAAGCAAAACATATCTGGGCATTGAACCAAAAATTAAAACTATTATAGTATCATAGTACCAAATGGAGATATTTTGATATAATTCTCACTCTCTCCATTCCAAAGCCAGGAAGCCTCTAAAAATTTCTGCAAAACTTGAATCTGGCTGTTCTTACAGAAAGTCAAAAAGTTGCTTTTCCTTTCCACAGCCTGAGCCTTCCCCTTGGCCAAAAGGGCAAACTCACATCCTGGAGATGAGCAGAACACAGCAACAATATTCTAACTCCTAGAAAAAGGCCAACTCTTCATTTCTCATTCTTTTTCATGTAACTCTCATTTTGAAAATCAATTTGCATACAAAGCTAGTGTTCTACCTTCAATCTATAACAAATTCTGTATTAATCCTCCTTCCTGCTTGAGTTACAAGGAAATGTGAGAAACAGACAGGAGTGTATTTATAGGGCCAATAGTTGCTAATGTGATTGGGGAGAACAAGGAAGAACACAATATGTAGGACTGGAAATGCTCAGTAAATTTAAGCAGCAAGATGATCACTCTGAATCCTGAATTATGAGTGAGTAGTTCTGGATGAAAATTTAGCCTAAGATAACTGAAGTAAAATACTTTGCAACAGTTCAATCCATACACATTTAATTGGAATAAAAGATTATCTAGAAAACATGAAGCTGCTTCAGCAGCATCACAGGACTAGACAGAAAATAGCAGTGGCATCATGTAATCTGTAGGCAACAACTCTCCTTGTCAGGAATGCCAAGTCCTCTTTCTAGTCCTGCAGGTGCAGAAGATAAGGTCTCAGCTCCAAGCCGAGTCATCAAAAAACTGCTTGCTCTAGTGAAACAGCACTTTATGAAATACTTGACATTCAGACTCTTTTTTAAACAATACTGATGGGAAGTTAGTCAAAAGCTCCAGAAGAGATGTATGGATGGCAGGAGAATAACTTTAGAATCATAGAATGGTTTGGGTTGGAGGGGACCTTATAAATTATAACCCCTCTTCCATGGGCAGCGACACCTTTCACCAGACCAGGCTGCTCCTAACCCCATCCTATCTAGGCCTTGAACACTTTCAGGGATAGGGCATCCACAGCTTCTCTGGAAACCTGTGCCAGTGCCTCACCACTCTCAAGGCAAAGAATTTCTCCCTAACATCGAATGTCAAGCATATCTCTTACAGTTTAAAGCCATTGTTGGTGGCACCAGTCCCAACAGCAAACCCTACGGAACATCCCTCCCTTGTTATTTTCTGTAACTCACCAGTGTTATGCTGTGCACACATTTCAGGAATACAACAGCCTTTCACTGAGCACATGAAGCAAAAAGCATACCATTCAAATCACTTCATCATTACCAAAAACTTTAAAATGAACCAATAAATATAGTTAGTGAAAGGGGGGAGAAAGGATTAATACCATCCAAACACCAGTGTGGCTCATAAATCAGCAAAAATGAAAGCCTTTCAAGTTTTTCAAAATGGGGAAGATGATCCAACCTGTCAAGATACAGTTCAGCTGTGAAGGGTGGAGGAAGTGAAATCAGACCTAGGATTTTGTATCACTGAAAGACTAGTTTCAAATTTAGAAGACAACAGTTCCAACAAACTAAATTTTAAATGCACATTCTACAAAAGCCATACTTTTCACTCCTTCTTTTGCTGTCAAAAGTATCCACACACACACACATACACGGACGTAACAAAAGACGACCTTTGAGTTTATTATTTAAAACACAACTTTCAGGCCACATGATCACTATGCACTGACACATAATAATTCTTCATTTCAAGGGTAAGCACTTTCCCAAATCTCAAATCTCTTGAAGAAGTTCTTTCTTTTCCTCAAAATACTTCTGAAACCACTCAATATGTTCAACCTTCTGCTTAACACTGAGGTATGGGTTTTTTGAAAGCCCACAGATGACTAGTTCCATGAAGTGGCGGATAGGTCCTTCCTTGGGAAAGCCTTCAAGGTGTTTCTCCAAAAAGATATGTTCATGAAATTCAGCATCATCCTCCATCCCTAACAGAAAGACAAAGTTGTTATCATAATATAATAGCAAGTTTAACAAAGTAAAAATAATACAGTTTGAAAATAATCTTAAATTAGTAAAATTAATGGTTCTGCTCACATTTCTAAGAATATGTAATATTTAAATCAAATTTCTGGCTTGAAATCTTGATGAAAGCCTGATGCTGGGGTGGAAGTAGGAGGAATAATTATTACCATAAATCAATCTTCTTGCTAAAATCTGGTTTGTTCAATACTTGAAAATTTTGATTCATCATTGATACCACCTTTTACATTGCAGGCATTTCTTCATAAATTTTTAAAGAGAACACTGATTGCCTAAATTCTGCAGAGGATTAAATAATACAAACTAGTCTTGAACAAATAAGGCACCTTGTAAAGTATCAAATACTGAACAGCTAACAAACACATGTCAACTGCAAGTCATGCTTTTAACATCCTATTGCTATCAAACAGGCACAGAAATTTTCTGAATGTGTGAGCGTATGATGATGTAGAAGTGTTGCGTATCTCACCAGCTACTTTTAAGTCACAGCCATCACCAAAGATGATGCATTCAAAAGCCTCCACAGGACATGGCACAAGGGCTTATTGGAGATAGGGTAAACTTTTGTTCTTCATCCTGTGGATTTTTTTGCTGTTGTTCATACTGTGATGGTAGAGACTCAGAACACAAATTCCTACATACAGAAAAAAGGCTGCTTCTGCTGTTCCTAATTTTAAGGGGAAAAAACCAAAAGGCTATCTGGGATTTGTAATTTAAGATTTTTCACTGGTTAGATATACATGAAATTTTTTATTTGATATCAGTTGACTTGCACCCTTTAAAAATCTGTTATTAGAGAAAAATATTGCGCTACTTCAAGATGACAAAAATGAGAAGCCTATTCCATACACGAGTATGGTATACATGCTTTTATAAATTATTTGATAAAATTAAATCAGGAGTATTAAAATTCAGGCAATTAAGCCACGTAAGTTCTAGGCTTCCTTCTTTGGTAGAGCTTCTACAGTTTCAGAAGAAATGATGTATATCTCTGCAATGGAGAAGTCGCTCTAAGGTCACTTGCATTTGTTAAGTTTGCATTACTTTTTTCCTGCTTTAAACTTAAGGTATTGCAATATCTGAAGGAGCTGAGAAATACCTATATTTTTCCTAGAAATACATGAGTGTATCAATACCACAATTGCACACCACATTTATCTCTGCGTTCTTGAAAGAAGAAAGCACATTTACTTCTTCAGAAGATCTCTGCTTGCTCCTTTATGTTGAAAGTTAAAATAACAAAAAGCAGGTAATGTCAGTTTCAGAAAGTGTATTTCTGCCATGGTTGGAAAACTATGTCCACGGACAGAAACAGTGATGATCCTTCCACTATCCACCCATGCTGGCCTTCCCCCACCAAGGGCAGGTAGAATCTTACTATACCTGGATGTAACTGGTTGCTTTTTCAAACTAATAACCTTTCCAGACTTCCTTACTTTCACTGCTCTCAAAAATCCAAGAGACCTAAACCAAACAAACTCACTACTGAAAGAATCTGAATAATGCTGACAGTAAAATTTGGCCTTCTGGATGCTTTTCTTCTGGGGACAGATACAGGGTATAAGGAAAGATTTTGTCTAATAAATAATTTCACCAATTTTCATCTTTAACCCAAAATAAGCAATTTAGAATCTCACAAAATGCAGGTCATAAATAAATATTACATTATGTATTCTGCTTTGCTGTTTGTCAAAGACTGTACATGGTTTCGGAATGAAGTGTTAAGTCCAAATATTTCAGTTAGACCACGTATTTCAGTCCTCAAAAAAGTAAAGTGTGCATCACAGAAAAGGAGACCACAACTGTCCAATGCATCAGAGGCTGAAGCCTCTGGTGGGAACAGATTAGATGAGATAATGACTTCTCTGACCCCTAGCAAGCCCTGACTCCTGCTGCAAGCCTGTCCCTCAGCCTCTCTTGCATTGTCCTCAGAAGCATAACTTGAAACAATATGCATGGCAGAAGTCTAAATTAGAGAATTTTCTTTTTCAACATCAAAACAAGAAGACACCTACTGTCAATATCCTACTTCCAACCCCCTACATGCTACAAAACAGAAAGTCTGGGGAATTCCTCTAGCTAAAACATTAATCCTTCCAAGACATGACCAACCTTGTCTTAAAGATGTCAATCCAAACACAGGTGCTCATTCCTTATAGTGAGCATTGCTGACATGCTATAAAGATGACTGAGTATTCAGATAGAGTGAAAAAATGTCCCTGTCCATGGCAAAGAGTTTGGACTAAATGATCTTTAAAGGTCCCTTTCAACACAAAATATTCTATCCTTTTAGGATTTTTAGAATGACATCAATCATGCTCTTCAGCAGGTCCCTAGAACAGAGATAGTAAAGAAACCCCAACACAATGGTTGTGTAATTCTGACCAGTCCCTTGGCAAGATGATCCAATATTTCTCTGCTGGGAACAGCAGCTCAGCTAACCAGCAACTAGAACAGGACTTGGTGAACTTTTGCCTGTAGAAGCCATCACAGGCAACTGAGGAATTAATTTTCTGAGACCTTCCTATCACTTGTGCAGTAACAATCTCTGGCCCACCAAAAGCTTTTGCTCCTCATAATGAGGAGCAAATTCACACCTTTAATCTGCTCTGTCCTTTTTAGCTTTTTGAGTCATTATGGCAAAAATGCACAGAAATAATAAATGAGGCACAAATAATTGTCTTTCCTAACTTTTTGCCATGACAATCATGGAGCAGCATTAAAGCTACTTAGAAGCAGAAGGGACAAGCAGAAAGGAGGAGTGGTGAAACAATGTTATGCAAGCTATACTAATGGTTTGCTAAACTGGTAAAAATTAATCAGAGGCTGGAGAGATGGAGAGGAAAAAAAAAAGGTAATTTTCTGCTTAACAGTGACTTCAACTGCATTGGACAAGGGCATGCAGGTAAATGCAAACAACCGGGCAGTAAGGTGTGGGGGGAAGACTGCTGCTGGCCACTGTAGCAAGCCAGTATGTCTAGCCACATCTTCAGATGTTCACACCAAAATCATTAAAAAAAAACATGACCTCGCCATGGTGCCACACAGCACACCACAGTGCCTTGGTGAAGCACTCTAATGAGAGCACTAGAGATGCTGTGAAGCCAAGGAAAAGAGTTATAAGAGGTTGTCTTTCTTTTTTTATATTTGGTTTAAAACTTTAAAAGCTTTCATAATGCTGAAAGTTGAGTATATGTGCTTCCTCAACAGAAAATTTAATTGCACTTATATTTTTAAAGCCACATGTTTTTGGCATAGAAGAATAATCACACATTTCTGGATACAGAACAAGCCGAAGTAATCTCCTCCTATTGAGGGAAATGGCTGTTTCAAAACTGCAAAATTAACAGCAGAAAGGAGCATCTTTCTTTTGCAGAGAGACTGAAATTACAGCATGTTGATATACTCAGAGCAAGGTTCTCAAGCTTTGACTGTGCTTTGACACACCTGAGGTGATTAACAGCCTGTGGCTGGCAGTCTGATAGGACAGATCTTACTGACTTGGTATTTCAACCTGAGAGGTGACAGGTTTTGGAAGGCTCCACTGGAATTTTCCACATGACTAGTCTTTGTGGACAAATCAATCAAGATTCTTGTTTTAACTATATGTAAAGACTCTTTGTCCGCTGGCCGCCCCATCCCAGACAGCGCGGTTCCACAGGCACGGCTGCAACAGGGAAACCACAGCCCGCCAAAGACACTTTGTCAACTGAGGGCCCCAGACAGCAGGGTTCCAGCCACATTACAACAACACAAAAACCATTGGCCACAGTGGTTTTAAGCTTGCAAAAACATGACTAGAGTATACTTGGATTTCTACATGATGGAACATGATGGAACAGATCAATCCTGGGAACAGTGATTAAATTCTGTGAAGAAACTGCCAAATAGGACGAGAATAAACATTAAGAAACAATGAAGCACATTATTCAATTTGCAACTCAGTATAGGACAGATTTTCAAAGACTCCCAGCTTCAGATACTAACCTGTTTTGCTCTCAGTGACTGAATCATTACAAAGCAGTTTTGTTTGATGTCCTTACAGTCTTTAAAAAAACCCCAAAACCCACAGCCAAACTCTCCCTGAAGTTATGAAGTCCCCTTTCCTATACTGCACACTTTGTGTAGTTGTTCTTCACTTCCTTAACGTTCACTCTCTCTGCTGGCATAACTTCACACGGAGCTTTTTCTTTTTTTACGGTAATAAAAGAAAATACTGCGCACAAAGATGCCTAATTAACATAGATGCCCAGGGTGAGTGAATATTGTGACTGTTTATTCTTATGAAACAGACAGAACAAAGGGAGCAAACAACTGTTTAACGCTCAGCCTGCCCAGATATAGAACTGGCAGATAGCTGCTTGGGATCTGGCGAGACACTTGGTCCAAGAGCCACACCAAAGAACACAATCAGCATTATAAAACACACACAGCAGTTTTAAGATTCCCCAAGTTCTGCTAGGAGCTTAATTTAGAGAAGATGCAGAGTAAAAGGTATTATGTAAGAGACTTGAACAGCCTTTTGGTGTTAAACACATCGGGGGTGAAGGAGGGGGGGAGGGAAGGAGTCGTCCCCTTTTGGCAGCAGCCAGTCCTCAGATCAGCCAAACCACCCGCAAGACTTCACCTGAAGAGTGCCAGAATGAGTTCATCTGAAGCATCTCTGATCTGGGACAGTCAGGGAGTTATGTTTGTTTACTATCAAAAGCATGACTCACAGCTGAAACATTATGTTAAAACAGTCAAAGGTTAAACATGCTCTAATTTTCAGAAAAGATAAACGGAGACATAATAAAAGCTCACAGTGCACATACCAACTTCATTGTCAATTGGGAACTCCCACAGTATTCCTTCTTTCGTCCATTGGATCATCTCCTCAAAACCATTTCGGGGAGGCTGTGCAGTTACTGCTGCAACCTCCTTTGCAAACTCCAGATCCCAAATTGTTGGTGAAGATACTAAAAAATAAATTTTGTTAAGATCTGTCAGCAACCAAAGACTTCTCACTAGCTAAGTCAAAGTCCTTTAACATCAATCTTTACAGAGACTAATAACTTCAGCTGCGCAAATTTTTCTACCTTAGATACCAGCATCACCTTTCTCAAATGAGAATTCTCCGTTGACATGAAAGTTCATTAAGTTCTCAAATGTCTGATGAAAATCTATTCTGAACACCTAGGGGAATATTTATTTTTATGTCTTTCACATAAAGCAGTAATTTAATTTTTCCACAATCGTTCTTTGGTTTTGTCTTTCAAAAAATGTGGACACAATTCTGAACTTCACTGGTGCACTGTGCTAAAGGAGCCTTACTTCTACGGGAGTTTTCAGGTTCTTCACAACTACATTCTCCTCTAGGGAAACAACTCAAATCTCCAAGGGATGGTAATTCCTTCCCCAATGCTCCTAAGTATGCCCGTTTTTGTCTCTCAAGCTGAGAAACCATGATTTCTTATTCTTTTCACAAAGCTAAACAGTTCCTTTAGGGATATATCTTTTCTGATGCCTTTTTTTTTTTTTTTTTCATCAAAGTGCACTCATGTTGCAGCAGTTACTCTTCTGAAGGAGTTCCTGTCCCTCCACCCAGGAGAGCTGGTCACGAGCCCAGACTGAACCGCTTCGCTGAACTGAAGGGAACAAGCTGTTACCACAGGACAGGGAGGGACCTCTGGGAGTGCCCTGGGCTGCTGTCGAGTGAGCTGGCCTAAGCTGCATTCCCCTTTGTTTTCCTGCCTCCTTCTGTTATCAATTCATCCTAAGATCCCTGGAACACAGATCTTCATGTGAATTCAAATATTACAGTCCACTTGGAGTGGATCATAGCCAATAATCTATTATTTTACTACTCCTGAGTGTAAGTACTTTAGGCTAAGATATAATTTCATCTTTGGCTCACCGGCTTACAACTCGACTGAATTTAAAAAAAAAATCCCCCCCTCCTTTAAGAGAAAACACAATGAAAAGGCAAACAGTATTTTTATACACAAAAAAGTGTTTTCAGAGGGTTTTTTTTTGTGTTAAATCAGAACATAATTATTCAAATTATTCCTTAAGAGGGAAATTTCCAGCACTATATTACCAGGCTGAGTACTTTGATTTGAGGGCTGGAGGCAGGAATAAAATACAGCTACAAGACAACATGAGAAACCATACCAGAATGAAATTGTTGTCCACATCATAAAGAAACTAATAAATTCTCTAACAGAGGAAAGCAGAACCTCATTTTTCAAGCTTGCATTAGAGGTGATAAAGATTATAATTTCACCTCATGAAACATAAAATAATACTGGCATTTTACATCAACAGTTATGAAGACTATTTTCAGGATGAAAATTTCCTTTCCAGTTAACATTCAAGTTTTCAAAGTCAATACTCAAAACTTAAAACAAAACTTGCTTTTCTGTTATGTATAAAAAACATTTAATCCATTATCTTCTGTAATATAAACCAAGACAGTGAAAACAAATGAATCAAGGTATCCAGTATCACATCGGTATTTCGCAAGATTAATGCCCAAAAAAAAGTTTGTCATCAGGCTTAGTGAGTAAGGCAAGTAATCAGCTTCCTGGTCTAGAATATACAGTAGAGTTCCTCAAGGCTACCTGGAATCAAACAAGGAAACACCAAACAAAAAGCTGAAAGAAGCTTACTAATTAACATCTAATTACAAATACAATAAAGTCCACTTGCTCTCTGAAACAATTTGTACACATTCCAATTTTATGTTTAAAAAAAAAGTGCAACTCAGCTTTTACCTGGGGTGACTACTATGAGCCACTGTGTCTGCATTCTATTCATGCAAAAAAGAAATCTTATATTCTCACCCTTTAACCTGAGTAAATTTGATTCAACTCAAAATCCATTTTTTCAACACCACTTTTGTTAAGACAGCTAAAAACAAACACTACATCATTCATTGTGGCTTTTACATGTAAAATGGACCAATTTTAATGGTATTGGCAATTTTAAAACACAGTGAACTGAATCCCATTCTAATGAACAGCTTTTATAGAGGTGGCTGTATTCAGAAAGTTCACAGCTGCTTGAAAATATGCAAATGGCACTATTTGACATTTTACTAAAAAAATTAAGTAATCAAATTAATATCTCCCCGTAGTTTCAAGTGTAAAAAAAAAGATAAAAAACTACTCAGCTAGAACCTAGCAAAAACTTACAGTTCTACTCTTGAAACAGAAACAAATACTCATGATTTTGTAAGATTTTAGACAGGAGTACTATTTCTTCTGCTGCTACTAACTTTACATAAAGGTCTAAGTCACTGCACTGGAGTAAAGTCTGTTTTTTAAAAGGACCTCAGAATAGCTGAGGAAAAACAGCATTTTAAGGATCAATACTAACAGTGCAGTCTCACTGTTCACAAAGAAAAGTGAGGGACAAATTCTTTACATGACTTGCCCATATTCACACACTCTTGGCCAAAGCCAAGACTTCATGAGTGGAAGCTATCCCTGTGAGGCAGCATTAAGACTGTTCCCACACAGCTGTGCCATTCAGTGAATATGAAGGTATGTCATACCTGTTCTGAATTCAGTTTTGGTATCTTTTATCTCACATGAGTTTTGGCATGTATATTTAGTAGATAAGGAATTGGTTGGGTCGTCACAACCAGATGGTCCAGGGTTCATGGACCATGCCAAAGGTCTATCCAGGCCATGCATTCAATGGTCAAAAGCTCAACACCTGGATGGAGATGAGTGACAAAGCGGTGTTGCTCAGGAATCCACACTGAGACCAGTATTGTTCAGTGTCTTCATCAACACCACAGACAGTGGGGTTGAGTGCACCCTCAGCACATCTGCAGGTGACAAGATGAGTGGTTCAGCTGACACACGTGAAGGACAGGAAGCCATCCAGAGGGACCTCAAGGGCAAACTCAAGGAAGTGACCTCATGGAAACCTCATGAGGTTCAACAAGGCCGGGTGCAAGGGACTGCACCTGGCTTGGGGCAACCTCCAGCATCTACAGAGGCTCATGAATGGACAGAGAGAAGTCCTACCAAGAAGAATTTAGGGATACTGGTGGATAAAAAACTGGACATGAGCCAGCTATGTGCATTCACAGCCCAGAAACCCAACTAGAATGATAAAATGAAGCATGGCCAACAGGTTGAGAGAAGATATTCCTCACCCTCTCACCTCCTCCCTTCTTCACCTGGAATGCTGCAACCAGCTCCAGGATCCTCATCACAGGAGGGAGATGGACCTCTTGGAGCAGGCCCAGAGGAAGGCCATGAAGATGATTAGAGGGATGGAACATCCCTCCTTAGAGGAAAGGCTGAGAGAGCTGGGGCTGTTCCCCATGGAGAACAGAAGGCTCTGGGCTGACTTTATTTAATCTTTTCACTACTTAAGGGGAGCTTGTAAGAAAGATGAAAACAAAATTTTTTGTAGGGCCCACTGCAACAGGACAAGGAGTAGTGGTTTTAAACCAGAAGAGGGCAGATTCAGACTAGACAAAAGGAATATATTTTTTCAAATGAGGGTGGTGGAACAGGTTGTCCAGAAGGGTGGTAGATGCCCCATCTCTGGAAACATTCAAGGTCAGGTTGGGTGGGGCTCTGAGCAACCTGATCCAGTGGAAGAAGTACCTGCTCATTGCAGGGGGGTTGGAACCAGATAACCTCTAAAGATCCCTCCAACCCAAACTTTCTAAGATTCTAAACACACATGAAGAACTTTACAACAGGTGAAGCAAGGTGTCATTTGTCAGCTGCCAATGGGATCTTTCCAGCTCCATCTGGAACACTAAACAAAAGAAGGTCAATCCAGTGTGTGGTCTTGGGTTGCTACTACTCTGCTTATACTTAGTCACCTGCAGAGCTTGCTTGTTTCCTTGGGATCACAGCCTCACGTTTCTTTGTAACTTGACCAAATAAGCTGGAGCCAACATACCCATCCTCCAGGCTGGCTTTACACTCACAGAATTAAGACTGACCTTTGTGACAAAAAGCCAGTTATACCCTTCACGTTCACTAACGGAGTGCCCTGATCAGCACAGAAAACATTTCATTACACTGCATGGAAGTTTCATTTGGAAAAATCTGAGCTTCATCAAAGCAGTCATTTCCTTTATCAGGCTGAAAGCAGAAAGTGAGCAGGTCATGTCTCCTCATAAAAACAAATCTTTTGATATTCTAAAAATGCAGAACTTAGCCTAACTGCATTTTTCATTACTGAATTTCCACTAACCTGTTTTCAGTGCATGCTCTGGTTCTGTAGAAGCCTTAGTGAATATATTAAGCCTCTTTCCTACTTTGAGACTTCTATAAACAAAAAAAGAAAACCGATATTTAGTATTTCACAACACCTTACAACATTGCCAGATAAATTAAAAAGCACAAAATATTTTCATGAACTAACAGATCTCTGGAGACAAAAAAAAGATAGTGATTCTCACTAAATCTTCAGGCTTTTAATCAGAGAGTATTTATGGCCTTACTCTTTGTCTTAAACAGAGCTTCTCAAAACATTTCCATGTGAAAGAAGGAGCATAAATCAAGCACTATATTTGCAGTCAATTTTAACTGGAATATTTAGGAATCTGAAGAAAGGTAAACAGCATCAAACCACAGTACTTAAGTGATTTTACAAAGTTGCGACTATCTGAAGACTTGGGTTTTTTCCCAGTAAAAAAATATTGCACAATTCAGGAACAGAAAAGGCAACAGCTAAATCAAATAATTCCTGCTTTATGACATAAATAGCCTTTTTGGAAGATCACACAGCCACCTTCTCTGCCATAGGGCAAACAGTCAGAGTATATCCGTATGATATGTTTTCAGTAGCACCACCCTGGTGCTCAGTCTTCTGAATATACAAATATTTCACTCTGACCATCTATTTTCAATCACATTTATCATTACCATAACCTTATACTAAAACAAAAAAAAAAAATTACAAGAGTTCAACAAGTAATCAAATTCTTATAGATGAAAACAAAAAAAACCCCAATGTATTTGGTATGTTTTAAATTGTATTATCTTCCAGGCTTCCACTGAAATTCTAACAGTTCTTTCATTTTGTTATTACATATCCACTGTTACCCTGGCAAGATCTATCCTTTCTGACCTTAAAATTCTACCCTTCTGGATTTACTGGAGATTCCTAATGGCCTCAACTACTTCTGCAAACCTGCTCTTGTCATATTACTTTTTAGTGATGAAACTACCCTGGAGCTATTTCAGCACACAACAATCTAGTTACAGAGCCTTGAAAGAATGTTGATTCAGGATTATATTTCCCAATCTGTGTGTAACTCCCAATGACAATGGCCAAAGATACACTGCATGTGTTGGAAGAAAGTTTATTTTAAAATTACGAGTTTAAATTACTATAAAGCAACATCACTCATTTCATTGCAACGTACTAACTTGACTTAAATTTAGGGATTCTTCCTAACCCATTCTTTTCCTACTATCAGTTGATAAGCAAATACATTAGATATTCAGGTATGCAGGAGGGAACTTAGGCCTGAAACTGGAGACAGTTTACTCACTACAGGGATTTTAAAAACTATTTTAAGGTGCTGTTTCTGAAGTTATATACCAAGCACAATTCCACCACACAGAGAATACTGTACATCTACTCACCCATGAACTCACGCTTTTCTTTTCCTTTGCTACCCAAATTCTGTCGTCAACATGGTCTATCTAAACACAAATTATTCCCTCCATTTTCAGGCCCTAACCCCCAAAACCAGAGATTAATTTACAAAGTAAATTAAATACAGAAGAAGTTAATCTTACTAAAAACCTGGTATGGAAAGAATACATGGAGAAGGAATGCAATGATGGGAAAATCCAAAGACTACAGACAAAAAAAGCACAGTTTACAGGAGTAAACCAAAAATATAAGAGTACTCCTTAACTCATGAGAGTGGCCACATAATACAGCAGGAAAATAAACTTAAGGAATCACATGTAAATTATAAAGTTCATTTCAAAGATATTTATAACATCACAAATAACAAAGAAACCAATTACAGAATGAAGTGGTAATAAATAAATAAATAAATAAATAGACCAACTTTGATATATCTTTAAAATCCCAACAGAACGGATGAAACTTTTCTAAACACAGAACATGATCAAGTTTTGTAGAGGAGGAACACAAGCTTTCAAAACCTCCATTTCTCAAGAAGTTAAGAAAGTGACGTTATATTGTATTATGCATAGGTGAAAATAATTTAAACTAGTTAAAACAAGAACAATTACATTTCAGCACCAAGTATGTTTAATTATCTAAAATGTAATATTAAGAAAATGCACATTATTTGATTAGCTGGTTGCCATTAACTATCTTGTTCTCACAATTTATTTTAATGTTAACAGTACTTATCTTGAAAAATATTAAAGTAATTTCTTTAAGCTCTGAAGTATTGCAACATCAATATGTACAAGTAAATTTTAAGTATTATCCACTAGCAACTGCATGCTCCTTCTGTTGGAGGTGAACACCACAAAAATACCTTCTGGAGTCCATAGACTGAGCTGATGACTTTCCAGGCCTTTTTCTCTGACCATCCTCATCCAACTGCAAGGAAATGCGACCAGGTATCCTCGCACCCCACTGCTCTGGGGACTGCCTTTTAAATGTCATTTCTGAAATAACGTTGCTGAAATGAAAAACGTGAAATGTAAAAACTCAACAGATTGACAAAGCAAGGAAGTTTGTCATATGTATTAACTAGAAACTCTATTCTCAACTGGTTTCATAAGCTTCCATGATACAGAATTTTACATTCCTCACAAAATGCACCCATCTTTAATCCATCAAACATTCAAGGCTGTTGTTTTAAAGCATTTGTTACATTCTATGTATAAAAGTGCTACTTTAGCCTATTAAATCTACAGTGAATGCTTTCTTTTAAATGATTTCGCTTTCAACTAAAAAAATCATATATCTGTATACTAATATTCACAGAGAGTACTAGGCATGTTTTGCTTAAGCAAATGGGGAATTTCCCTGGATACAAAAAATAGGTTTAAATAGGCAGATAAAAATCGCCATTTTTTTGGACAGGAACCAATACTGCCCAGGGACAGAGCTGTGCTGCTGCAGACCGAAAGGAAGCTTGCCTTCACACATCAGCTGACATGGGCCAATCATGCCACCCTAATAAGTAGGTCACCTTTCCTGATCCACTGCAATCTGTTGCATTGCATAATCATATTACAGCATTAACAGACCACATCTTCCTTCATCATTCTGGAGTGTGAAAATCATACGTGAAGAGCCAATGCTCTGATCTCTTCCAGCACCATGCGCTGCTCGTTCTGATCACAAAGGGCAAATCACAGCCCCTTTCTGCCCCTGCCGGTGAGCTCTCTTCACCGGCATCTCCACTGGCTGAGAAAGGCTCAGCTGGTAACCTTCCTCACAGCCTCCTCTCCACCCAACCACTTCCAGTCACACACAGTCATCCCAAATTGCAGCACTTAAGTTTCAAGACATAAATATGGTCTCAAAAAATAAAAATAGGCCAAGTCAAAAATACTGCATTACCCATTTTATGAAAATCCGAATGAAATTCAAACTGTGCTCTTGGCAGCTTAAGTCAAAAGAGATTTTACTGACAAGAAAGAAATACTTCTGGAAAATTGTAAAAGCTAATTGCCACAGAAACACAGCATGATTTCTCTTCAGTCTTAGATGTGGTTTCAAATGGCAGAACAAGGATAGCATAGCTCTTCCACTACCTACTCTGAAATAAAGGCATCCGAAAACAAGTTTAAAAAAATTTCTTTTTAATTTTAAATTAAGAGTAATCTCAGATTAGTTGCATATCTCACATTAGAAATTACTCTGTGAAGTGGCTACTGGCATTAGCAAGCTGGTGTTGGGCCAGAGGCTTGACACACTTATAAGGGTCAAAGGGACATAATTCCTAAGGTCAGCCACACACAGCCCAGCCCAACAGCTTGACTCAGCTGTGACCTAAAAGGCTCGTGTTTTCCCGTGCTTCAGGGAAGCCAGGATTGCTCAGAGCTGCTCTCTTTCCTGAATTACTTGCAGTTTTGCCCTGTAGATGTGGAAAGACTACACTATTGAGCTATAAGAACACAAAGTCAATGGTATCATGTTCCTTGCTAGGAAATCCTAATGTCATCCCACCATCAGCATATGAACATTTCTGGCAGCAACATTCATCACTCCATCATGAAAACTGCACTGTACTAACAAAAGTAGAACCACAAAGATTTTTTCAATGTCTTTTGAAACAAAAAATACTGGTTTAAAAAGTCACACTCCAACCCCAGTGTACCCATAGTGGTTAGATATTATATATTCCCTCGTTCCAACACATTAAAAACTGAAGTTCCTACATACACCTGCCTTCCAAAGATCGGAAGTGGTAGGACTTTTGTAACAACCACAGACTCTCTCTCTTTCCTGATTATCAGCCAATAATTATAGTACTTAAAACAGAGACCCAAGGAGCTTTGGATATATTCTAGCCAAAGTTCTGAATTACTTTTCTTGCTCATCCAAAACAGGAGCTGAAATTGTAGGGCTTCAGATTTTATTTTGGTGCAGTGCTGTTGTGATTTCCATTGAGTGAAACTTCAGCCCACACTGAGGAAAATAAATTCCTCTATCACTAATATTTTCCCCTCCTAGTGCATGCCCTGTCCCATGCTTTCTACAAGGCAATGAGACGACTGCATACAACAGTGACCTCTGGAGGTCTTGACACAATCCTGGTAAAAAAAAAAATGTACAAAAGATCTGGACAATATACAACAAATTTAATATTATAAATCACAATAGCAGTATTCAGTTTTGTGCAGCTTAGTACTATGAAGCTCTACTGTTTGGGAAAGTATCTTGCTTTTAAATATTGTAAATAACTGAAGAATATATATTGGCTTTTAAAATATGTAAGTATATTGAATGCAAAACCTTTAGAGAAAAAAAGGGAAAGTTAAATTGCATGTATTCTCTAACTGTCAAATAAAACTCAACACAAAATAATCATGCATGAACAAAAGTGAATGCTTTCTAATATATTGAAAACATCTTCACACATTGTGTGGGTTGAGGTATCATGGAGTATAAATCACACCAAATCAAGTCTGAGGCTGCTGGGCTTTGTAAAATCAACATTTTTAAACACTAGTCAGAAACCCGAGAGTTCTGTATTTATCTCAGAGAACTAAGAGGTCCATACTAACTCTAAAAGGTCACTATAACCAAGTTTTTTGTCATGAAAATCAGCACAAATTGCTGGTCTTTATTGAAAACTCACCCACCAATAGAGTTTCTGCTACCTAACTCTTAAGTAAGAAAACTAAAATTTTTCAGCAAATGGTGGCAGCAGGAGGAGTGTATTTGCTGGGAGAAACAAGCTAGGTCACAAAGCTGCCTCAGGGAATAGAACTTGCCAACTCAGAGCACAGCAAGCCAGCCATGACATTCCAAAAAGGCTGGTTCTGGTTGAGGAAAATGCATCTTTCTAATGATAGTGCTTCATCCACAAGCATGTCATAATATACTGTAACATCGCATCTTAACCCACCAATCAAAAATACAGAGGCACTATATAGCTGCAGCTTTTAAATTTTTGAAGAATTTAAACTCTCTTTCAAGAGAAAAAAACATTTTTGCTTTGACTACGACTTTCTTAGTCACTGTATTTCTTCCACTGCAGCCAGAGCTGGGTCAGTGTTTCAGGAAAAGTGCCGTAGGTGATGAGAGAAAGAGAGTCTGTGATGCCAGCAGGCAGAGAAACCACACCTAGACAAGAGCCTGTGCACCCTAAGAAAGGGAGACCAGCACATTCCAGGCTGGACACTGCACGTGTTAGCTCACTCAGTATTTCTGTACTCCTCCAGCATCTTGGGTACTCAAGAAGGTTTGAATTACATTTAAGTTGGTCACCCACAGCCCATGTCACTGTTAAAGACATTTGTGTACTCTGCCAATCTAAAGAACTCTGTGACACAGAGTAAACAAATTCCCTGGTAAGGAGCAGTTTAATGAACATATCCTCCATATAAACAGTCCTTATATATCTGAAGAACAGATATTTTGCTTAACAAATTCATTCACTGAGCATTGTACACCCCAGTCTGTATCATCTAACTCAACCCGTTTGCAAGCATCTGTCTCTTGATTCCTTAATTTCACTCAGGCAGACATCAGCCACAGACAACATTAGCTCTTTTTGCAGAACACTGACAATCAGTCCAGCAGATCCTTTACTGATACAAGTAGAATGCAGAACATGTAACCTACAGATGATAATAGATGGGTCAAGCTTAGATCCTCGGTTGGGGCAAATTAATTTTCACAGAATAAAACTAAGATAATCAGCTTGCAGTTCGCACTGCAAACAGACATAAAGAAAGGTTTCACACTCATATTTTGGTAAAGATCCAATTTTCTGTTGTTCAGCATTTCATCTGGATTTAATACCTTATTTTCTGAGCAGGTATTTGAGTGCTAGCTGAAAAAAAAAATTAAAAGAAAATTGCCTTTAGCCATCATCCAAAAGAGCTGTATGCACAACTGTTTGAGTCTCCAAACAAATGTTTCTCATCTGTTTGAAAGCCACACTGGAAACAGAGTTAAGCCAAGAGATGAGTTTCATGCGTTGACTGGAAAGTTTTGAAAGGAAGGGTGGGGCTATAAACAGAGCTGCTCTAGTTCAGTTCTGCAGAGCTGTCATGAAAATTCACCAGTCCAGACAGAACGTCTGAAACATCCACAAATCCATCCATTGTGTGAGAATTTTGGAAGCTTGTGGCAAAAAAAAAAAAAAAAAAACCCTCATAAAAAGAGCTGTTATTTTGCTAGCCTATCCAAGAAAGCAATGATCCTGGGCAAGAAAGCAATTCTGTTTCTGCAAAACCACTTTAGAAGGATAATGGCAAAATTTAGAGAGTTTTGTATAACCAGATCAATAATGTTACCAATATTCCTTAATCCTAAGGATACACTGTCCAAAGGTATCTCTTAGGGGTACCTTCCCAACACAGAAGGCAGTCACCTTCAGGATGACATTGCAAAATAGGAATTCCTGACGTAATTGAGAAAAACAATCAATACACAGACCGTATGTTAATAGCTTCCCCCTTCTTCTGTTTATCTGTGGTTTTTTCATGTCTTCTTAGTTGTGCAAGGAGCTCTGATTCTGTCTGTTTCTTGTCGCGTGGAAGGGAAGATGCAACTGCAGAAGCAGCCTTCACCAGTTCTGGATTTAAACTGTAAACAGAGACACAACAGATACAGAAACAAAACAGAACAAAAACCTTTAATATATTTAAATTGTCATTTTATATCTTAATAACTCAAAAGCTAGTCAGGTATTTTCCCAAATGGGCATGGCCAATGGGACAGGCAGGTTTGCCCTATATTGCCCCAATTATCAAATGCTGAAGGACTCTGACAAGCTCCTGTGCCCCAGCCTGGTGAAATGGCAGCCCTGTGCCACTGCATGCCTCAGACATGCAGCCAGGAGACCACTGGCAGCACAGACCTGTGCAATGATAAATAGGATGGAACATACTGTGGACAGGAGCAGCTCCAAAGACTCAACAATCATTATGCCATTCTTAATTTTTTTTTTCTTTTTCCTCAGTTTTGCTGTATTTCATCTGAACAGTATTTCCCTTCTCCCATTCAAATAACTTTCCATAGGCAGGCGCTAGTGCCACCTTCCACAATATCACTGTAGAAAAAGGCAGCATAAGGTTGACAGTATACAGCACCTTTTGTGCAGATTCTCCCCCGTGATTTACTCCAGTCTACAACGCTGCATCCCACCCCCTTACAAGATTCTTTCCCACTGTTGGAAATGGTTTACTTTGTCCTAAGTAATGAAAAAAGAAAGCTGAAATAAGGATAAAACAGGCTAAGAAAAGTTTGCTATACTTTACCATTGGGTGTCTCCTGTAATTTCCTGAGGCACAGAACCTTCACTGTCCAGGCCTTCCAGCTTGTTGACAGCTTGCTTCTTGTTCTCACTGGTTTTTAATTGTTGGAGTTTCTTCCTGTAGCTGACTTCCACTTTCATATTACCAATAATGTCTAACAGCTGCTGCTTTGGTGTTTCTGCTCCATCTGCCTGCCTCTTTGCTGCCCCTTCAGGTGTGCTGTCTTTGGAAGTAGCAGATTTGTCTTTGTCCTTAGAAAGCACACTGCTTGTGCTGAAGAGTTCCTGTTTGCTAGATGATACACAAAGTGAGGAAGCAGAAGATAAAAAGAGGGTCCAAGGCTGAATTTTGTAAATCTACCAAAAACCCCAAAACAACAGTTACAACTGTCAAGGCCCAGCTGAGTGCAACCTGAGTATGTTCAGTACATGCCAAACATGTACCTTTTGACTTTTGAGAAGGGCTGGGACACCATTTCAAAAACTCTTGATTACTTCTGATTTCTTCATCACAGACACAAAGTAAACAACTTTACACACCATTTATTTGTGGAGGAAATAGTACAGAGTTTGAATTTACTGGTACCTGATACTTAAATTCATTGGTACTACAGAAAACTCACCTAAATTCTTAATATGAGTCAATAAAGAGATCACTCCCTGAAAAAAGACTGTACACACACACACATACACACACAACTTCACATGTTTTCACACTTGTGGCACTACTACAGATCACATTCCCCTACTCTGCAACATGGATTCTGCTGCAAGTAAACCCAGAAACAAACAGGAAAGTTATCTGAGTTATAGCTCCTCTGCTTAGTTTAGCACATCACTGCAAAGAAGCTGAAACTAACACAGTGATGCCGAGGATGAGAAGCCAGGGACAGCAAGGAGCTGCTCAGTTGATTCTGCAGAACAGACACAACTGCATCCTCTAGAAAAGCTATCATAAAATTCAAAGAGCTTCTGTCTATAACGTTCTAAAATGCAGTGTTTAAACCTTTACATTCACACCTACTTACTTTGTTTAAAAATAACCCTCAAGTTACAGAAAAAAAAATAATATTTATTCTGATTCAAAATAAAAAACTTCAATAGATTTTAAAACACCTCCACAAATCTGAAGGAATTGTAGCATACCTCTCCTCCTCACACACATCTCTCTCTGGCTATAAAAGGAAAATCTGCCAGTTTCAGCAGGCACTGCACGACACTAAGGTCATTCTGTACTTGATAAATCGTCAGCATTAAAACCTAAATTTCAATGTTGAGAAGCAACATGAAAATTTAAGGAAAGCTTCAGAGCCTTATTACTGATAAGATGGTAGGAGCCCTGCTGTTTTACACTGCACTGCTCCCCACAGGTCCTTGACAAACTCCTTTTTTATTAATTCAGGCCACATGCTCCTTAAAACTATGTAACCATTCAGAAATCACAGAATTAGAATGTTAAAGGCTGGAAGGGACCTTAAAGATCACCTAGCCCTAACATTCCCTGCCATAGGCAAGGTCACCTCCCACTAGACTGGGTCACTCAACATTGCCAGGATTGGGGCATCCACAGCCTCCCTGTACAACCTGTTCCAGCATCTCACAACCCTCAAGCACAAGCATTTCTTTGTAATACCAAATTTCCCCTCTTTCCATTTGTACCCATTACTCCTGATGCAATTTGTACTCATACTCCTGAAGAAAAGTCTCTCTCCAGCTTCCCTGTAGGCCTCCTTCAGACACCACAAGGCTGCTATGAGGTCTCCATGCAATCTTCTCTTCTCCAGGCTGAACAGCTCCAATCTTCTCAGCCTTACCTTAGCCTACAGCAGCAGCAAAGCACAGCAAGGCTGAAAGCCTCAGGCACCTAAAGCCAGCAGCACGCTGCAGTTTGCATCCCTGTATTTCACCTACCATTCAGCTGGCCTTCTGCTGGGGAGCTTAGCAAACACAGCTGCCAAAGAACCTGAGCTGTTTTGTACACGAGGCCATCACAGCACAGGTGCTTGTTCAAAAATATCGAGGAGTTTTGAAATAAAAAAAAAAAATAAATAAATGAACGCACAACTGAGCTGTCATTAAAAGCAGCTTAAAATATTTTAGTAAAAACGAAGAACTCCCAAATACAGCTCTTAGCCCGTGCTTTGTACAGAAACAATGCCCAGCAGGCAGCGCCGCTGCGCTGATGCAGGGTGCAAAGCTACGGCCAGGTCACACGTGCGGATCATTCACACCGCTCCAAGATGGAAAGGACAGCAACACGGGAAACGCGGCCCACGCCACTCCCCTGCACCCGCCTCCATTCCCCGCTCCCTCTGCCCACCGGTGTCACGGCCACCCAGCCCCGGCCGGACAGGTGAGCCCCGTCCCTCTGAAGGCCGCATCCCGGGGCACGGCCCGGCCTCACGGCAATGCCCGCCCGGCGTCGGCCCCGTCCGCCAGGTGAGGGTGCAGGGGAGGCCGGTACCTGCGGGCCCTGCCGTGGGCCGTGCCGAGCGGCCGCGCCGCCGCCCCGAGCAGCCTTGCCGCCAGGCCCCACATCGCCGCACCGCCGCCGCCGCCTGCGGCCCGCGCTCCCGGCCCGCCGGCCGGCAACAGGCGCCGCGCACGGGCGTTCCGCGCAGCAGCGTTCCGGCCGGCTCCGCCCCGCAGCGCTGCCGGCACGGCCGAACCCGCCGGACGCGCCCTCACGGGCCGGACGCGCCCTCACGGCCCGGACGCGCCCTCACGGCCCGGACGCTCCCTCACGGCTCGGACGCTCCCTCACGGCTCGGCCGCCCCCCGCCAGGAGCTCGGGCCGTAGGAGAGCACTGCCAGCAGGTCGGGGGAAGTGATCCTGTTCTGCTTAGCCCTGCTGAGGCCCCATCTGGAGTGCTGTGCCCAGCTCTGGGCTCCTCTGTGCAAGAGAGACATTAGGTTAAGGCTCACATCTTACTGAAACACGCTCCAAAAGTGTGCCCAAGCCTTAACTTCGTATACCCTGTGTGAAAACGCCAATCACTTGTTTTTAAAATTTTAAAAGTTTAATAGTAATAAAATGGTTATAAAAATAGCAATATAATTAGAGTAATAAAAATATGGACAATTAGGATTAGGACAGTATGAGACAATAAAAGCAAAGAGTTATGGACAGTCCAGGTACCTCTTTCTGGGCAAAATAAACCTGAAAAAGGACACACGTTAACAGAGGATTAACCCTTAAAAGCAACAGCCTGTTGCATGTTCATACATCTCATACATAATGCATAAATTCCATTCAAACAAAGGATTCTGTCTGGTCAGCGTCAACTTCTTCCTCTGAATCCCAACGGCGTCTTCAGGGCTGAGCGAGACAGAAAGAAGTTCATTTCTTCTGATAAGAGAGCAATAAATTCTTTTTCTCTGAAAGACTTATGTGTTCTGTGGCTGCTATCTCGGTGCAAGTCCTCTCTTTAAAAAATGTATCTTACATAGCATAGTTTCTATTTTAACATTTTGTTATAACCTAAAACTACATTTAACACACTACTAAAAAAAATTAATACAGCATAACTTTCTAATGTAACACATATAATATTCATTTTAATATTTGCGAAAAGCCAATCATAAACCACACATTTTTCACACCTGGCAAGGTGAGCACTGTCCAACTCTTGCAGCTGACTGTAGTACATCAGTACACACACCGCTGTCACCTGTAAAAGGCCTGACCCGCAGAAGCCACATCTTTTCCTCCACGTGGAGCTGTCCTGCCTGACCCACCTCTCCAAACAGTGTGAGCAGCACCCACTGCAAGGTGCTGGGGGACTTCTCAGGTTCCTGCAGCTCTGGCTGCTGTTCTGGGACAACACTTGCCAAGAACTGCCCTTCATGCTCCTGGACAATGAGGATTTCCATACGAATTAGAAAATGCCAACCGGCTTACAGGGGGCAAATGGTTTGCCTGTGGTTGGCTGGAGATGGTGTAGAGCCCAAGAGATAGCTTTGGACTGCAGAATGGACAGAAACACAGCCTGCAAGGGAACGCTTTGCTCTCCCACATCAGACAAGTTTCCATGGCATCCCCCATCAGCTTCCCAGAGGTTACCCATCCCTCCATGCCAAAATAGTGTGTTGAAGAGGAGTTGTGCCACTCTGTCACACATCACATCCCAAAGCCAATCACACATACCCCAAGCCAAACCCCTCGAGTGCCAGAAAGCGCTTCCACCTTCCTGCAAAGCTTTAACGAGTTAAGGTCTCTGCACACATGTCCCATTTCTGCCGTGCCTAAATCCTTTGAGGAGAGGCTTGAGGTTAAACTCCAAACAAATTGATACCTCATCTTAGGAGAGTCTCTCGGGCGTCATGGCAGTTCTTCTTCCATGGTCTCCCTACACACATCAAGTGTTGTTACTTCAGGGTATGCAATTCCTACATAAATTCTTCCTTAAAACAAAACAAGTGCTCCACAGCAGCACGGTGCATGGACAAAAGGTAGGGTTTGGCTGAGCAGCCGCGGGTGCAGGCAGCAGAAAAAGCCACGTGGTGGCGATATGCTCGTGGAAGTGCCGCATTCCAGGGTATAACAGCTCCCAGGAAACATTTCAAGCGCTGTCGCCGTCTCCACATTTTCTGATAAGAGCAGATCAGGCCTGGTGGCGTGCCCGAGGAACGTGACTATGAAGGGGCACCCTGAGATGCTCAAGGCCTGATGTTCCAGCTGGCAAACGGTCATGGAAGGCAGCATGTGGTTTAATGGCATCATAATCACAAGTTTGACTGCATCAGGGGCTTAGATGGCTTACACCACCTGGATCTTCCAACAGTGCTGCAGTCCTGCTAAACAAGAAGTCAGCATACAAGTCAAAATTCTTTGCAATGAAAAAGTAATCTCTTGGTATTGCGGATTATTTGGGATGCACAGTTAGCTCAAAATCACTAATTACAACACAGCTTTTTTTTTTAACATTAAAGAAATTACAGTTCAATTTTTAAAACCATTTATAACCTAGGGCTGTTCTTTCTTAACAGTTGTCACACCTGGAGTGCTGCATCCAACTCTAGGGTCATCAGCATAGGAAGGATATTGACCTGTTGGAACAAGTCCAGAGGAGGAACACCAAGTTGATTAAAGGGCTGGAGCATCTGCCCTGCAAGGAAAGGAGGAGAGAATTTGTATTGTTCAGCCTGGAAAAGAGAAGGCTTCAGAGTGACCAAAATGCAGCCTTCCAGTACCTGAAGGGAGCCAACAAGAGTGGCTTCAAAGTGAGAGTAGGTTTACATTAGTTGTTAGAAAGAAATATGCCTCTGTGAGGCAGGTTGGCCAGAGAAGCTGTGGATGCCCCATGCCTGGAAGTGTTCAAGGGTGGGTTGGGTGAAACTGAGCAACTCAGTCTAGTGAAAGGTGTTCCTGCCCATGGCAGGGGGTTCAGAACTAGATGGTCTTTAAGCTCCCTTCCAACCAATATGTTACTTAAACGTATGAGAAAATAAAATCTGTACCCTGCAATTAATTTAAAGTGATAGAAAAAAAGGATACATTTAAGTTTATAATTTTGTTTATGCTGTTTTTTCCTTGGTTCGCGCTGTGAAAGTAGGACCCATCAGTTTTATTTGATGGAAAACACCATGGATCTAAGATAAAATATGTAGGTCTGCGTGTCTCAACCCACGCAAACACATGTGCAGCTCAACAGGGATTATAGTGCTTCCCAGAAACACTGCCTGGTCTGGCAGAGCATCTCAAATATGACTGATCACTGATACACATTATGGCTGCTGCTCATTTACCTTGCCACACACTGTACAGAGTCCTACTGCTTTCAACCAGACATTGTTCCTGATAAGCCTTATTGCAAGCACTTCAGGTAACTGCAAATCAAAAGGGAAAAAAAAATCAAAAGGAAGAAAAGAAAGCATTGTGTACTTTCAGCAGAGAAAAGGATATTAGCCCTTGCCATAGTGGCTTAGGCCATTGTATGCCACCTCAAAGTCCCAAAAAGCCAGGATCATGAAAGTGACAGCTTAGGAGAGTGTCTTGGGACTCACGGCAGTTCCTCTGTATCCACGAACTGTCGCTGTTTCAGGATACACAATTCTTAAATAAATCCTTTAAAACAAAACAAACAAAAAAAAAAACCACAACAAATTCACCAAACTAGAAGAAAAAAATAAACAAACATACATCTTAAAAAAATAAAAAACACCAAGAAATGTAAAAAAAGAGTGGTTTTAATTCATAAATTCGGTTGCATCCTGCTCAGTAAGCTGAAACACAGCCCAACCCCAGCTTAAACAGAGCCCAGCCCCGCCGCCCCCCCGCCGCCTGCCCGGCCCTCGCCTTCCCTGGGGCCGCGGCGGGGCCGCGCCGCCTCCATCGCCGCCTATTTCGGGGCACAGGCGGCGGGGCCGCTCGGGCGGGCGGCGGCTCCGGTGAGTGGGGCAGCGAGCGGGGGCAGCGGGCTCGCCCTCTCCGGCGGGGCGGGGGTGCTGGCGGCCGGCCCGGCGGCTCCCGCGGCTCGGCCCCGCGCACAGGCCGGGATGCGCGGCGGGCGCGGCGATGCGCGGCCCCCGGGAGGACGCGGCTGCGGGTGCGGCCGCCCGGGAGAGGCACCGGGCCGGGGACGGGCGGGCTCTGCCAGCGCGGGCCTCCGCCGAACGCAGGCCGGGGCTTCCCGCTCCGAACGGGCGGCAGTTGGCGGAGCGGGAGTGCTCAGCCTTCCTCCCTGAGGAGGGAGGGCTGGAGCTGGCGCTGTGTGCGCTCCCGCCGCCAGCACGTGTGACAGCCGCGGCGAGCCGCGCTGCTGCCCCGCCGCTCCCGCCGCCGGGTGCCGGCCTGCTGTGACCTTGGGGAGCGGAGCTACGGCCTGCCCACGCGGGCTATTGCAAGGAGTAGCGCTGCCTTCTCAGCCTTTGGAGACTGCATGGGCAGAGAGAAACATCTGTGACTGGAATAACATCTGCTTGCAGAGGACTCTGCAGGACCTGTTACACTAACTAATGCTTCTGTATTTCCAGGTTTGAGGTGTGGATTTGCTTTGGAAGTCACAGAGCAGTTGCTGCCTTGTTCTACCTACATTCAACTTTTAATATAGAAGTATTATTACAAACAGGAAAAAAAGGTATGTACTGATATAATACTAATTTAGTTTTGACTAAGGCTTAAATTTTCTGAAAGTGGCACTGGGCTGATATGGATCAGACAACTAAACTTCCTTGTCTCTTAAAAGGTCCATATTTTTATAGGCATATACTTTTCTCCTTCTGCTGCCAAGTTTTCTGTGGGTGATCTGGCATATGCTCCCTTTGAGGACTGGCATGAATCGATAAGCACTCAGCATGATGAAAGCAGTATACATTTTACTGAACACAGGCAATTGTTGCTCTCCAGTTATTCCTTTCATTCAAAGTCTGTCTCAGTGATTTGGTTTTTTCTCCCCTAAATGAGGAGCAAAACTCAGAGTGCAGTGTGAACACTAATGAGATATATAGGACAACCAAGCATAATTTGGCCTTGGAGCCTCCATACTGAAGTAACACCTGGTGTGCCATGCTGTCAGTAACAAAACAGTTCAAATCCAAAGCCACAACTGTGAAATTATTTGTGTTAGTGCCATTTATTGCAAGAGGAATGTTTTATTTTTTTTAAACTCGTTTAGATTTATGCAACAGATTGGATGGGTAAAGGCACTGAGTGACAGACACTATTTGGCCTACTGGTGAATTTTTCTAATGTTAAAGAATAATAAATCTGTTTAGAGACAGGCTTTCTTAAAGCCTTGGTTGTATCCAAGTGTCTATGTTTCTTGTACGAAGGATGTGGTGTATACAATGTGTCTTTCTATGATTCTTTCAAGGTAGCCTACTGGGAATTATGTTTCCCATTTAAATTAAGGCAAAATACATTTTGGGAGGTAACAGGCTTCAAAAGAAGCCTTACAGTAGGTAGAGGAGTGAAAATTGTTCTGTTTACTGATGTACTGTGCTTGAAGACAGGCTTAAAAGCCAGTGAGGCACTAATTCACATGTGTATTTGTGTGGGTTTTAAGACTCATGCAGCTTTTTGACAGTACTGCCAGACAGCAGCACGGTTCTGAAACAGTGGGAGCTCTTTGGCAGAGTTATTTTACCCCAGATAAATAAGCTTGTTTTAACTGCTTGCCCAGTGAAAGTATCTTGACGCAAACTTGAGAACTGAATTCATTTGAATGTTTTATTTCAAAGTGTCACATTTTTATTTCTGCTTTCCAGCTGCCTTCCTGAGAGACAGGGTGTAATTCTTATTTATGATATTCTGTTGTGGGAGGGACTTGCACTAGGAACATGACAGCCAGACACAATTTAAGATGTTCATGTTCATTCCCTTTCTACTCCTCTTCTGAAAGCCACCCAGTGTGTCATCATGGGTAGAATTTTCTTAGCTGTTCTTCACCATGAGGAGAGCAGATTCTGTTTTGCTTTATAGCTGTGGAGCTGAGACAAGCATGAAATATTCCAGCTTTAGACACCTGAGGGAAATCTATGCCTCTATAATCAATATAAAAGTAACCTTCAGCACTGTTCCCTGGATGTACTCTTTTGCTTTCATTTGAGAGATCCAGGGAGATAAGCTGGAAAGCCCAAATAAGCTGAAGCTAGGCAGTGATATTCCAGGACATCTGCCCAATGCAGCAAAATCAGTCAAAATACAAGTATGCTAAGTCTCATTCCTGAACACAATCATTTTCTGTCTCTAAGTGGAAGAGTGGATCTGAGGGCATTCCTGTAATGCTCTTGCCTGTCAAGTTATTGAAAATTGCGTGTTTTATCTTTCTCTTCCCTCAGGAGACAAGTATCTCCATACGTGACAGGAAACGGGAGACTTTGCTCTGAAATAATTGATAAACAAGTGTGAAGCATGAGGATCAACTCTGCTGTTCAGGCTGCTATTGACCTCACAGCAGGTGCTGCAGGTAATGCTTAATTGTGCAAAACTTCTGAGAGACAGTTTTAATGCTTTTGACAAACATAAAAGCAGTTTCCACTTGCTATAAAAAGCCTCACCCTCTGTGTTTTAAGGGTATAAGGAGAAGCAGTGACCTCAGCTGGTGTTGTAACTGTATCACTGTTGCTCTCCCTGGTGAAACCCCTGCCACACAGTGAAGAAGACATAACACCTTTCTTGGAATAATAATTTTCTATAAGGAGGTTTAAGTTCTGCTTACATGAGTTTATGAGTCAGTCAGAGTATCAGTAGAGTTTTGTAATGCAGTCAGTGTGTGGTTGATTGAGGTGCTGCTTTTGTCACAGGAACCGTCCCTAAGTGAAAGGCTACCTGAAGGGTTTCTGGCTCAGACAGCATCCTGGTGTGAATCTCTAAAACCTGTGAAGCTCAGTAGTAGAACTCATGATGAATTTGCATAACTGACTTCCACTTCAGTCTACTCTGTGCTGTAAAATTTTGCTGGACCAGTTGTGTAGAAATGGTTGCATTTTCTCACTGATATTGCCATGTTGGTAATGTCTGTGGTGCAGGGATGCAATTTTGAACTCTGCCAGGGAAAAGGGGTCTTTTTGACACTTCTAACCTAACAGTGGTTATATGGAAAAGGTGGAAGATTTGTCTAATTTACTTTTGTAACTAGTTTAGACAATGTTAGTGATCTTTTTTTTTTTCCCATACAATAAATATTACAGTCAGTCCTTTCATGGCAATGCTGATGCTGTGAATATGGCAGTATCAATGGTGTTAAGTGCATTCAATGGAAATTATTTGCAGTCATTTATCAGAGTGGAGGTTAACAGTGCAATGAGAAAGAAAGGGTAACAGCACAAGTCTAGTGTGGCAATCTCTGCACTCTTCAGAAAATGTAATTAAGTAAGCAAACAGCTCATTCCTCCAGAAAATGCATAACCTGGTTTTACCTTCCCCTCCAGATACAGCCTTGACTACCTGATAAGTAATGACACATTGAGGCAAGCAAATTCTGCCCAAGAATAAATAAGTCATTTGGCTGTCTGTGGTCACAGTCCTTTGCCTAGGATCTAAGCAATCTCCAATACCTTTTTTGATTCAGTAGGACTCTTTTCCCCACCACTGCTGTATTATTAGGACCATGCTTGTCTGAATGTTCAAACAGATTTGACTTTTTGGGTTTCTGGTTTATTTTAAATTTGTAGTTGGGTTGGTTTTTTGTGACTCTTTATTGCTGGCTGGAAGAATTATTTTTTCCTTAGTATTTCAGATAATAACTAGGACTCCTGGTCTTTATCTTGAGGCTTACAAGGTTCATTGTTGCAGTTTACTAGGCTCTTTGAGCCAACTCCATTAACAGCCTTTTTGGAACAGCCATTCTGTCAACTCCCAATTTTTCAGCTTTACATTTCCAAGAACATTCCTGGTTTCCCAGGATATCTTCCAACAACCACTATTTTATTACAGGAACCTAGCATTTGTCCTGTAGATTAATATCTACCTGACTTCCCTGCAAATAACACTGGCTGAGCCTTCCCAGCTCTGTTTTCCATTTGTAGCTTACATGGGTGTTACAGGTCTGAGCCAGCTACTTTTCTCCTTGGTTATCCTTCCAGAGCAGAAAACTCCTTGTGCTTCCTTGCATGATTTGCTCTGAAGCTCTTAATCATCTGTCTGGTTGGGAAGGAGGTTTTATGGCAGATCCTGAGTTTCTCTCAAAGGCCTGGAGTGCCTCTTTGCAGAGAAGCAAGAACAATGTTATACAAATGTGTTTGCAAAGAGTAAAATGGACTGCTAATAACACTAGTTAAACAAATACTTACGCTTATCCCCACTTAAAAGAAAAACAACTAATCTTAACTGGATGCACAAATTTGTTTCCATTTCAGTTGCTTTCCTATCTGTATTTACAGATAATTTAATGTATGTGCATGTCAATTGTGCTTTGGTTAAAGATCAGCTTCTGTTTTAGTAAAGTTCTCTCTTGCTACAAAACAAAACCATGAACCCTATATAAGGTACACCTATCATGTGTTTCCTGTCAGTCTGCTTCTAATAGATTGCTATCACTCTACACTGTTTCTTACTGAAAAACTGTAACATCAGCTCTTCCTGCAGACTACAGAATTGAGTTAGATCTTGCAGAAGAACACTGCGCTGTGAGCAAAATGGTTATGGATTACATTGATGGAAATATCACACAAGTTTTCAGGGTATTGACCTTGCAGTTCAGTTTGGAATAGATAACATGTTGAGAAACTTTGCCCTTTTGCCCTTTTTCAGCTTACACTTGACACTTCCAGTCTCTGGAAAGAAATGTGCCTAAGAGCCACCTGGAGTTTTGAAGTAAAGGGTTTGAGTCTTTGGTTATCAATTTACTGTGTATGATCAGTTTAGCACTCTCAGCACTGTTCCTCTTGTCCTGGAGGAATCACTTGATTACTAATCTTTCAGGGCTGAGATTTTTTTTTGTTATTATTGGAATGTAAAATCAGAGATGCCTTCTGAACCACTGCATTAATGGGCTAAGGAAAATGTTATTTAACTCATTGACACAAGTGACTTGATTGCAGAACAATACCTCTAATTTGGTACAAGTTTCTAAAAGTGAGCTGATTCATTTAGATGCCTGCTTTTCACAAGATAAAAAAATATTTTATGAGAATCGTGATGTTACTGCTCCTTTGCCTCATTTTTTTTTCTTAAGGTAACTAAATTCACCAGTGACAATTGACACCATTGTGCTAAAATCAGTGCACTTGTCTTTTCCTACAGGGAATTAATTAATCTTTGCTTTCTGTGTGATTTTCCTAATGCTGGTGCTCCAGCATAGGTGTTGCAGTTGTGATAACCTTCAGCCACTGTTAACTTCCACTGCTTGCCTAGGTGGGACAGCCTGTGTGGTGACTGGCCAGCCCTTTGACACTGCAAAGGTGAAGATGCAGACCTTCCCCAACATGTACAAAGGACTTGTTGACTGTTTTGTCAAAACCTATAAGCAAGTGGGATTTCGAGGCTTCTACAAGGGAACCTCACCAGCGCTTGTAGCCAACATTGCAGAGAACTCCGTTCTGTTCATGTGCTATGGATTTTGCCAACAAATTGTGAGAAGAATCGTTGGAGTAGACAGGAAAACAAAGCTCAGGTTAGTAATAAATATCTGGTTTGTATTTTAAAACAAAAAGGTATATAAAATTTAATGCAATTGCTATTTGCCAATACTGTACTATCAGGTGCAAGTGAGGTTCCAGGCTCTCCTCTGACAGGGTACTAAATTTTGGAATATAGGCCTTAGTGTGACAGTAATATAACAGAGCCATCTACTAACCAGCCAGTGCAGCTGGCTGGTTTAGATGATCACAGCTTAACTGGAGTATTCAAGACCTGGAGCATTTTTACCAATAGGATGGAGCATTTCAACACCTGAAAGTTTTATTGTTTTAATATCTAGGTTGTTCTGATTTTGCAGGGGAGGTAGAGGCCTTTCTTACAAGGAGGCATACTAAGGGAGAAGGACACTTTTCTAATATTGTCTTGCTTTTAAAAATGTATTTATTTAAGGTTCAAAAGCTTGCTCGCCCTACAAACCCCTTACCTTTTCCTACCCATTAAAATGTAGGAGGTAGGCCTACCAGCAATATGTTTCACTTCTTCACTGTCTTTTGTGATCATGCTGGGAGGTAGACCACAGATGTGCAGATGTCCTAGGATCATCTAGTGACTGAGGCACCATGGTTATGCTGGATGTAGGGAAAGTGGTGCAGGAAACTTTGAAACAGTATATTGGTGTACTACTCTGTCTTTGGAGTTGGATACAGAATGGCAATGTGAGTTATGTAGCAAGAGCAAGCACCTTTGGCATCTGACAGTTATTTCCTTGGTCAGGTAATGATGCTTTTCAGATCCAAGATGGCTCTTTAATGCCTTGGTCATTCAAGGTCAAATAGTGTGACTGCAGAGCTGTTCTAGGACAAAACATTAAAGAATTTAAGTTTACTCAAAAGGTTGTCCCTTGGTGTTGTTTCCTTATTCTCTTCATCTGGATCATTGTGGGGGCACCTTATGAGGCACATGTAAGAGAGAATTGTATTGACATAGTCTTCAGCAGGGCCCTGATGAGAACACACGGTCTGTCCAGGACTTCCTCACCCATTGCTACTGTACTGTTACACCTTCAGAAAAGGACAAACTATAAAATATTTTTCAGTTAAAGGAATACATATCACTGATGCACAAGTCACAAAGAAAAGAAATGAAGAGAGAAATGCTAAATTCTGTTTATCTTTTAACATATGCTTAGTTCAACCAACAGATTTCATCATAAAGTCTAAAGTGAGACAATAAATTGGAAAGAGAAGTGCTAAATTCCATTTGCTGCTCTGCAGGCAGTTACTGATATCTTCCACTTTGAAAGTTCTCATTACTGCCATATCTGAATGTCATGAGCTTTGCTTCATGTCACAACTTAAGTTTTGTGATGCTTCAAGGTGAAGAGTTGTAGCTTTAATCTCTGATACTATAGATGTATCAAACTGCTGGGCACAAGGCAAACATCTCCCTGGGATGGAAAGAATTTCTGTGCTGCAGTGAGATCAGTCTCAGCTGTGCTGACTCCTCAGCAGGTTCTGAAAGAGAAGCTCCACTTCTATGCTATTATGCAGCTCCTGTCCAAAACACCAGGGTCTGTAGGAGCCTGTTTAAAATTCATTATAAAGCAGTGTTGCCCTTGAGTACCAGCCTTTTGAGTCCTGGCAGTTTAGCAACTCAGAATCTGTGGTATGTGTAAAATCACCACAAAATAAGCCCCAGTTTTGGAACACTGAGTCATTGCAGATGACAGTGCTGTCTTGTTTGGTGGTGTGGTTTATGTTTGTGCTGTCTCTGATTCACATGGTTGCATTCATAGCAGCACATCCATACAAAGATTACAGTGATCCATTGTGCCTGCTTTCAGTTTTCTAGCATCTTCCACTGAAAGCCTTTATTAATACTGGTAAGATGAATTTGAAAATACTGACATCTATCTATATGAGGTGATTATTGCTCCTGTTCTCTTTGAGGAAGTAATAAGTAACCAAAAGTTTCTCAGTAAAACAAGTCTATGGAAATCTTCATAGATGCTATCAAATCTTCCCTTCCTGGCTTTTACTCTGCTGCAATTACTGAAGTATAGCAAAAAGGTTAGAGGTTGCAACATATCTCTTTGGTGTCAGAAGGTTGTCTTTCAGTTGTATAAGAATATGGGATGAGCTAGGTTTTTCCTCCTAGTTCTAGTAACTGCCCTTTGCCCTTAAGAATATTTCCCCTAAGACTGCCAGTTTTTCTTGATGGTATTTAGGGTAGAGGTGCAGGAAGCTGATTGCTGGTGCAGTGGCTTCACTGCCCTGAAGGTCAGTGCCCCAATACCTACTGCAGTTTCTTTCTTGCAGTGATCTACAGAATGCTGCTGCAGGCTCCTTTGCCTCTGCCTTTGCCACCCTTGTCCTCTGTCCCACAGAGCTGGTGAAGTGCCGGCTACAGGCCATGCATGAAATGCAGTTGTCAGGAAAGATAATCCAGGGACACAAGTAAGTATACACCCAGGTCAATATCCCTGAAACACTTTCTTGTATATTATTTCTTCAAATCCTGTATTGGCCCAGTGTCACATTTATAGTGCACTGCTAACCAGAGAAGAGTTGTGGCTGGGAGGGTCACAGCCTGCTGACCTTCTGGGTGACAGTAAAGCCAGATGCCAGTGAAGGATCTTGCTCTAAGACTGGTATGAAATCAATTGTTTGCACAATAGGTCTCACCATTAATTGTTGCTGTAGTTGCCTATTGGTTATAACTTCTCATTATCTGGCTAGTAAGTATCACTAACTGGGTCAACCTCTCTCAGTACAGTTTGGTCAGTAGTGAAAGGTGTTATCCAAAAGGATGGTCCCCTTGGATTTTATCGTGGCCTGTCAAGCACTTTGCTGCGGGAAGTCCCAGGCTATTTTTTCTTCTTTGGAGGGTATGAACTGAGCCGGACATTCTTTGCCTCTGGGAGATCAAAAGATGAATTAGGTATGGTGCCTTTTTACAGGTGGGTTTTAGCATGCTGTCATGGGGGACATAAAGGGGGGCATATCTTCCCTGAAGATATGCTAATAATGTTGTTAAGTACATGCAAAATGAAGAAAATTAGGTATCCTAAATATGGAGGGCTGTGTCTTGTGTATACATAGTAATAAATTATTGAAGTGACCATTTTCCAATGAAGCAGGATAATAGAGAATTAACACAGTGAGCTAATACTACAAAACTGCTGAAATATCTGACCCCACAGTGTAAGACAACTCTGAACTATTTAATTTCAGCTGCCATTCAGAGTGATTTTGAAGTATTTAACTACATTCTCTTGAACAGTGCGTTCAAGTATATGCTGAACTGCATGCTGACCATTAGATGTAGTTACAATGATAGTAAGAGAACACTGAGATTGAAAATTAGAAATGAGAAAAACATGGTGATGCCAGAATAAAGATTGCCTGTCGCCTGTTAAAAGACTGAACCAGTCTTGCTTGGAGCCAGGATTTCAGCTGCATGCATTCTGGACATGTAACAAAACATTTACAAATATCTGATCAGAAATACAAAATCAGAGTGCATCATGTAAGAAATGACTGATTACAAAATAATTCTACCAAATTCTCTATATATGATTAGTAACACTATATGATGTTACTCTAAACCATTTCACAATTAACCTTAGAAAGTGATTACAAGTGTTAAAAATGAATTTAGTTAACACAATCAAAATTGAATTCTGAGTTATAGTTTTTTAAACACTGCCAATAATCTGAGGCACTCTATAATCTTTGAGTTTCTAGTTGACTTGCAATCTACCAGTGGCAAGAAATTAACTTAAAGGTTAATGAGAGAACAGCAACTGCTCTTTTGTCATAAGCAGCTTCCTCTGTTCCCTTTGAATCCTGTAGATGAAATAATGTTATATTTGTGTTGGTGAATATTGTGGTGTATAAAAGCGTATTTCTTAACTTTCAGGTCCCATTCCTTTGTTACTAAGTGGAGGTTTCGGAGGCAGCTGTCTGTGGATTGCTGTGTATCCTGTGGACTGTGTCAAATCTAGAATTCAGGTTCTTTCAATGGCTGGAAAACAGGCAGGCTTTATGGGAACGTTTGTAACTGTTGTGAGAACCGAAGGTGAGTATCCAAGCAGATCAACTGAATCTCTAGGGCTGCAGACTGAAATCTATACCCTCCAATACCCAAAATCACTTAAGAAACCTAGTCCAGTGATAATGCGTTAGAGACTGACAATAACTGTTTCTAGCAAACAAATATCTACCTCATGTAGTGTGGAAAGCTTGGAATCTAGAAACAGAGACCTTCTTCATCTTCCCTGCCTCTTGGTTCAGGAGATGACAACACTTAAACCTAACAAAAGCTTACTATGCATTAAAAGCAGATAAAGAAATGGGCTCTATTACTTGTGACCAAACCTATACATGAAAACTGAAGGAACTAGGTAAGTTCCATGCAGAAGTTTTCTTCACCTCTAGAAGTTAATATATGGTTGAGGATTGATTTATCAAACAGCCCTATCCAGCCTGGAAACTTGAGGCATCTACCTCAGCATCTCCTCTCTGGAAAAGGCCTGTGTCAGGCACTTTGGAAGAGGGTGAATGTACATGAGAGAATATACATTGCAGCAGACATGAATCCTGGCCCCATTGCTAGGTAGGATCCTCATCAGAACTGGAGTCTGACTTGGGGCATGGCTCTAATATAGTCTTGCTGCCCCCTTGTCAGCCATGGTACAGCCACTGTCACGCTATCTCAGCTGGCCAAGACCTTGTCATACCTGAAATAAGCATCTAGCATAAGCCCTTACATGGCTAAACTCCTGTTACAACATTAGATACTCCCATTTCAATATCCAGTACAACTACAATCAGTAGCTGCACCAGTGAGTTCAGCTGTGTTCACACTCCTGAGTGTGGAAGCCTTGCATCAGTATCCTTCACAGGTAAGAGCAGAGGGGTTGATGCAGACAGCCACTTCAATTAATGGCTAACTGGCTCTGGTTTCATTTCTAGGCGTGCTTGCCTTGTATTCTGGACTAACACCAACTATGATCCGTGCATTCGTGGCCAATGGAGCACTGTTCCTTGCCTACGAGTACAGCCGGAAACTCCTGATGAAACAGATAGATTCTTACTGATACCGCCTAGCAGACGAAGAACAAGAGATTGGTCAAGGGTCATTTAAATAAATGATGAAAAACACATAGATCACATGATGGTCTGAGCAGAACCAAATCAGTGACCTAATTTTAGGAACTCAACTCCAGTTTAAGATTTGTAATCTTTTAAAATCAGGTGATTTTATGGAGGTGTGTATATGTTGCTTGAATTGCACAAGCAGAACTATCTCCCTCTTACAGATTTTGCACTAGGTACACTGCATGTCATAAATGTCTTTCCTGACCTGTACTGGTGCTAAAAATATTTACATTGACCTGTGGGGTTTAAATGTAACATGCAAGAGTAGGTTGTGAGTTGTCTACAGCAAAGCACTGGTTTTAAAATTGTGCTGCAGTTGTGACCTTTTGCAGTTGTTGCTGATGTCTGACTCAAAATAACATCAGTTCTTGTCTAATCTTGCTGAGTATAGATGACTTGGACATATCCCTCACCTAGAGAGACCTTTCCTTCTCCAGCTACACCCCTGTCCTGCTCTGGCTCCCTGCTGCTCTGTGACTTGTTAAGGTCATGGAAGAGGGGCTGACTTACATACTCTGTCCTAGTAAATGGGTTTATAAAAGTAGGAAACATTCATCCCTTACCTTATGTGAGACTAAGAGCCCAAGATATGCCTACATTTTTGATAAAAGAAGCACAGTAACAACATTAAGGCTTTGCTGCATTGCATTGTTTCCTAAATCCTTTCAAGAAGTGCTGGAGTATGCTAAGCACCACTTAACACAAGGGACACTGCTGAAAATAGCTGCTGTCTCTGAGCACAGAATTGTAACTCTGTGCAGGCTCCCATTTAGATCACCTTGGCATGAATAAGGCCACATGCTGGAAGGACAGGAAGCTGAAGAGGAACAGAAATCCAGAAGAGAGTTGTTAACTGACACCGTGGTCTCTGACATAGCAGTCTTACTAGGGCTGGAGTCTTGCCACATGCTGTGCCTCTTCAGCCAAGTGGAAAAAGCTGGTGTGACGGATAGCTTGTATCACCTTCAGGCCTGAAGGGCATGGCCTGCTTGGTCACATTGTTTGATTAAACCTGCAGTTAGTCAGTACTATCCAAAACGATGCAACGACACCTCTTTCCAGATACCCCTTTTATTCTTCAAGTAGAATGCTCTTTCTACAAGTATGTTCTGCTTTGTAAGAAGCAGCTACTGCCTTATCCTGGAATAAGTCAAGCAGGTCTTAGAACAGCACAAACTTGAGCTGTACAGAGATGCTGCCTGGGTGCTCTGACTGCAGCCCACCAGTGTGGGGGCAGTGGGGGGCACAGACAGAGCCCTTTAACTCACTGACATCATCACAGCTACATGGAGATCAGCAGCTTGTCACAGCAACTACATTTGTCAGAGACAGAGCTGGAACAACCTAGTTTTGCATGTTACAGCTTCCCTTTCAGATCCCAGAAATAGGAACAAGCTTGAAATCCCCTCAATACCTGCTGCCTCTTGCAGTGGAGCCAGGGTGCACTTAAACTGGCTCATTCCTTGCATTGTTGCAGCCTCTTTGATGGAAGGTGGTTGCTCCAGTTCCACAAAATCTTGCTCCTCCAGCCTCCAAGTGCAGAAAGAACAATTCATCTCGCTTTCATATACCATGAGAAAAGGCAGTTAAAGCAGGGCATGATGGAGAATCTTCAGTATCTATTGCACAAATACAGCTTGACTGACTGGTACAATAGGGGCAGCACTACTCTGAATTGTCAGAACTTAAAAAGGAATTTATACCAAATGTTTAAATTATTCAGGTAGGAGGATGAGGCTTTAAGAGTTGTTAGACTTCCCCTTCTTTTCAAAGTTGTCTAGCTAAGATAAATAGTATATTTGTACATGTTTCTAATAGTTATGAAAAGGTGAGGACAGACTCCACCTCAGTAAATACTTCAATCTATTTCTTAGATTTGTCTTTGCTTTCATTTTTTAAAGCTCATGGTTGCAGTTTTTAATACAAAAATTGAAGCTTCAAGAGAAGCAGGGTATTTAAAACAACCTACAGCAAGAAGCTGGTGGCATTTTTGAGAGTTTACCTTCTGAAGTTGACGTAAGCAGTAATTTTTCCATTCAGAGCTGCTTAAGCTGTACACGTGTATCAGTTGTTCAGCTAAAAACTTCATGATGTTGGTATAAGAATTCACAGAAATAAAGTTTCATTTGATTAACTGAGTACCTGATGATTGTTTATGCTATTTAACAAGCTCATCTAGCTGAGAAACAAAAAGGTTTAATTCAGCATCACCACCTTTCTGGAATGAAAGAAGAAGACTTTATACAATCAATGAACATATAAAGCCCTCAAAACTGAGGGAAAGGGGGCAGCTAGAGTCAGGTGCTGTGAAAAAACTGCTGATTTTACATCTATGGAAAATGGAACCCATAGTTCAGCGCTTGGCCTGTTGCTTTGTTAGTACCAAAGTCAGTTCTAGTATTAATGTTCACCTCAAATTTCAAGTTGCTAGATTAACATATACAGGCTGTAAGGTTTTCTGTCAGAAGAATGCTGGGAGTCCAGCACAGGTCACCTAAATTCCACAAATATAAGGGACAAATATCCACTACCCTATGAAGGTCAGTGCAGCAGGGAGGCAGGGCCTATTGTTACCCTCTTCTGAGCAGTGGTGCCTGAATCTCCCAAGAGAAACATAGTATATCCCTTGTACAGCTATTTTGTTCCTCATTCCTGCTTTCAGATTAGTTTTTACTTAACTGCATGTGCTTCAGCTAGGAAAATCTGACTTGCTGCTACAGCCTCTGCTGCTATCTGAGCAAACTGGCTTACTCCCTAAGCAGGAAGATGGGTCACCATAGGTGCCCTGCCAACTAGATGAAAGGGCATCCTAGGACAGTGGACAGATATCCAATTGCCTGAGCTAAGCCAAAATGAACTTGGGCATCAGCCACTTGGAGCTGCAATGAGAGGGCATCCTTTTTCAGCCCCTAGCCACATTCACACGGACACTAAAGTAAATACATAGCAATAGCAGAAGTTGAGCCCACACGTGATAGTACATAGTACATAACTTCCTAGTACATAACTACCTTCAAGTAAGCACAGCGAGGTATATGACCTCTCTGCTTATTTCATTAACTGGAAAGCTATGTCATTTCCCTTCCACTTTTTGGTTCCCAGGAACAAAAAGACTAATGAAGCAGCAGAACCAAGAAGCTAATTCCTGAACACATTTCACACAAATGAAGTTACAGTCTCCACAGAAGAGCTGCACTGCTGAGAATAGTTGGAAGTAGAATAAGCATCCTGGAAATTTGTGCATTACAGGTCTTAGTACAACTCAAGAGGAGCCAGTGAGCATTTGCACTATTTGCTCAAATGAGCAGGTGCACAGATCAAACCCCTCATATGCAGGTATTAAGGCAGCCACACTAACTGATCCCAGGCAGCTGGAATGCTCAGGAGCTAAAGAGAGGCAGTCTTAAGCCTTAGGGCAAGTGGCCATTGCAGCCCTTTGTGGGGAGGTACAGCAGTAGACCAGCAGCTGTGCAGTCTCCAACCTCCACAGGCAGCTCCCAGGCCAGGTTTTGCTCAAAGCACTACATCACTGATAACTGATGAAGAGCAGTTCAATAGCAAGGCTTCTGCTCAAGAAGCAACAATCCAACAGAGGGAGATTCATATATCTCCCTCAAAATTCCCATATTCTACTGATTTGTGGAAAACCCCAATGCTGAGGGAATCATGTCAGGTTTTTCCAGTCTCATGCAGACTGCTTGTCTTCATCCACCATCATGGTAATGCTCATGCTTAAAGACAAGTAATTGTTTTTGATTACTCTAACAAGAATCAGCTGTATGCAGAGATATCTAACCTCGAGGAATCCAACAGCCCATGATGTGACAGTCAAATGACATTAAGTAACTCTTCACAGTATTTTGGCCCCTTGCAACAGAACTTCATGTAGCTTTATTTGAGAAGTTGTACTTAGTGTATTTCTGTGTAGATACATCCAAGTGACACTGCTTCACTTTATACTGAAACAGCAAGACATTCTCCAGGAAAGACATGAATTTTACATGTTTTCCTTCTTTCAGATTTCCCTTATGCATCCATAAAGTTCACCTCCACAGCAAATGTCTCGCTATAGATTTTCCATGTTTTAGACTTGTGAGGGTTATCCAGCTCATTCCTGGGAAGGTAGAGTCTGAAAGACAAAATTCAGTAGCATATCTTATAGCCTAAGACATGCTTTTCCTTTCAGCCAGCTGAAAAATCTTCTAGACTATTAAATCCAGCCTCAGACCTTGAATTTAAACAGACATCAGCCATGCCTGCACAGCGTTTTCTATCTTAAGTCATCTCAGAAACAAAGGCAACCTGATGGGTTTGTGGACTGGCTCCCCACCACCCTCCCAGAGCCCCACAGTGCAAGACAGAGAGAAATTATTACTGCATTCAGCTCAAGGCCTCCTGATATGATGCAAGTGCCAGGAATTTAATAACCAAACTCCTAAAGGCAAGGATTTGAAAGTACTCAAATGTTAGCCTAGCAGGGCATCCTCCATAGTTCTGGAGGAAACAAAGCTCTTCAGCAAAACCCTCAAGATGGCAATGTTGCAGGGCCATCAGACAGTTGGCACACATTTTTCCTGGCACTGGCTTGGTTTAATAGGTCTGCATCGAGACTGCAAGGTGCATTGCTGGCTGAGCATATTAAGTTAACTGTTACAAAGAAACTCATGGCTACCTCTCCTCAGGCTCTAACAGGATCAGTTAAGTAAAAACTGTCTTCTTTCTATTCCAGACATGGAGAACCCAGTAATTCTATCTCCTATGCGAAGTTCACTGTTCCTCTACCTAAATCTGTCAAGCAAGGCAGACCAAAGATAAGGCTCTTGTCTCTGCATTTCTATATCACTCCCAAAGCAAGGCAGAGAAGCCCCAGCTTTCACCAGCTGGAGCTTTTCCAGGAGCTCCAGTCTCTGCAAGCAAAATCACAGTAATTTCTAACTTTATCAAGAGCATGAGAAGCCATAAGAAGGCCTTTCTTTGTGATCCCAAGTACCTCTAACTGTGGTGTTAATGTCTGCCTGCTAAGCTACTGAGTTCCTGCTTCTCAGGCAGCCATACTATAGAGGATGGCGGATTTGAATATTTAGCATTACATTTTTTAATTCAAAATCATTAACAATGGTTAGAGAGCACCCAGGAAATAATCCAGTGGTTTAAGTTAAGATTTTAAACATATGGGAGCTTTTTATATTTGTCACAGCATGAGAAACTGCCAGCTCACAAGTTACAGCTGAGGATCAAAGACCAGTACCCACATGAAAGTTAGCTGGCTGATCAGGCCTGCCCTATCTCAGCTTTCAGTACTATGTCTATGATCTTTCAGCTCTATGCAGACACCAGAAGTTAGGATCTGAAGGCATTCACTAATATCCTTACCTGTTATTTTCAATAAAGGAAGTGTTGAACCAGAAAAAGAATGGGCAGCCATCATAGCCTTTTGGAAGAGCCTAAACACAAACACCTTGTTTAAGGACTGTGTTACATGACAGAACTTTTGTTTGTAGAGCAAAGGTACCCACTTTTCTTCACTAATTTGGTTTAAAAAGCTGTAGTGCCAGAATCAGTACACTTGAAGAGCCCCAAATCATACACAGATCACTATTTTCTCTGCGATTATTTCAGTACCAAGTCATTCAATAAAATGAGGTGAGACTCCCATGGTTAGGAGCAGCACGTACCCAACTAAAATGCCTGGGTTGTACTGCTGTTTGAACAGCCAGGTGCTTCCCCTGCTTGCCTAGGCTGATATTACACCACTTGCTGCATCCCTCACTGCACAGTGACACACAGCAGGAGTCACTGGGAAGGAACAGATTCTGCTCCATGCTCCCCAGCCAGGCAGGACCCACTGCTGTTTGCACTGCAGCCTCTCCCCATACCCAACTGAAGGTCTTCACACTGGTGTACTTACAGAATTGCATTCAAATCTGACTTTCACATCACCACTTAGAACAGGGCAGTCTTCCAAGCCAATGACTACAGTGTCACTTTCAGAATCAAAGAAAAGCTGGATAACAGAATAAAGAATTTGTTTTATGAAAGTTTCTGCAGCAAGACAAGGGACCAATTCATGACAAGACCTAACTACTCATTCATGGTACACAAATACAACAGCAGTGCTAGAATAACAGACAACAGTTTAAGCTGCTCAGGACAGAGTGAACTATTTGCTTTTAAATGACTCCCAGGGAAACCTTTCACTATCTCACCACTACATTTCCTAAGATTTGCAAAGTTTAGCTTTTTTGTCTTGGAATTTACATCATCCATTTAGTTAGACTAGGTAGAAATTGAATATTGGACAAAACTAAGACACTTTTAACCTATAAATCAGCTTTTAGCTTCTGTGACTCAACTTGTGTGTCTTCATAGTACTCACCCTGCAGTTTTTTTGATTGCCACATACACATTGTAGTACAACTCTCTTCCTTGTTATTATCTGCACCTTCATATCAGTTCCATTGCCTTTCCCAACTCCTAGGAACAAATTGTTTCATTATACCAGAAGTAAAGACATTAGCTGGAAATATAAGTAGTCCTGAAAACCAAGTGCAATCCCATTCAAAACTGCTTTCTTTCCAGAATGCCTTGCTCAAGACTCTAGAGAACTCAAATGCCAAAGGTAAGCTAAAGGATTCAATAGCTGAAAATTGCATTTTGAACAGGCTAATGTAAAATCTAGTTCCATTTACGGAACAGTAACAGCAGTTTGAACTCCCCTGGAACAAGGAGTGATGAACTTCCAGCCTTTGATCAAGATTATCAGCACACATGTACTGTAACAGGCATGTATCTAAAGCTCAGAAACACTAGTGGATCCAGTTCCACACGGGAAGCTAGTCTCACTTAAAAAGTGATTCCTCTTCAAAAAAAGGGCCGGTTGTATGTGAGCCATCACTTGGTCAGACATCTAGAAAGTGACACAACACAGAGCAACTGACTACAAAATACTCTTTATTGTGTTCTGTGTCATTTAAATTCTCAAATACCAGTAAGTTTACATTCTGACCATAGGTTCAGTAAGAGAGACAGTTATCAGCTGCCTGTAACAGGAAACCATTACCAGATAGAGGAATGCCCAAATACAAGAGTTCTTACCATGTATAGTGTGGATTTTGAGGTTTTTTATTTTGAGTTGTCTCTCTGGTGGGAGTTCCAAGTTAAACTTGTTTTTCAGGATCTCATAATACCCAACATACCTACTCTGTAATGCAAAAAACCCAGACACATTATGCAGTTTCTGTACCCACCAAACATTAATTCTAGGCAGAAGTAGGATTTAAATAGATCTTTTACACCAAGTTTTTAGTTCTTCAAAGTCCAAAGCTAAGAAGAAAGACAATTACTCTGCTCCCCTTTCCCTGCAGAAACCATCTTCTAGACAAATTCAACATCTACATTTTTAAACAGCTTTTAAATTTTATGTTTTAAGAGGAATTCTATACTTCTTAGTTCAGCAAGAAGTGAGGATATTTTATATTGCAGCCTTAAGAGGCTGAATGTTTAAGCATACTAGAAATTTTCATTTTATTGAAGGACAGCTATACTTCTATTTTATACCAGCAATTTTAAGTACCCATCACAAGATTCACTTCCCAACTCTGCATCACACAGAACAGTAAATTAAGATGTGCAAAAATGTGGTCTGAGGCAAAACCTTGTATAGTATTTCCCAATGAATGCAGTCTTCAGAAGATGCATTTCTCCACCCAAGCCAAATCAGCGCCATTGCCCCATCCCAGGCTCAGCTGCAGGCTTCTGTGCATCCTTGCTAGCAGTCCAACTGCCTTACAGAGTCACACTCCTGTGAGGGTGCCCAGACATGCTGTAGAATCTGCATCTGTGCAGATATTCTGGACCTGACCAGACACATCTGTCCAGGTCACCCTGCTGGAACAGTGGGGTTGGACAGAAAGCTTTCCCAATCTCCAGAATTCTGTTGTTATCCTAGATACTGTACTTCAGATCAGAGAAAGGTATAAGGGGAGGGGGAAAGATGCAGGGCAACCCTGTCAGCTGTTCATATTCCAACTCTCACATGAAAAAGTACAGAAAGTTCAGGAGTTAAGCAAGTAATAGGAACCTACATCTCTGAAACAAGGCAGGGGAGGTAGGGCAGCATAAGCACTCACAAGGTTAGTATTGGTTTGACTACTGCTCTGAACCTGCATGAGCTTACCTGTGAGGGGGTTTCAACTCCTTGAAACTTGGTACTTGTGCTTCTATCAGTTCTTCTCTCCCCAAAGTAGTCCAAACTTTCCTACACAGAATGATAATTTCAAGGGTTAAGCTGTCCATTCCACCACCATTTTCCTTCTTAAGAAGCAGACAGTAAACTAGAACTACACTACTCAAGTCCAGTAAAGGAATGCAAGTGGAAATATGCAATCATTATTTTGGTACCTTCTAAAGGACACTTTTAACTACAAGAAGAAAGCACAAATTAGGCAGTCAGACACATAAATCTGTCATTCATTAAAGAGTGAAGGAGAGCAATATGACTTTCAAGTGACTGCTTTAGAACCATTTATATTTCTCAAGTGGTCTGTGGCAGACCAAGCTGAACACTAGCTCATATCTTCACAAAGCAAACTCAGAGGAGAACAAGTGATTAAATGCATATACAGTCTGCCCAGACTACCTTGAGTGTCCTGGGCCTTCTGCATCCCCAGCCTCCAGCTGATATATCAGACCTGGGATACTAAAGCAGCATCAGCACCTGTCCTGGCTGGGACTTGATCTTTCTCCCTTTTCCTAGAAGAGCTTCCTTTTGTAATGCTGGCTGTCAAGACAAGACAATTCTTGATGCCTCACACTACTTGGAGGGAGACTGGGAAAAAATTTGCTTAAAACCACTTAAGACCAGAGATACTATCGTTAGGAGAGTTTGCTCAGAAGTCACCTACAGCTTAAGTTGTTGATCAAGACCCTAGACACATTATTCCTCCAAAAAGAACCCTTCAAGTTGGTAACCTGTTAAATGCTATTTTTTCACTTCTTTCAGAACACAAATAGTCTCCATCAGAATTTACACTGTAGCGAGACTTTCATGAACATTTTTAAAACCAGACTTTTCAGAGAATCCTTTTTCTAGTTCAGAATTTTTGCAGAGTATTAGTGCATTTCACCAATTCAGTAAATCCTAACAGGACATTTTGAATACTAAACAAATTTAAAAAACCCCAGCAGTTTTTACCTTTGCACTCTCAAACTGGTCACTGTCTATGAGCCAAGTACAGACCATTGTTCCAGTCCTGCCTGTATTAGACATACAAGTTAAATTAGAGCAGTTCAAAGGTATTTTGGATTATTTTTGTGAAGGTGAAGTCATCTCCTGTTATCTATTTCAAGAGTTATAAGTGAAACAAGTAGTCAAGTATTTCTGAGAAGAATGAGTTAAAGAAAAGATACTACAGTGTGTAGTATTGTTTGTGGTATTAACTTGGTCCTTGTCCCCACATTCTCATTACTAGAGACACTTAGGCAGCTGGGTAGTATCTGCATACTCCAGCAGGAAATACAGTCAAGCACTCTACTAAATGAGGCTATAAACTGAAACTTGTAAGTGTTTATAGTTGTAAGTGTAATGCTGTAGGTGTCAAGACTTGTTTCTCTGCCTCAACTGTTTTCCCTGCAACCCTACTAAGAAGCCATCCGGTCTGCTAGCATGAAGATGCTGATTTAGTTTCAGTTCTTAATTTAAAAATTTCAGAAGTCAAGTTGACCTCCCTACACTTGCTCTTCAAGTTGGTTTTGACCTGCAGGTAGTTTCAACATTCAGTTTTGCAAAACCTTCTAAGACAGAGCTCCACCTGGGGGCAATTATTTAATGTTAAGTAACCACCTACTTTAAGCCAAGTATTTGCAGTAGTAACAAAAGGTGGCTAAAGGTGTGGCAGATACTTGCAAGGAAATTTGGCTTACTTGCAGGTATTTATGCATTTCAAAACAGCTCCCACACCACTGCTGGTTCAGGTAGCACCTGCAGGTTAGCTCATATGTTTGATAGCTTTCACTATTCTTGCTTCCATAAAACTTCATTGTACACTAATATCATGTGTATCTTGATTTAAGATCCAGCAGTACCTGGAACATTCTAGAGGGTTAAAGTTATGGAGCAGATTGTCTTGAGTTGTATCACACAACAAACACAGCACAACCAGGGATCAGGCCCAGCCAACATGGGTTTATGAAGGGCAGGTCCAGCTTCACCAACATGATCTCCTTCTATGGGATGGTGACCCATTTAATGGATGAGGGAAAGGCTGTGGATGTTGTCTACCTAGGCTTTAGGAAAGCCTTTGACACCATTTCCCACAGCATTCTCCTGGAGAAACTGGCTGCTCATGGCTTGGACAGGTGCACTCTTCACTAGGTAAAAACCTGTCTGGAGGCCAGGCCCAGAGAATCCTTACATCCAGAATGGAGTTACATCCAGTTGGCAGCTGGTCACTAGTGGTGATCCTCAGGCACAGGATGGAGGCCAGTTCTGTTTAATGTCTTCACCAACAATCTGGACAAAGGAACTGAGTGCATCCTCAGCCAGTTTGAGGACAAAAGGCGCCAAGTTGAGTGGGAGTGCTGATCTGCTGGAGGGCAGGGACAGGCTGGATCAATGGACCAAGGCCAACTGTAGGAGGTTCAATAAAGTGAAGGGCTGGGACCTGCACTTGGGTCACAAGAGCCCCACAGAGTGTGACAGGCTCAAGGAATATTGGCTGAAAAGCAGCACACTGGAAAAAGACTTGAAGGTGCTGGTTGACAGAAGCTTAGCATGAATCAGAGTGTGCCCAGGTGGCCAGGAAGGCCAATGGCACCCTGGCGTGTATCAGCAATATTCTGGCCAGCGGGACCAAGGCAGTGATTGTCTCTCTATCCTTGTCACTGGAAAGGCTGCACCTTGAATCCTGCATTTAGTTTTGGGCCCCTCACAGCAAGAAAGACCTTGAGATGCTAGAGTGTGTCCAGAGAAGGGCAACAGAGCTGGGAAAGGGTCTGGAGCACAAGTCTTCAAGGAGCAGCTGAGAGTGTTTAGCATAGAGAAAAGGAGGCTCCGAGGAGACCTGTAAAGGTCATAGTGAAGTGGGGTTGGTCTCTTCCATCAAGTAACAAGTGATAGGAGGAGAGGAAATGGCCTCAGGTTCTCCCAGAGAAGATTTAGATTGGATATTAAGAAAAATTTCTTCTCCAACAGGGTCATCAAGCTCAGGTCAAACAGGATGCCCTGGAAAGTTGCCAAATCACCACTCCCAGATGTATTCCTAGAGATGTGCAGATGTGGCACTGAGAGACACAGTTTAGTAGTAGATCTGGTAGTACTGGATTAACAGTTGGACTTGATATGAAGGTCTTTTTCCAACCTAAATAACGGATAGTTTCAGTCATGTTGAGTGCACAATATTCAGTGTGGGGGGCTGGCTACAAGAAGCCAAAGCAGCAGCCTAACACTTTTAATAGCAGCAATTTCAGTAGCCTCCCTATCCCCAGTCTCTCCTGGGGCACTACTGTCCCAGCTGCCAGAACACCAAAAAGTTATTGAAGAACATTTTAGGAGATATAATATCAGCTTAGACTAAGAACCAATTTAGACTACCTAAAAATGGGGTTTGTTTAATACTAAACAGAGTACTGTAGTCAAGCTAGTCATCACGGTGTCTGCAGTATTTGTCAAATTACATCGCAAACCCATGTCATAGTGTGGTTTAAGGCCAAACTTTAATCAAAGAAGCTACAAAAACCAAGAAGCATGATTTGTAGCATACACAGATTGCACATGAGAAATCCTACCTTTTCCCCCTTTACAGTGAATTGCTATGACATTCTTCTCATCTTGACTCATCCATTCCCGGACACTGGCAGTGAATTTCAGCATGTCCCTAAATAAGAGGAAAGTTAGTGGATCAAGGCAAATGCCTACATAGAACTATTACAATGTACGTATTTCTTGACAAGACTCACTGTAGTGCTGGGACATTGTGGTCATCAATGAAGATCCTTTCCACCCTGTAGTGAAAGTACTTGGGGTCATAGCCTTGTTCACCTATAGGGACAGATCTGAAGTTATGGCAGGAAGGAAGAAGGATTGTAACAAAGAAAGTGGTTTGTAACACACAAGGGTTGGTCTGAGCATGTACTAGTGTCTAAAATACAGTGTTAATAGACAGATTAAAATGAAACAAAACAGAGGTAACTTGGCTAAAGCCATGCATGCTTCACTTCTGGTTTCATACTTTTTACTTATACATTAAATTTTATCTCAAATATAGTCAGCAGCTAAACATACTTACTGCAGAGATTATAGACTTTATAGTGGCCTGGATGTTTGGTGTCCAAAAATCTTGCAACTTCCTAAGCAATAATGAGTTTAGAGTAGTTAGTGCTCTACTTGTTATTTCCACTGCCACCTCAACCCCCCACCCCCCAGCTGGGATCAACAACTGCATTCACAAACAGCACTTGGAAAGGCCTTTCCAACCTGACAGCTCAGGTTCTCATCTGGAATAAAAGTACTACTGCAGCTATCTTCCTGGCCCTATATATGTTTCTACAATATCAGGAAGCAGAGCTCTGAAAAGGACATTATGTATACAGACCTTTAAAGCAACTTTATTTAGGTGAATAGATCTTATCATCATTACTAGCCTGTGACAGAACCACCCTGATTCTTCAAAACATTCCCAAAGAACAGGAGCATCAAAGCAGTGGTACGTCCCCAGTGAGAGAAAAACCTCTAGGTTTAGCTGTGACACTACAACATCAGCAGTGCAGCACAGTGCAGATCATCAATCAGTCAATCCAACCAGCAAAGACAGCAAAACTAGAACTGAAATGATCTAGGCCACATGTAAATTAGTGGGAACCTATAAAAGAAACAGGTTTCAGAAACAGTGAATTTGGCAGGTAAGATTTTTACCTTTATGGGATTCCTGTAGAAAGACTGCTTCCCAGAAGATGGAAATGACATTGCAATAATTCGATCTGTTGAGAAGACAGCAATCACAACTAACAGCAGGACGCCCCCCTGCACATAAGAGCTACATGACTGAGAAACATCCTTATGAAATATCTTATTCTTACCCTAATTATAAGAACAATCTACCCATTTCTGGTAGGATTTCCTCTACATTTAGCATAGCTAGAGCAAGACAAATAATGCTTCCCAAAGCATCAGCCACCATCAAGTGTCAGTCTCCATAGAATAAGAAGCAAAAATACTGTAAGTAAATAGTTTCCCAACACTGGTTCCCTAGGCCTAGGGAACTAGGCTAAATTTCTATCATTACATACAGCATGTACAACTCTCCCAGAAGGCTAATTCTGAAGAATAGTGTCAGTCGGGAATCCATATTTCAAAATCCTACAGAAAAGGAGTAGGCCTGGTTTGACTTCATACTTAAATTTCATGAGTCTAAAACATTGTCTGTAATTCATGACAAGCTCTTATTAACTGTAAAACAAATCTTCACAGGACATAACATGCTGCAAAGTGACATTTGTTTCCACAAACCAGTAATGTAAGTGAGATCCAGATCAAAGCCATCTTTCACATATCGTCTTTTGTTTTCAGAGACCTGAAAAAAGGAGAGAGTTAATCTTCCACAAGAATACCAACGATCACCAACTGCTGCCTGTTACTAGGAAAATTCAAAGATGTGGACTCTCCAGTTAAGCTTGAGTAGCAGAGCCTCACTTCATTACAGCATTATCCAAGAGCAAATTCCTTGTATTAACTTCTAGGTAGAAGCTCTGTAGAGAATTTTTATCCTTAAATATCAAAATTTATTCTAGTAAAAAGAACACTGCAGATTCCATGAATACTGTCATGAATCTGTCATTGTTATTTGACTGTTTGAAGACTGAGGGAAAAAAGAATAAAGTTAAGGATTACTTCTTCCTAAACAACAGGACATGCCTGAAGCTTAAAGCACAGCCTCAATGCCCCTGATGAAAATAAAAGGCATTGACAGTGGAGAGGGCTTCAGCTAGAATGCTTTGTTTGTACCCAAAATAAAGCATCAGACACATTAAAACTCCTACCTTCCCCCATGTGAGGGAAAAGAGTCTCTGTGCCACACAGGCTAAAAACTGTCAGTTGAGACACACAGGGTTTTGCAATCACTTTGACATGCCAGCCTTCCAGGTCAAGTTGTCGCTTACTTGAACAAAGCCAAGAATGACAAGGCTTTACTGAGGTTAGGGGCAAAGCTCCAGAGCCCTGTCAGGGACATCGAACAGATGTGCTGCTTGGGCAACACTAGCAACAGCAGACCAATAGGCCATGGTCATTCTTGCTACTTACCACTGATGCTGCCTGGACAAAGAGTTGGAAACTACTACTAAGTAGTCTAGATATGTTAAGAAGCCAACTTACCATTCTCCTGGTAACCCTTTCAAGTTGCTGCTTTTGTGAAGCCAGGCGAAATATTCTTATCAAGATGACAATTCTCAGAATTCGGAGGAAAATAACCATTCTAGAGGACAGATTCAGCATGGAAGAAAATGGACACAAATAAACTTACAGGCAAAGATTAAAGCTGTTTTAAAGCTGTTTCAGGGAAAGTTTAAAACTTTGTTTCATATGTTGAACTAGGACATCTCAGGCTGATTTTGGAACAAATACAATATAATGGCCTTATTGTTAAGGGGTTTTTGCAAGTACATGTTTTCAACAACTAGCAAAACTAGGAAATCCCCTACTTGCTCAAACAGATTTTCACAGGCACCTCTGGCCAGAAAGCAATAAATTCCATTAACATTACCCATGTTATCACCAAGTTTTTGTTCCTTGAAGCTTATTCTCAACTGTACATTTAAGTGTATGCAGCCACATAAAGCATATGTAGCCACCTGAAAAATAACCAAAAAGAAGCTAGACGGGTTAAGTACATCATGACTCGATTAAGAAACCTGAGAACAAATCAGTATATATCTTGTGTTTAATCATTCAGCAACCTGAACACTTGGTTTGGTTTGAGGAACTTTGAACTATTGTTGAACTTTGAAGCAGGAAAGAAGCTTAAGTGAGTGGTTCTATCAAAACAACTGAACAGGAGCAGCTGCTTTCCCACACTTCTAGGGGGCTTGTCCTAGTTTAGGACAAACTAATATTCAATTAATTCCTTAAGGAGGAATGTGAGCACACATTTTAAGCAGCACCCACATATTCTAGGTTTTGATACATTTGTGTAAAAATGCCGGTGAATACCAACAGTAAGGGAGACAAAACTCCAGTTATGCTCACAGTCTGCCCCCCACTGATATGGAGCCTAAAGTCAGCAAGGTAAGGCTGTCCTGGATACCTGGAGGAAAGTTTCAGTTTTTTCCTGAGCTTCTTCCAAATTCAGTATCACTCTCCTGTTTTCAAACAGAATTTCCTTGGAGCTAGCAGCAAATGGGATGAACCAAAACTGGGGTTCATAACCCCTCTCCCCACAACTCTGAGAAGCAACTCTTCAAGATAAAAGCCCTTAAGGAAGGCAGCCTGTTAAGCATTAGCTCCCAGACTGATACCCAGCTCTCATTCCTCAAAGTCCTTTTATCGGTCAGACTTCAAGGAAACAGTTAACTCACCCCTACACACACCCAGCTAGATCAGATTAGAAAGAGAAGCCATATTCCTCTATCAGGGCATGGTTATGGTCTGTCACTGAAATTTCACTTGTATATAAGCTCTTATCCAAAAAACATCTGCTCAAATTCTAATTCTTCTGAGATGCATCAGATGCTTTAAGATTACTGTTTGCTTCTTGATGAAGGACTCAGCAAAGAATAGTGATAAACCCCAGTAAGGCTACTGGGAATTAATTGGATTTTGTGGACATTACTGCTGTGTTAGGTGGGATGACCACCATCTCAAGATTTGGGATTTGGTCAAATCTGAGGTATCATCTACTGTCAGGTAGCAATATTTTGGTGAGAACACCATTTTAGAGCCTTTAACAAGGGAAGCCTCGCAGAGGACCTCAAAAATTGAATGGGTAAGATGGTAGACCCCAGCTGAGTGTCTTCTGAGAGCAGCAGTGTAAAGTCCTCTTTATGTGAGTCAAAAACCTATTCTAGATTCCCATCAACTTCAGCAAGTCAGAATACAAAGAAATTGCACACACAGATCTACAGCCAGTGTAGGATCAGGCCTACTACTAGCATAGCCTAGTAGAGATAGGAGTGTCACACTGTTCCTTTACCCTCCTTTATCTGGGTGCTGCTATAAGATGAAAGCTGTTTTAGAAAAACGTGCCCACAGAAATGGAAAGTAATAATTAAAAACTCCAATGACTGTTTAAGACAACCTAAGAGGAAACTAGGCTGCAAAAGCCACTCCTTTGACAGTTTTACTTCTTGATATCCAGGTTTAGAAAGCACTTTAAGAGAAAACTATTACTTACAGATATTTGTCCAACTCTGGATTCTTCAATAACTAAACTTTTTGTTTTCTTCTGGAATAATGTTCCAGAAGAAATGTTCCCCTCTTATGCCCATTAGTCAGCTGAATTTTGGGCAGGGGGTGACTTTTTTTTTTTTTTTAAAGCTCAACTTTTCTCTGGCTGATGCAAGAAAGTTTCTCTAAGTCAAACCTAGTGCAGATAAACTCATCTTAAAGTTGTAGGTCTGTCTCCATGAGGAATGGATTCATCTCACAGGTTATCATCTGATCAAGATACCGAAATCTGAAGGAAATTAGACTTGAAGCAGCTTATGCACATAATCTGCATGTCCCTCTCCCCAGAGCACGGCTGAAAAAAATCCATCATTATATTACCATGAGGCTTTTGGGACAGCAAAGCAAAGGAAACAAGACAGTTTGGCAACTCTTTCTATTGCAAGATCCTTTAGACAGAGATCCTCCCTTTGTTGTCCCTTCCATTTGCTACAATAATGCAAGTCTTCTTTCTGCCTTTTTCAGACCCTCCTCTCTATTAGGGCTACTGCACACCTCTACCCTAAGAGTGCTTGAGTCAGAGTATTTGATGGCCCCCCTTCTAGCTACCTCAACTACTATGTTCAGATCCCCTCTGCCTTTGAGGCAGGGACAGGCTACAGCATAACCACAGATCAAAGCTGCATGTGTCTATCTTCCACTGGTCTGTACCACGACAAACTATCACAGTCCCATTTGTGATCTCATATGCACAAATCTGGCTTAGAGGTGTCCAAGAAAATTCTTAGAAGATTATCAAGAAAAGAGCTCACACTTACCAGCTGCCATACCACTCTTACCTTGGTATTTCCTTTGCTGCATCGACATCTAAGAAGCAGTACGTCAAATTAATTAACAGCGTGCCCACCACTATACATGCATCCCAAATATTGAGTTTGGACTGGAAATAGTTCCTGAAGCTGAAACCAAGGAGAGTTTTAGATAGATGCCATTATACATAGCAAAGACTGAAATATATCAAGAAGAGAAGAATCTATGCAGAGCTACTGCTCGAGCAAGCTCTCCTGCAGTTTTTCTTAACACTATGCACTGGAGTCTCACTAAAAAAGCAATCTTATCACTGATATACACACAAGTTATGGCAAAGCTGTGTAGTTCCCAAGTGCTCACTTATACTGAAAATACTTCAAGGTTCTTCTATAGAAGGGTAACCACCAACATACACAGCCAAGAAAAGACATGGCTATTATCTGAGACCACACAATTAGCCTATAGGACACAATGTTCATAGTTCAAGCTTGAAGTTCTGCTTCCTTCCTAGCTTGAGGACTTGCCATATGGACTTCATTTTTGCCTATGTCTTACCCTTCAACAAACACCCTGAGGAGAACATCGATGAGAAAGAAGAGTGCTATTGCCAGGGAAACACCTTCAGGTATCTCTGTACTCTTCTTCCCCTCACTGATAGCCAGATCCAGAATCACAACTATAATGTCCACAATGATAAGTACAACTCCAAATACTCTGCAAAGAGAAAAATACAAGGAAGTTAGAGAGGTAGGAATGAACACTTACCAACTAAACAGCACAAGCCGATTTTTAAGCTGTTCCAGCAAGAGTGTGATCTCTTACATAGATTGAAGCCTGCTTAATTAGAAGATGAAGGTTTCCAACTGCATTTTTAAGTGATATGCACAAAGACCATCATCTATGTGGAACAATACATTTATCTCAGACATAGCTGTAGTTATCAGTTTATGATTTCACAGCTACCTGGAAGCAGTGCAAACCTGAATTATTTAAGGCATACAAGTATCATTTCTGCTTTCACCTTACTCAGCCTCTCTCCCTCGCATGACTTAATGCAGTCCTTAAAAATAACTATCTTTAATGGCTCACCTTGTCCCAGTACCTAAACTACACACAACTGACCAACTGTTTATTCAAAGGCTGCCAGCAAGAATAACCCATTAAAGAGGTTTTATTCAAGACAATAACATTTACAGTTCTGACTTTCAGTTCTTCTTGGAGAATGTAGTCATATCTGTTTAAGTCTTATTTTTCAATTCTAGTACTTTTCTCAAGTTACCTTTCCTAGGGGTGACAAAGGATTCAGTACTTTCAGACAACGCAAGCTGGAGTTACTGATATTTATAGAATTCTTAAGTTCTTACACCAGAAATGGAGACTATCTTTACCTTCCCCACATCATTACAAGCTCAAGCTTTTACCTGAATCCAAATGACATCACAAATGGGGCAATTTTTCTTCTAGTTGCACTGCAAGAGAAGAGAACTGACATCAAGACAAGTGACATTCTTCTACAGATATCAGCCACGAGGGTACTGTTATATTCTTTTGTTCACATTCCTTTAGTTTTAGTATTCTGCATAGTAGTGGCTTGTCTAAAATGAGATTACTCAGTTGCATTCATGAAGTATATAGGTTAAGAGAGTACTTGAAAACAGTGCTTTGATCACTTGTTAGAAAAAGTATTCATCAGCTTCCAGACCCTAGAAATACAGCAGTATGTATTTATCCATAACATTATTCCATGTCACAATTCCAGTGACACTTCAACTCTGGCTTAGTAATCTATAAGAAGTGAGTTTATATTGGTCAAGAGGAGGATTGGAAGACAAACATCTCTTAATATATTTCATTCCATATATTAGTTTATTTTATCAGACCATTTTTTTTCCCAGGCCTAAAAAGAGCTGCACTTGTTAACAGTTCCCATGCCTTTGGAATAGAGGAATAGAAATCCTACTTCTACTTTAAAAAACAAACATCAGTTTGGCTTTCAAATTAAAAATCCAAATAATTTTCTAAGAAAAAGTGTTTCTGAAGCCAAGTTCTTCCAGTTGTGAGAATTATCTTCAGTCCTGGCAAGGTCACAGCTCTTGTTTCCAATTACAGTAGATTTTGTTGCCTTTTTGGTATGCTTTAAGCCCTTAGGTTTAGAACAAAGCTTTTATGTAACTCTTGCTGGCTCTAAACCTCTTTAGATTACACCAAGAATTAAGGTAGGAGTTCTTGGTGTAGAACCTGCAAAACTCAAGTGCTGACAGTGAAAAACAGACTGCCAGTCTGTTAAGCAATCCCAAGATTACTTAACTACTGTAAGCATCAAGTCTTTTCTTTGACACTTAGAAGAAAATACCTTTTTCAAGCATATCACTAACAGCAGGACTTACCATTAGTCCTAACACACTGACAAAAAGTCTTGATAGATTTATTTTGCACAGTTAACAAGAAGTTTTTGTCAGCTCAGTAATGCACATTGCATCCCACTGATCCTGTCCAAAATACCTGTTTCCTCTAGGACAACTTAAGCATTGCATTTCACTTGGTGCACTTCAATAACCCAGTTTAAAACAAGGCTAGGTACTTTTGAAGTGCTGAGGAAGCATCTTGCTGGGGTTACTGAATTAACTCACATTTTTCATTATTAGATTCTTAGTCTAAACTAAGGTACAAGGTCTAACCAGCAAAAATTTGCATTCTTAAGCTGGAAGTATATACATGGGTTGTAGTACTCACTATTCCTACAGAAGCCAAGTATGTAATAACATGTCCTGAAGGCAGGTTAACATATAAAAGTTTTTCCTGGTACTTATGAATGCCAAATATCTAAGGAAACATTGCAATAGTGACACTAATGGTTTGCTGGTCTATGTCTGTCCAGTCAAACCTACAATTGTAGTGGGGACACCAAGACTTCAACTTCTACAGTCTATGGACAAGTACCTCTACGTACCTACGTACACTACAGACCAAAATATATATACACACCACTCCAATTTGGCCTGCCAACATCTTAAATCAGTTGAAGGAAACATGGCACATTTGATTCCATAATTAGCTTAGAGCTTTTTGTGAAATACATTTGTAAATTCTGAAGTCTAGAAAAACATGTCACACAGAATAACTGAAATAACAGGCTTAGGTTTACTGTTCTTGAGCTGCAGGACTTGCTACTGACTCGACTAAGTTTGCTGTAAGAGTAACAAGTAATGAGAGTAACAGTGAGGTAAACACTGTCAGGAAACAACTGCTTCAAAAACAGAGGTAACCACTAGCAACTACAGACAACTTAGTCTTGATGTGTGCCACAATGCTTATTCTTATGCCCAGGTACTCATTCACCTCATTGTCTCATCAGCACTTGTTCCTCTGTGCTCCCACAAACTCATTCCTTTAGGAAAATTTAATCAATGTGGTTTCTACTACCCATTCTCCATAATAAGATGACTTGTGTTCTTGGGTTGGACTTTTATCTCTAGAGAGATAAAGAGGCTTCCACAACTTATTTGTCTTCGCTATGTACTAGAAGAAATGTCAATAATAAACATTTTACTAGGCTTATCTCTACTTCAACAAGCCACCTGCCTTCTTATTTTGGCTCATCAGATTCCATTTCTGGGGGTAAGCAAATAAATTGAGTCTGTCATTAGCTTACTTGGAACAGCTGTCTGGTCCATTACTCTCATCACGACCATTATCAATCTTTACTGCGGCCTCTTCAGCTGTTGCAGAGCTAGCAAAGAAATAATACAAGTCACACACTGATAGAGGTGTCAACTCTGTATATTGCTAAGATTTGTTGTTCCAACAAAAAGAATTAATTGTCAAGTGAACAGCAGCCTGAGCCAGAGCACATGCCCAGCAGCAGGGGAAGAAAGACCTCCCCCATGTTGGCACAGCTGAACCCCTTGGTTAGTGCTGATCTATTTCCTGTTAGCAGCCCCTTTCCCAAAGGTTTTCCCCTTTTCCCCCCTCAAAAGAGACAGATGAGTTCAGCAGTAGGATAAAGGGCTTTGAAGCAGGGCATCCACGAGTCTGCTGAGGACTCAACAGTCCAAGCTCTAGAAGTGCCAGAAATATGCATATGCAAAATGGCTTCAGCGAGTCCAAGCAACACTAAGGCTGTTACAGTGACCTTCTTGCACAGAGAATTAATGTTTTCATCAGGAAAAGCCATACCATAGAGATGTGTTTGTGCAGAGCAGGATACTAGACCGGAAACTGGAAGACCAGAGCAGCAGCTGAGCTAGTGCTAGAACAGCAGTTTTTTGGGGTAGTGGCTGCTTGCCATAACTTCCTTAAAAGGGTCTCTTCAGATGAAGTTTTTGTTTTTTTGAAGGCCACATGACAATTTCAGAGAAGAAGTGCAGCATCAAAATCCAGGAGTCTTTATTTCAGTCTTCTCCACAGAAATACTGTGATGCATAATACCACAGCCACAGTGTTTGCTGAGGCCTTGCCTCTGGTTTCACAGCTTTGTGGGCATGAACATCCACGCACACATATTCAATATTGATGTTTCCATTCTGTTCTGAGGCAGCCTAGCACGTTTAAAGCATTAGTGTAATAATTTTGAGGATTCAAATATTGTTCATCCTCTACAACAGACCCATGCACCAGCACTGCTTCTGAAGTCTGGGCTAACCACCTTTTAAGCAAGAAGTTTAATGATGCTTCTCCTAGCATCATTCCTAGCTCCTAGTTTCAGGAACCAGTGCTGATGCTTCACCACCTGCACTCAGTATCAGGCTCAGTAGAAGAATTATTCTGACGCAGCAATTTTAGCATTCAAGCCTCATTTCCTAGCTCCAGTGTTTCCAGTGAAACCTGCCTCATTTTGTTCCTAGAGCTGAAGCAAAGCATTAGTGATGGATAGGCATTCAGGTTTGCTTCCCAGCTATTCTTACAGAATATTCACTTGGGTGTTTACACTTACTGAACAGCAGTAATGCTTCACTTATTAAAGCCTGCTACTGCTGCAGCAATTCTGCTGCAGGTCACTTGCTTATACTTGCAGACACATGAAGTGCACCAAATGCTACCTTCTTATCCTCTACTGGGATTAAAATATGCACAAAAAGAATGAGAAACAAAAGTGTTTTCAGTTAGGAAGACAATCCTTAATACAAAGATAAAACAGAAGCCCAAGTACACTGTTTCCATAGTGCTCCCACACAAAAATTCAGTTGTAGATAATGCTTTCCTCAGAGGGAGTTTGTTTTGCTGATCATTCCACATCTACTTGTTGCCCAAGACAGAACAAGTGTTCAGCCATAAGCTATTACAATTAGGCTTTGACTATGGGGATGGAACAGAATAAAAGGAGGATATATTAGAAGAAATTGTTTCCTTCACACACACACTCCATACAGAGCATAAGCTTTTCTGACTGCTCCTAGCTAAAGGCAACCTCAGACATGAGCTTTTAAAGCAAGCACAGAAAGAGCCTTGCTCTACAAGAGACCTTGACACTCTTGTAAGTCTCTTGACAGTCTGGATGCTAAAAGAGAACACACTTTAATGCCATGGATTTATTCTCTCAGGAATGGAGACCTTGTACTCATTAATCACTTACTAACTACTTACAAGAAGTGAATCAAAACAGCTTATTTCTCCCAAAGATACTGTCAGACAACAGCACTGGTGGCAGAGGGGAGATAAAAAAACTATACTATATAAACTTCAGACGCTCCATCATTATTCCCTTTGTTATATTTTAAGCACTAAGAACCTAAAGATGGGACCACATATTCAATCCCAAACCCCCTCACTGGCACAGTTCATTTCACTCACCCACATGACTCTCTTGGCTGGGTCCCTTGTTCATACCTCACAGCTGTCATTTTGCCTGTCGTTGTTGTTGCTGTTGTTGTTGTTCTGCTGTTGTTGATGACCTGAAGAGAAGCACACTGAGTTAAAGTGAGACAGTACAAGAAACAGTGAACAGCAGCATCCTACAGTAGCCTCACCCTCCCAGTCCCAGAAGCCAGGCTTCTGCTTCATTTTCAACTATTTCCTCCTACGGTTGACAAAGCTCAATCTTTTAGCCGTAACACTAATGAGAGTAAAGGCACTCAGCACTCTGATGAAAGGGTTTTGACTACACCAAACATACCACAGCGATAACAGCATCTTTACCTCACGATGAAGCATTTCGCCCTGCTTCAAGCCCTGAAACACAGAGGAGCCTCAGCTGGCACCTCCGGGGGAGCTGCGGGCGCGGACCGGAGCGCAGGGAGCCGGTCCGGGCGCTGCCAGCCGGCACACCGCAGAGTCCCGGACGGGAGGCCCGCACTCGCTCCCGCTGCATCCCGCTAGCGCACGCCCCCCGGAGCCCTCCCCCTACCTCACCTCGGTGCGGCCGCGGGGCTCAAAGTCGAGCCCGGACACCGCCCCCGGCGCCCCGCAGACTCAGCGGAAAGTTGGGTTAAACTTCCTGAGGGCTGTATCCCGGCCGGCCGGCCCTCCCTCCCGCCTCCGCGCCGGCGGCCCGTCTCACCCACCGAGCTGAGGCGCGGAGCTCGAACACGCCTCACCGCCCCCGGGCTGCGGGTAAAGGCCTCGGTGGTGCTGCCCGGCTGGGCCTGGGCCGGGCCGGCCCGGTCCGGGCTGGACCCGCCCGCTGCCATGATAACGGCCCCGGCGGCCCGCGCCGCCCCCGCACCGCTCAGCCCGCACAGGCCGCGGGCGGGCAGCGGGGCTCCCCATCCACCCGGAGGGGCGGCCGTGGGCCATGCCGGCTCGGGTCGGCGTGCCGGTCTGCTGCAGGGCAGGAAGGTCCTGCAAAGGGCTCTGGGCAGGCTGGAACGGTGGGCTGAGACCCAACAGCGAGAGGTGCAACAAGGCCAAATTCCAGGTCCTGCACTTGGGTCCCAACCACGCCAGGCAGCGCTGCAGGCTGGGGGCAGAGGGGCTGGAAAGCTGCCGGGCGGAACAGGACCTGGGAGAGCTGGATGATAGCGGCTGAACGTGAGCCAAGAGACTGTGGCTAAGAAAGCCAGTGCATCTTGGCCTGTACCAGCAATAGTGTGCCCACCAGGACAGTGAGTTTAGCACTAGCGAGGCCACACCTCCGGTAATGTGTCCAATTCTGGGCCCCTAAATTCAGGAAGGACACTGAGGTGCTTGAGTGTGTCCAGAGAAGGCAACAGAGATGGTGATGGGTCTGTCCTACACGGTGCACCTGGGGTTATTTAGCCTGAAGAGGAGGAACTCAGGGGAGACATCGCTCTCTAGACTGCCTGAAAGGAGGGTGGAGCCAGGTGGGGGTCAGCATCTCCTCCCAAATAAATAGGGACAGGACAAGAAGATATAGTCTGAAGCTGGGAGGTTTAAGTTGAACATTAGGAAGAAACTCTTCATGGAATGAGTCATTAGACATTGGAACAGGCTGCCCAGGGAGATGGTGGGTTCACCATTCCTGGAGGTGTTCAAGGAAAGACTGCACATGACACCTTAGTGCCATTGTCCAATTGACCTGGGGGTTGGGCTTAATGATTGCTGAAGTCTTTCCCAAGACTTTCCAAGTCTTTTCTAATTGATTCTGTAACTCTGTGTGGGGTCACACTGCCTCCAGTCCACCAGACCCCAGCCAGCCCCACCATCTGCTTCCAAATCCCAGCCTCGCAGTTTTTGTAAACTTTTCTGCTGCTATGGTTTGATGCCTCTCAGTGCCTTTCCCATGGCATGACAGCTTTGAGAGGCTGCACCCGAGGCAGAGCCAGTGCAGGTCGGGCAGGGGCTGCAGGCCAGCCAGTCTCCCACAGCCTGGGGCAGCTCTTGCCATCATCCAAGGCAGAGCATCGCAATGAGCACCTGGATTTTCCCACGGCATCGAGCACTTAGGTTTTCGCAGAAACGGATCCTCCAGAGTGTGTTGTGTTACCCTGTGCTCTGCAGAGGCTCCACGCTTAGCTCGTTACCGACAAGCAAGTGAGGAGCAGTCCCTGGGCATCCCGCGGTGCAGCAGTGCTGCTGTAGCTGCTGAGGCCAGGGTTGGCTGGGGAGGCTCTCTGCCGGGCGATCGACACCAGAGGGAGCCCAAAGCGAGCTTTTAGCGGCTGCTCCCTGGGCTGCTGGGGCTTGGCAGGGGAGACTCCCTAACTAATGGCCGGAGCCTGCCCGGATGCTCCCTGCCCAAAAGAAATAAAATCGTTAAGGTGAATGCTAAGAATAGGGAACGATTCTGAACACTAGACTAAAGAGAAAGTTTTCCCATCAAATATGCATATGTATAAATGCATAAATATCTAGTACAGACAGTGGTAGCAAGTAACAGAAATGTAGAATCATAGAATATCTGAAGTTGGAAGGATCCATAAGAATCATCAAAGTCCAACTGCTGTCCCACTCCTGACACTTCAAGAATCCTGAGTGTTATCCGCACATTTCTTGAGCTCTGTCAGGCTTAGTGCTGTGACCACTATCCTGGGGAGCCCAATCACCCTCTGGGTCAAAAACCATTTTCCGATATCCAGCTTAGACCTTCTCAGACACCTTCAGATCATTCCCTCAGATCCAGTCACTGGGCATCCCAGAGAAGAGATCAGTGCCTGCCCCTCCCCTTCCCCTGATGAGGAAGCTGTAGACAGCATTGTGGTCTCCCCTCAGTCTCCTCCAGGCTGAACACACCAAGTGACCTCAGCCACTCCTCATGCAGCTTCCCCTCAAGGACCTTCACCATCCTCGTTGCCTTTCTTTGGACACTCTCTAACAGCTTGATGTCTTGTTTATTTTGTGGCATCCAAAACAGCCCCCAGCACTCGAGGCGAGGCAGCTCCAGTGCAGAACAGAGCAGGACAATCCTCTCCCTTCCCCAGCTGGCCATGCTGTGCCTGATGCACCCCGGGACAGGGCTGGCCCTCCTGGCTGCCAGGGCACTGCTGACTCAGATTCAGCTTGCCATTGACCAGGAGCCCTCCCTGCACAGACTCTGACAACTTGTCTTCGTTAAACTTCATGAGGTTGGTGCAAAGTGGGTTTGGTATATTAAGATAATTATGTATTTGAGAAGCAGCTAAACAAGGATGGAAACTAAGTTTGATCATGAGAAGAAACATTCAATTAATTTTTCTTACTTATAAAAAAAACTTACATGTGCAGTGTAGGGAAATAAAACAAAGGGAACTTGTAATTGAGAGAACAAAGAGCATTTACTTAGAGAAGACTATTCAGTCAAGGCAGGAAAGATGTAACAAAGTTTTTTAAAATGTAACAAGTAGCAGGTGCACAGTAGTTTGTAGAAAGAACTGTTGTATAAGTGTTTATCTTTGAGAGGAAAGTCTGACTTGCTATTAGGGAATTGATCATGAATATTACTGGTTAGGAAGCTTATTAATAGTTATACTTTTGGCTATCCAAGCTCATACTATTCTAACTCAGTGGTGAAAATATTATAGAAGCTATGTACACTTTTAATCAACATCTCTGGTCATACCACAACAGGTGACCATGTTTCTCTCATGCACTTGCAGTGCAGGTTACTTAGGACAGGCTTGATCCCATGGACTGGGTGGGGATCCTGTGAGTTACTCTCAGCAGGAGTTTACACCTGTGGAGCACCTTCACGGTAGAAGTGGCACAGGAGAGGCCCACATCAGAGAACAGTGTAGAAATACAAAAGTCCTGTTTCCCCTGTCCTGGGCTCTGGAAGCACCAAGGTGTGAAGGCAGTTTAGTTTAGGTATTGAAGTGGACTTCTCACCAGACAATCTGTAAAAACCAAAGGAGGGGCTGGAGATGGGAGCCTTCCAGTTTGGCACCCGAGCTGAATTCCAGGGCTGGCCAGTTAAAGGTGCACTTTAAAAGGAAGAACAGCTCTTCCCAGTTTTCATCACATGGATAGATGCTGCATTGCCAGTGATACTGCATTTCATGATTTTCATGAGTGTTCTGGTGGTTGGTCTATTTTCTTAAGACCCTTACTTCTGGACTCAGATGAGTAAAATAAAACCACCACTTTTTTACTAATAAAATTAAATTTCTATCTCTCAGCTGATAGAGAAAAGCATACGAACAAGATCCAAGGTTCATAAACCCAAAATAAAAAGGAAGCATTGAAAGTCTTATGTTTTTTACATTCAAGACTTGTAAATATTTTTCATTATATTTTGCTGGTTAAGTCATGATACTGATATTTAATAACCCTTGAGAATCCAGTTCTGATCCTCTGGCAATTTTTCATCAGTGTAAAATAGCTGAATTGTCAAAAATGAAAAAAGATTTAAATATTTAGTAAATAATCCAGTTACATACTGGCTAAAGAGCAGGATTAAGTACGCGTTTCTCAGAGGGGTGATGACATACTTTGCATTCCAAAAATAACAGAGAAGGTGGTAAACAGAATCTCTTAACTTGACAGATTTTTAAATTGGTAGGTATTGCTTTTCTATATCTGATTCTTTTAAGACAGACAAGAAAAATATTACATTTTTATTAAGTCTTGAGATAGCAGAAATATGAAGATAAGTGGGTAAAAAATGAATTCTCTGCCAATATTAAAAACAGGTAGACCAGATGACCTGATGGTGATAGCTTTTCATCTTGGCTCTGTTCCCTGAGAAGTGAGATGAGATTAGACAGAGGGTTTAGACTAATAAAACATTAAAGAAACTTAATAGTAGAAGCAATAAAAATATTAATAATATTAATAATAATTGTAAATCAACATGCAATTAAGGAAAATAATTGTGTCAAATATATTTCAAAAACAAGATTGCAAGTTTTACTGCTAAAATAAAAGTATTTTTTTGCTTCTGTAAGCAACTGACTGCTAGAAAATAGCTTTGATTAAAAAGGTTCAATCAACCCATTTCACATTTATGTAAGTGCAGCACACTAGTCTTAAAATAACTAAAAGATAAATTATACTTAAGCAAATCTTTTCCTGAGAGATCCTGCAGGGATTGGGTGTTGTCTTGCACTGTTTAATGTTTGTGTTGTTTTGTTTTAAACCATGGCCTGGATAAGATCCTGAGTGATGAAGTTTGCAGCTGACACAGACTTTGTAACTGAGGTCAGATAGAATAAGAGCAACTGCCTGGCACTGAGTAAAGCGTGATTTACATCCACCATCAATTTCAGAGCACAAGACTTCAGGATGATGTTTGGTACCCTTGTTACCTGAAGGACCCTGCAACATGTGTTAAAAACATTCTAGGTTTGCTTACAGTCTCTCCAACTCCCAGCAAGGCACCTGCCACCTGTGTGGCCTGTGTGTGCACACGTCAAAAAGCTGGCAGGCATTTCTGGGCTGACTTCTCAGGTGTTGTGAATCACAGTCATCCCAACTGCACTGGGCAACACCATGCAGGTCAGACTTGGAGCATCAGTGACAGAGGAAGTCAGGTAACACTGAAAAGTCCTGGAGCAACAGCAGGGATTAGCCAGTGACAGATTATTGTAGCACGTAGCTCTGTGACAAAAGGAGTGAGATCCTTGGATCCACAAACAGGAAAGATTTTGGAAATGCTGCCTGAGCTCTTTGTATGGCTCTTAATGTGAGTGACTTAATCGCAGTCAGGCAGGGCTGGATGTGGAAAAAGGACAAGGTGCCCCAGAAGGGTGTACGCAGACTCACACCATCAACATTTATGACTACAAAGGTATTTGTTCAGCAATTGCCTAACATTTGAGGCAGTTAAATTGATGTGGCACTTCTCTGTTGTGCTGCAGAGATTCCTCCAGACCCTGCAGTTCTGCTCCTGTCCTGACCACATATCTCTGCTGGTTGTCCCTGCCTAAGCAGATCAGGCTCCCAAATCTAGTTCCTAGAGCCCCCTCAACATGCCTGGGTGAGACCACCTCCACCACACCCTGTCATACACCACCCACAGCTCTTCTCACCTCTGTCTACTTGTTCTACATCAAACTGCCCTGAATGAAATCTCTCCAGGAGCAGAACTTGTTCCTGCTTTTCCTGTCCATGCCAGCCAAGTGCCTTTCTCACAAGTGTGATGTGCTTGTGCCATATTCCTCAGCCCTGCCTAGGAAAAGCTCCAAGCAGCCCCTCATTCTATGGCCCTCCTGGGTTTCCTGCACACACACCCTCAGCCAAAGCAGATAATGGGGGTTTGGATTCCCAGCCAGGAGCAAGCACACAGCTTCTGTGATTGGACCTAGCCTTTAGGAGGGAAAAAGGCTTTTGGCAGCAGAGGGCTCTTCCCCTTCTCAGAGTAAGGCATCATGAAATTAAAAGGCTGCAGGGTGAGACTTGGAAGATTCAGACTCAGGAGAAAAAAAAAAAAGCACAATGCAAGTAATTAAAAAGTGGGAGAACATGCTAAGGTTCTTCTGCACTAAATATTTTACAGCAAAATGTACTTTTCTCAAAGGGACATTCCAGTTCAAATGGGAGTGAATTAGGTCTGGGAAGTTCTCTGACCTGAAGTAGGTAGAAGATCATGGAATCCACATACCCCCTCTAGTCGTGTGATTAATTCCTTTTGGTACAGCTATTCCTGACATGGGATTGCTGGGACCTGTGCTTGCCCTCAGGAACTTACAAAATAATTACATTTGTTGTGTCAACCCATTAGATGCTCATAGGCTGCATGCAGACTCATTAGTTAAACTGAATTATGTATTTACTCTTTGAACGTTATCAAAGTATTCAGATCTAGCATGTTTCATGGTCTGCCACCATTGCTGCTGCTTTGTGCACAGATTTCTGTGGTTACTCCTGGCTCACCAACCACAGACTTTTCATGCGCAAATGCCGGTTTCGGTTATTTCAGGGGTTGAAACTATGGTGGCTGATGTCATCCTGGTCTTTTAATTTTATCTTACTTTTGATGGAACCCTTTATTGTTAGATTAAAAAACAATAAATATTTGTTTCAGATCTCATATATTAACTTTGTTTTAAAAAACCTGGCAGCTCAGATTCCTGCAGAGATGTACACTAGCTCAAACATCAAGGTGGTGCAGGCCCCTGGTAGCTACCTCCACACTGGTCTGCAGTCTCTCCCAGTGAGCAGGGTGTTCATGGAAGGTGCGATGCCATAGGAAAGTATAAAAATAATGCAAATGCACAGTGCACCTGGATTCATTGCAAGTAATCTGTTTGTCTTTGAGCTGCGTCCAGACTACCCTGTATTTTCCTAGAGCACAGGTAGGCAGTCAGTCTCTTGCTGTGAAACCCTTAGGTCTCTCTACCTCCTTTGGAGCCTGGAGCAGTCTGCCTCATTTCTTGCTTTTCCCCTTTGAGAACAAGCAACCAACAAGAAACAGGTCTTGGGAGAGTTTTGAGATGTCACTACTGTCTTCCAGCTGCACTGATGTTCCTTTTGGCTCTGAAGGTGTTCATATCCATCAGGTGTCATGTTCCTGTGTTCATTCCAAGCCATTTTCCCCCCATAACTAGGAATAGGGAATATCAAGAGTTACCCCAGAGCCATGCTCTTCAGTCTCATTTATCCACCAGTTTGCGTGTGCTGGTATTGCATTTAATGTGTGAATAATAGTTTTTTCAGCACCTACATACTTTTGCTGGAAGGAAGGTGGGGGACAGCAAGGTAGGAAGGTTTTTGGTAAATGAGACTGTTATTTTTTGCTGACAAAATCACTGAGTAGCTTAAGAAAAGAGAATCTGGTCTCCTTCCAAGAAACTAAACAGGAATTTGCATTCCAGAATATTTGTGAAGCATGTGTATTCCAGGAAAAAAACCAACCCAGCATTTATTGTCACATTGCCTAGGGATTTCAACATCTGTGAGGAACCACTGGTGATTGCACAGTGTCCACATTCTTTATGATGACTTGATTATTTTAGCTTCGAGCCAGTGGAGCAGTACCTGAAGACACTCTCCTGCTAGACCCCCCCTCATGTGAACTCAGCCTCATGGCAACCCCTCTCTTGTGCTTCAGATGTTCCTAAAGCTTTCTCTAGCCTGTGAAAATAAGTTAATCATGAAACAGGTATGCAAGGACCTTGTTCCAGCTGAGTGGGATTTTCACATGCAGATGTTGCTGAGGCGAACATTGGTGGAGGCCTAGAGGCAGCGTGAGAGTGCTCCAGATGTCTTGGCTCTGAGATGTTTTGGCAGCCACTGAACGAGGGTTGAGTCCTGTTCCTGCAAAGCTGCAATGACGGAACACACATGTGAGTTCCACTGGCCCTGCAGTTTCACTGCTCTCTTCTGCTCTGGGACCAGCAGAACTTAATGCTATGAGGCCTGATGCTCCCTAATCATATGGCCCTGCACACAGCTGCCGGCACTGACTGTGCTACCCACACCATGACTCCAACACTGACACCACAGCCTCAGCCCTGTCTCTGGTCCCACCTGGGATCAGGAGATGCTCACAGGCCAATGAAAGTTTTGGCCACCTTTTTGACAAGAGCATAAATTGTTGCACAGTATGTTGAGCGCTGTCTGGATGGGTCCAGCTGAGAAAGAGTTGCTGCTGCTGGTGAAAGCCCCAGGAGATGATGTGCAGCCTCCCTGTGCTCCAGTGCATGGTACCTGCACACCCTGCTGCCAGCTGCAGTTCCTGGCCAATGGGGCAGAAAAAAGGGCCAAGTACCCACTAGGGAGAAGAGGAAACATTTCACTCAATTTCATAGCTGTCAAAACCAGTCTTAAACTGGGGCTAAAAAACAAGTGAGAAGAAAAGCACTGCTTACATAATCCTTTGGAAGTGGAATGAATCAGGGTTCTTGTGGGAGAAGAGGAATGCAGTTTTAAAGGAATAAACAGCATTCCTGTAGCTGGTAGTAGCTGGGTAGTCCTGCTTTCCTGAAGAGCAGCACCGACATTTACCATGGGTTTATGTGCCTAGTCTTTTGTGCCCATGGTCTCTCCTCTGAACAAAGCTCTGTAAAATGGAGCATTCCTTCTGTTTTCTTTAAAATAATCTGTAATTCCTTGGCCATAATACAAAGGGAGGCACCCATCTGTTTGGTTTTGTGGTTTTTTTCTCTTTTCCACAAATGTCCTTGTTTGTGTTAACTAGCAAATCTAATCATCCAGCTCACAGGAGAGTTACACAACCCTCCTGGGATTTCAGTCTAACATCAAGTCTTGCTTAATACTCCCACATTTGCTTCTTGCTTCAGATTTGCAGCTTCTTTGGCATTACGGCTGTGCTCCTATAAAACAGATTAAACAGCAAAAGGAATGCTGAATGGAAAAGCTGTGCTATTTCCACCTTGCAGGACTTGCTGAAATGATCCTGGCTGGGTTAAAACATGAGCCGAAACTCCCACAGGGAGCATTAGTCTGAGTGATTCACATAAACACTCAAAGAAATCAGTCTTGGTTGAGCTTCCTAGTCAAGGTAGGTAATAGTACCCCAGCAGCAGAGCCCCTCTCCTCTCTCCTTTAGAGAACACTGTTGATAGAAGCCTCCTGTTGTTTACTCTCACTGGGAAGCAGCAAGATGAATACCGGGTAACAACAGAAAACTTGGGGTTTGGGTAACTCTTTCACACTAGGAATTGAGAGTGCCTCTTCTGTGAAACTGCCTAGTGCTGTGAAACATTCTTCCTCTGTGCCCTTGATGTAGGTCATCTGGAGAGGAAAATCTCATCAACCCCTTGAAATGCAGCCAGGTTTATGATCACTTTCTTTTGCAGTTGACTTTTAAGGGAGATAATCTTTCCGGGAGGAGGTCTGAAGAAGGCAAGTTACAGGTAAGTGCATTACATGTGTCTTGGTAAAGGTGTAGATGGAGTTGCTTTCTTTCTCTCTGCTCTGCACTGTTTGGTTTCCAGGAGCTGTCACTCATCCCACCCTTCCTGGTAGCTTTTTGCCATCTCCCATGGGCACTGCGTGGGGTCTAAATCTGACCTCAGCACCAGTGCTGCAGCCACTGGCACCCCTGTGGGGGGCTGTGAACAGCACCAGTGCTCCTGGGCTCGCAGGGTTCCCCTGCTGCAATGTTGAACTCTTCTCTCTCTGAGCTGAACAGTTGCCACAGAGTGGGGCATCTACCTGCATGTCATCTTTTATGGGCAACTTCTGTGGAGCTCTTCTTCCCTCAGCTTGCTTTGAGCCCTGCCTGCTCATCTTGGCAGAGGGTTCCTCTGTTGCAGCAGCTTTGGTGGTTTGGAAGCAGCTCTAGCATCAGCTGCTGCAGGGATGCTGATAGAGCCACAGCTGAAACAAAGCACATCACTCAGAGCACAGAGCTGAGGAGCCAAGTTTCTGCAGCACTTCCAGATGTGAAGCAGGGGAGTTGCGTTTAGCCTAGTTTTTGGATTTTTTTTTTCTTTCTGATTTTGTTGGAGTTTTTTTTAAAGCACGATGCAAGCACACTGAGAACAATTTGTACTGTTCACTCACATTCAGCTGCATGTTCCCAGTGGCAGTCAGCATATTTTCTATCTAAGACTCTCCAATCAAAACCACATCTGTGTGTTGGAGCAGACTGGCAGTAGACATCTTTTCCCCTGAAATCCAAGGAAAAACTATCTCAAGTCCAGTTTGTCACATGTGTGACTTGGCCTCCAAGGTAATCCCATCCTCACAGACTACTCCAAGGATGAGGAGGGGAATGTCTACAGTCACTTAACCAGGAGGCAAATTCCTCTTAATTCCACTTTGAGAAGTTTGAACTGAATAAACTCTGTGGGATTTTGATGAAAAGTCCTCAAGGAGACATGATTGCTGAGCAACTTCTTATGTGGATACCTGGGAGGAAATACAGAGGTTGCTGGAAAGTCACACAGAGTATTTATTTCTGTGGGGAGTCAGGAGCAGACCTGAGCCTTTATCCCTATCAGCATACTGCACTGGTGCTTTAGCTTCTTTTTATGCATCTTACCCTGATTTTGCCTTGCCTTTAGTTTCAAGCAACCTCCTTAATAAATCCTGCAGCATCTCCTGGGGAATTAAACATAAGTGTGAGAGGGGATTAAGTTGTGAGAGGAAGTAAAAAAAGTAAAAAAAAAGTAAAAAAGTAAAAAAGCTTCCATTACAGCCTGTCAATGCCTCTTTTCAGGTGATAAGAAATGAGCGTGATGATGCACAGATTGCTGCTGCTCCTTCTCCTGGTCAGCTTTGGCTCACCTGCACCCAGGTTTTCGGTGTGTATCTTTTCTGTACACTCTCTCAATGGATCACCGTTCCCAGTCATGCAGAGATGGATACTCCCCCACAGGAGGGATGGAGAGCTGCAGGAGCAGAGCAAAAAGGCATCTGCTGGCAGCTAAAGGAATGTCGTCCTGATAATACAGCATTTTCATAGCATTAAGGGCTGTATAGCTGTCTGGGAGACTAAATTGACATTACTAAAAATTCAAAGCAACAACAAAAACAACAACAAAAATATCTTTTTAAAAAATGTATTTTTATAGCCAAAATATCAGCTCTTTTTCAGTTTTGCAGAAAGCCAACTCTGGAACCCTGCTGGTTTCGCCCATCTGCAGTGCAAGAGCCAAGTTTTCCCTCTCTTATCAATCTGAGCAGTTTCATAGTTTGCAAACCTTCCCCTTGAGCTCATCAAGTGGGGTCAAGACAAATTATTTTCATCCAAAGTAAATTTTTTGTGCATCTGATCATATTCTGGCATGCTCTGATCAATGCCAAGGTTATTGCAGACACCCCTTTTCCACTGGTTTCAATTCAACAGCTCATGCTGTGCAAGATTTGGACATCTTAGGAAGAGATCACCATGAAATCATGTTGATCCACATAGGCAGTGTGACATGCTAGGGTGAAGAGGAGACAGATACTCCTTTCTCTGTGTCTCTCCTTACCACTGACTGTTTTGTGGGGGGTTTTGATTTATTTTCTCCATAGGACAAAGATATCTGCCTCCTAGACAACGATAAATTGAGACAAAGGTTAAAACATCTTCAAGACTTGCTTTACTTATATGAACTGCAGCTGAAGGACATACGGGAGAACACTTACCACAGAACGAAAAGCGAACTGTTCTCAGGCAACAGGAGTGTGCAGCATGAGACGCTTTTACCCACAACCAGTGGAAATTTGATAGTGTATGACCAAGGTACAGTTTGCAGTAGTGTGCCACAATGTTTATTTCTCCCTGCAGTGTCCCATGTGTCATATTTTATGTCTGCTAAAAGTTTAAAAATTTTTAAGTGGACTGTGATTTAAAATACAGATACATGGGAAGGAGAAGAGCTGACTGGTTGCTCTGACACTGAAAGATATCCCTTGGGGCTAGAGTCACTTATCCCAGCTGTAGGCAGCTCTTACCCAGGTACAAAATGGACATCTTCAGCTGGGCTTCTTACCTGCAGAGAGGAACAATTACTTCTTGTGTTTTCCATCAGGTTTGCTTTAGGCATCTACCTTAGGAAGAGATGGGTCCTGCTCTTGAAGAGCCCATATTCCCTGAGTGGCTTAGGGGAGCCCAGAGTGCCTGGTTCAGCTGCCAGCACTGAGACCTGTTCAGATGAGCCAAGCCTCCCTGTTCCTCAGCTCCACCATTACTTCTGTGGCACGGGAATAGGCATGCATTCTTTGTCCCTTGTTGTTACTTCGAGAACATGGTCATAAATGACATTGTTTCCTGTGGCCAAGATTTTAGCCTTTGGGCATTACATTGAAAGTGTGAAGCCCTGAGATCCTGAAATGCGCTCTCCTGATACAGCCCTAGTAGAGTTGGACACCGGAGCTTAGCCTATTATTTTAGAAATATTGTTCCCTGATCTTATCAGAAGTACAGCTGAGGGTACCTCACCTTCCACATGGAAATTAGCTTCCCTGCAAATGATCTTGCTGACAGATAAAGTTTCAGTCCCAAGCTTTCATGATATAGCCCCAGGCTAAGCTGCAGCTGTCCTGCATCTGACCAACGATTTGGGCATTATTCTCTCAGAAGGCATGGCTGTAAAGGCTCTCAAGCCTTAGAGCTCTTTGTCAGGCTGGCCGTTTGCAAACTGGTGTAGCTATTACATTGCTGCACCATTTCCTTTGACTTTACAGGGCTTGCAGAGCTATGCACAGGCTGGCCAAGCCTCCTTGTCCCATAGAGCCTCTCAGTGACATCTTCCCTTGGTGGCACACAGCCCTTGGCTTTGCCCCCAGCCCATGTAACGAACAGATACCGTTCTGCCCAGATTGCTCTGCAGTGTATGGCCGGGGGAGCACCACGAGTGGCTACTACCGCATCAGGCCCAGAGCAGACCGGGAGCCTTTCCTGGCCTTCTGTGACATGTCTGACGGCGGGGGCTGGACCGTCATTCAGCGGCGCAGTAACGGCAAGGAGAATTTCAACAGGTGGGTGCATTGTTCTTGCGGCAACAGGGCTTGCAGTCAGCCACCAGCCTGTCCTGCTGCCAGGCAAATCCCCACCCTTGAGAAGCAGGATGTGCAAGACTCTACATTAGTGATGATAATTTAGGATCAGGACAATCTGGTGGTACCTGTTGGCAGCAGGGGGCCATTTTCAAAATGGATCTGTTACTTCTTTTCCATGGGTTCTCTGCATTTGAATGCATATTTTATCATTATTGAAGACTGTCTAAGGCTTCAAATTGGCAGGTGTCTACTACCAGTGCACAGACTGAGACCTGTTGAACAGATCTGTTCTGATATGAGGAATTATGTTCAGCATGTTGTAACATTTATTATCGTATTCAGATAATTTTTTAAAATGCCAAACCAGATTGTCCTTTTTCTGTGCAAAATCCCAGAGAGATGACTTTCATACTGAAATTTGCAGGAGGAGAGATGCTCTGGTAGCACAGTTCAGAAGAAATGTCCCCATGAAGGTTAATTCACTATCACAGCACACACAATTTCAGGGCATCTCTAATGCCTTCTAAAGTCTATGAAGTGCATTGCAAAGCTACCTCAAGTGACTCTAAGCCAGCTTACCCAGAGAGTGATAGCTATCTAGCCACGTAGTTCAGGTGAAATAAAAACATCCTGAAGAGGAGCATGAACTAGTATGAAGGTCAGGCAGAATGAATATCCATAATAACAACATGAGAGAAGCAATAAACACAGGGTTACTAAAACTCAAAATGAGTATATGAGAATATCTCATTATAATAACACACTGAAGTATATGAGAATGTCAAAGGTAGTACATAGAGCAGTGAATTATGACTTGCTGAAGAACAATATCAGGTGTTTTGCTGAAGCCCAATGTGACAGCTGCTGCTTTCCCTTTCCATTTAACTGGAAACATCAGTCTGCAAGCACTGCATCTGGCAGTTTGAAGGTTTGGTCCCCATATATGTCTGTGCACAGGTTTAGCAGGGAGAAATGTAAGCTGTGAGTTGTATTTACTCCTAGATGAGTCGGATACTTTTAGAAAACAGTATCTAGATACAGGTGAAGTTTTACTTCTTACCATACCTAAGTGTCACAAACTGTCTAATCCCTTCTCATGATGAAATTTATATCTATAAACTTTTCTGTGCAGGAAATGGGATGATTACAGACTGGGATTTGGGAAATTCCAGGGCAAGAATGATGAATACTGGCTGGGCAATGACCACATCCATGACCTGCTGGCTAGAGGTCCAAGTATTTTTCCTCCATAGATTTCTTTCTAGTTTGCATTAGCTATTCATCTAACATGACAAAACTTTATGTTTAGGAGAGAACTCATTAAAGATTGACCTGATGGACTGGCAGGGGGAAAGACGTTATGCAATTTATGAAAATTTCCAGCTTGCAAATGAGCAGGTAAGAAATGGAAAGAGCAGTGATTTGCTTGCTTTGGTCTGTGAGGGTGGGGCAGCTGCATATGCAGCATCACACCAGTATCAGGGTTGTATCTACAGTTCTGCAAAATTTACCTGCTCTGGTTTCCTGGGCTTCCTAGTTTGTCTGGCTGACAAACAGCCCTGGGATCAGGGACATAAACCTGGGTCTTTTTCCTTACAACTGAGTGCCCAGGTCAGTGGGTGACAGGATCCCATGTTTGTGCCCTCTTGCTAACTGTGCTGCTGAACAGAGGGCAGTTCCCTGCCACAGGGCACAGGGAGTCCCACATGTATTTGCCTCTGGCCTCATGATTTAAAGTCTTCTGTGAGTGAGAAGGCCCTTAGCGTTTGAACCTCTGCAACTAAATGGAACCCTGTTCTTGTGCTTCCTAGGAGAGTGTTTCAGACTGTCACATAAAAGGCAAGTGCCAGAGCAAATCCTCTCAGCTTTATTTTAAAATAAAATAGGGAATTCTAATCAAAGCTTTGAAAGAGCAGTTGTAAGTTCCTATCTTGAAGAGAGGTACCTGTAGCACTATACCTACAGCTACAGACACAGAAGGCCCAAAGATACATCCTGTATTTTCATGCGGTGCTTTCTAGCTGTAGACAGTGTCCTGCTCCATACAGGTGCTGTTCTTTGCAGACTAAACACCTTTGCCTTACTGAACACCACATGTAACTAGCCCAAAGAACCAAGGATACTGCATGGACCAGTCCTAGTTCCAACTCCATCACCGCTCCAGAAATGTGCACATTACACTCAGCTTGCAATTAGAGGTTTCTTATGAAAAGTTTGAACAACTGCATTTCAATACCTTATTGCCATTTTTCATAAAGAAATGAGGCCAATGATGACAGGAGAAAGCCCACAATGCAAATGTGACCATGCACTTAATATCAAATATCTCTTTGACCTGTTAGCTGTGCACAGTGGAACTATTCTAAATATTCCTACCAGGACCAGATCATAGAAATCAGATGGCTTCTAGTCCTTGGAAGAGTAAAATGCCTAAGAATTTATTCTAGCTGAAGAACTGATCTGTTTATGAAGGCAATTACTTGACACTTGGCAGTTTCTGCTAAGTTGTTCTTGATCAGCTAGAAAGAGCTTTCCATCTTGCTGTAAAGTACATTAAATGGTTGTTGAATGACAATAAACATGGAGCCTGTTGTAGCAGCAGCAGTAATTACCAATCCCTTCTGGAAGTTTAAATCCTGCATTGATCTACACTAGGATCATTAAAGCATGGAGACAAAAGTCACCTTTGACTTCAACAATCATGCCTTTGACAGTGGATGAAATGTTCAGAGCTAATTTGGCCTCAAAACTGTGAGGAAAGGCAGAAAGAATGGATGTCAAATTAATGTTTCACATATTCTTGCAGGAAAATTACAGGTTATGGTTTGGCACCTATTCTGGTAATGCTGGCGACGCTCTGTCTGGTGGGAGCAATTTTGAAGATCAGTGGTCAGCTTCTCACAGAGGGATGCAGTTCACCACATTTGATAGGGATCACGATCAGTTCCTGGCAGGCAACTGTGCATCAGAGAATAAGGGTGGCTGGTGGTTTAACAGGTACGGAAAACCTTGGATTCCTCTTGGATGAGTAGGTTGTGGGTGGCTGCACAGTGAGAGGACTTGCCTGCCTTATAGCAGCTGGAGACTGCTGTGTGTACTTGCCACATGGCACAGCCAAACCTAAGATGTTCAGACCTACAGATCCTCAAAGGAAAACCATTTACTACTTTTATTATAGCAAAGCAGGTAAGTTGAATTCACTTTAAGAAAATGGGTCAAAACAAATGCACGGGGGACAATGACCTGGAAGGAAAAGAGCTCAGTTAAAATTCCTGAAAGTGCTTTGTGTTATACTCCAGTGAAGAAAACAACTGTAGCCATGGTAAGGTGAAGTGTGTATAAAGGACATTTCCCTAGAGTGGAGCATCTCTAAGGGCAGAACTACCCCACAACATTATGAGGGTGTATTTGCTGTTTGGGCATATGCCACACAACAATGGATAGGGACTCATGTTTAACAGCCCTGGAATCTGGGATGTAACATGTTTCTCTGCTTTAGTATAGGATGACCCTCTTAGACCAGATTCTCATCACACACCAATTGAAATCGGTGGAGCTACAAAAATATACATCAATTGCAGGATTTACCTTGATGAAAAGAAATCTGCATTTTTAGGTGTCAATAGGAACTGCCTACACTTGAGCTAGAGCGTACCAAATGGCACTACACCCCTTTGTTCAGGCCGTGCAGTTCTAATGTCCATAATTATTACACCTGAAGGAGTCAACAGGCAGAATTATCTGACCAGTGTAGGTGTCTGCTTTAGGATGACCCACATATTCCTGTGTTCTACTAAAAGCATTAACCTTTTAGTCCATCCCACCCTGGTATATCTAGATAACTGTTGTGTGAGAATGGTACTTCACTGCAATGATGCTAAACTGAATTCCCTTCTTGTCCCTCCTACATTGTTCCAAGGTGCCATGCTGTAAATCTCAACGGGCGATACTACAAAAGAGGGAAGTACAGTGGACCCCATGACGATGGCTTGGTTTGGTCTACGTGGCACGGGATGTGGTACTCACTGAAATACTCAGCCATGAAAATCAGGGCTCCATTCTTTATTGACAGAGAGAGCGGAGATGGTGAGAACAGTCAGGCCAGCTGAAACCTGCTGCTTTGGAAAGAGAAAAGCACAGGCTGAAAAGAGTGGTGTAAGTTGATAGCCAGTGCTCTGCTGCTGCCAATCGCCAAACCTGCAGTTGATAGCTGGAGTTGCACCTGCTTCTGCTACCTGAAGCTAACAGCACGAGTTGTTTCAGCACAGCCAGACAACAATTTAATAAAAAACATATGGATCACAGTCATGGAATAACCAGAGATTTCTTTTTCCGCAGTCTTCAAGACTTTGTTGGAGAATGTTTATTGAAAGTTCTCTGGACTTAGAAGGATCAAGCATGTCCTTTAATCAATCTATACTTTTCAAGGTCTAAACCTTTCTCATCTTAACCATCATTGTTTCAGTTATGAGAAGATCAGGATAGAAAGAACAAGGTGATGGGGAATTGGACTTCAACTGGTGTGCCTTTGTTAGTGCTTTGGTCTGCATCAGGAGAATGTTTTTAAGCAACTTTCCCTATGGTTCTAATCGCCACACTTCAGCTGCAGAGTGCTCCTGGAGTGTGTGAAACCAAACCTGTGGATGGACACGCTCCAACTGCTAATCTGCATCCAGACTAAGGCTGCTTCAAAGTAAACGCCCACAATATGGACAGTGTGGGTTCCATTCCAACAGCTTCCTGCTGCAGATCCACTGCTAGAGTATAACACAAGACATTAAACCAGACAAAGTTTTAAATCCCAGATTAAAATTATGCAGATTTTACTAAAATTAAGGTGAACACAGATGTTCCTAGGGGTTCCTAAAATGCAGTCATGATTCTCCTGTACATTCTCCTGTAATTTACCAGATGACTTTGCATTAGTGAAGAGGAATCAGAAAGTGGTTGAACCACAAGGCACACTGCTTTCATTGTCTCGCTGGGGTGAAATGAAAGAGCAACACAAATGACTGAAAGAAATGGAATACTGAAAATTTATTTTCTACAGCTGTTAATAACAACAGTTAAAAATGAACAGCACAATCAGCTTGATGCAAATAATTTAGCTACCATGCTGCAGAATAAACCTGCTTCCTTTTTTTCTGATTTATAATAATTTTTAAACTGGTATTTCTTTTCCATTTACTTGCTTTTATATCCATACATACTGTAATTTGTATTCATATCGACAAAGAGTGAAATAAAACCATCTGAGTAGGACTTTATACTTTTTATCTGGTTTTCAACAATAGGAATGTGAACAGAAATCTGGATCAAAATCTTGGAAGTTCATAATAGGAGAAATGAATTCTTTCAATGTTGGCCCTGGTGCTTTTTCACCTGTTGTCCTGGTTAGCTGAAAGGGTCTGCAAGGTAAGTTGAATTTTCATGGCTCAAGCTGTCCTGGAGACAATGCAGAGGCATGAGGAGAAGGTTCAATTTAAAACTTGATTTGGTTCCTCTGCTTTCTAGACATCCCAGTGACTGCAAGCATGAACATCCCAGCATAATGGGCAGCACTACAGGGAGCTGTGCTCCTAGACCCTGTGCCCTTGGCTAGACTGCCCCCTTGCTCTCTTCTCAAGCGTGCTCATGCAGAATGAAATTTTCACCAAAATGTCTGAAATGAGATTGCTCTTGAGAAGAAAGGGCTGCAAAAAGGCAGCATTTATTCTTTCCCTTCTGATCACTGCTTCTGTATTTTGATATGGTAAAATCTCAGTGCAAGATTGTAACTGCATGTTGGGACATAAGGAATGACTTTGCACACATTATAACTGTGTGGCCTCTGAGGAGTGCTGAGGGCAGAAAGGATAATTTTTGTTGATGACACAGTGAAATGTGAGTGAAATAAGTTCATGCTTTCTGGCAGTTGATGCTCAATCCCATCCTTCGGTAGAGAGCTAAGAAAGAAGGGCAAAGACTGCAGAAACTACAGCACTTAGGGACAGCATTTGTGGTCTGGCAGTTAATTAAGCATCTGGTAACCCATCTGATAATAGATTACCAAGATAGAGATTAAGTCAGCAGGGCTTAATCAGACAACCAGTACCCAGTCCAGTTCCCCAGTGAGTGAGCAATGAGCGATGAGAAGTCCAGACTATGGAGCCTGTTTCCCTGTGTGTCAGTATGGAGTGGCAGGCATTAGAGCTGGACTGCCTTCAGCCAGCATCAATGTCAGGCTGTTTCTCCTGTCTCTGAGAGAGAAAGGGAGGCCAAGGCATGACAAGGGAGGGAAGGCATTTGCCCAGCTGTCTTTGATGTAAAATATACATAAGTACATCTAATGAATAAGATGGCCCAACAGTGGGACAACTTTGCAGAAAGCAGCATCTGATTTAGAGCAATGTTGCCCCTTCTCTGCCCTACTGTGGCAAAGGAAACCCCCTCTGAGGAGGGAGCCTGCAAATCCCAGAGCAAACCTCAGGAAGCACTTCAGAAGCACCTTTAATCTTAATAAACAGGGCAGAATGCCACTAGCGGGGTACTTAGTGCATCTGAGGGCTACCACCAAGCTCCAATCCCTCCTGCTGAAGCTTAGGGGAATGCTTGCTGAATGTTGCTGCACTGCACATTTGATCTCCTGTTTCTCCAGGGTCTCTCTCCCATGCTGAGAGGCTCAGCAAAGCTTAAACAGATACTGTGGCCCAGCAGCTCCAATAATGATGGATTGCTGCTTCAGGGAGAAGGTACTTCACACCACAGACCTTACCTTAGTACAGGAAAGGTAAGTAACTGAGCAGCAATTGTTTCAGAGGTCTGATTTCCAGCTCATTTAAGTCAATTTAAAGACTCATTACATTTGATTGCCTTTGGATAACTCTTCAAGCATGAACATGTTTTTAAATGCTTTAAACAGCTTTTCATGCTGACAGTTCATGGGAATGCATCGCTGGTACCAACGCCACGCTGGGCCAAGGGCTGAACATCAGCATCTTGGCATGGCTCCCGGGAAAGAGGGAGCTCACATCACCCAGTGAGTCGGATCCCTCACTCCAGCAGCAGCTGCAAAGCATTATCCATCAGAAAGGCCATTCAAACAGCCAGATTTGACTCTGGTGGCCAAATGCTGAGGCTTGCTCCTCCTATGTTGTCACAGCAGGTAACACCGAGTGCCTGTCAAGCTACCTGTGCCAGCTTTGGACACTGCAGCAGGGTGCCATCAGAAACTGGCAGCTTACACACAGCAATGCTGCTTCCTTTAAAATTGCTGCTGGTTTGTGGGCAGGGCTGGGGGGAAGAAGAAATGTGGGATTGGGAAATCTCTCTTTGCTCAGAAAGCCAGTTTTGAGAAAGATAGCAGCCTACTTCACGGCAATGGAGCACATGGTAATTTTGCTTTCACACCCACAAGGCAGGTTAAAGGGCATGTAGGGTTAGGCTCCTTAGGGGAGAGTTGATTTCAGTCCAATAGTCCACTGCCTAAACCTTTCTTCTCTTACACCAACCTCCATGGGCAGCATCTCCTCTTTTCTTGTTTCTGCCCAATAGCATTCCCCTGGTCTTTGCAAAGTCCCCAGAGAGATGGGTATCCTAACAAATGGCAAGAAAAGTCTTAGTCATTCACAAAGGCCTGAGCTCTGCTTCTGCTGTTAACTGGAGTTCCAACACAACTCTGAATACTTACAGCCAAATCTAACAGCAAGTTTGTGGTCTGATTTTCAACACAACAAAAAAGCCCATCATGGCTTTTATAGTTCACTGTTACTGCTCTCTACAATTCCCTGAAAGGAGGTTGTAGAAAGGCGGGGGTTGATTGGCCCCTTCTCCCAGGTAAAAAATGACAGGATCAGAGGAAATGGCTTCAAGTTGTGCCAGGGGAGATTTAGATTTGATATGAGGAAAAGTTTATTCACGGAAAGAGTGGTCAGGCATTGGAACAGGCATCCCAGTGGAAACACTGTCCTTGGAAGTATTCAAAAGGTGTGTGGATGTGGCAGTTAAGGGGTATGGTTTAGTGGTGAACACAGTGGTGTTACATTAATGGTTGGACTTAATTTTTTAGAGGAATTTCCAATGTAAATGATGCTATAAGATTCTCTGTGAATCACCAGATATTGTCAAGCCATTTAAATTTTTTGTTCCCAGAACAAATCAAATAATCTTGTTGTTTGCTGGTTTTGTTCATAATTTATTTTGAGCTTGCTGTAGTAGTATTACTGTCAATGTATTTACATTAAAAAATTTTAATAAAGGAAGGGATGACTATGGAAAGGATACATAATTCAACAGTTCTCTCACTGCTTTTTACAGGTAACATGCTGTGGTAACATTTCTGTGAGGACTAAAATCTGATCATCTGTTTTCTTTGCCCTCCCTGTAGCATGCCTTTCGTACTAATTTCCTGCAAATATTTGTACATTGTTTTCTTGATATAAATATTGACAGTAAGAAAATATCAAAGTCTTGAATGATGAAAATGTCTCCTCAATTTTAAATTCATTCAAGTATTCAGCATCAATTATTTGCACATTCATGCAACCAGCTAAAACACTCCCCACCATATGAGTTATTTGAGCAACACCTACAAATCAATGCAGTTCACTGATGACTATCATTAAAATGATGAAAACGGCCCACAGATTGAGCTTTGTGCTTTCTAGATGGGAAATGATTCACTAATCAGGGCAGATGGTTGAGGGTGCTGGACAGTGGATGCTTCAGTATCTCACAGTCTACCAGTACAGAGTGGACAAGGAGGGAAATGTCAGCGGCACTCTTCATGTATGATGCACAAAACATGACTGCTTTACACAATAGAATCTATTGGCTATTCCTGCGCCACACCTTAACTAACATGTTCTTTCCCAGGGTACTTTGTGTGTCTTGTACACACATACATACAAAAAATAATTGTATGAAAGCATTTTCAGTAATTAGAAAGGAATATGTTCCCACAAGCCAGACCTGGGGCATTACTCCGTGCTGCTGTGTGTGGAGGTAATGTGACTCCTGCTCTTTCTTTCAGCAGAAGCCAACCGATCCTGCAGATCCTCTCCCACGCACGCCACTCCTGCAGGGCTGCAATGAGTCACTCAGATCACCAGCTTCTCAATGCTCAGAGTGCTTGTTTCATCTTCTTCATTTGAGCCAAAATACCCAGGCAGGTCGATCATCTGCTGCTCTGCCTCTGTTAAGCCAAAAGTAGAGTTGTCATAAAAGGCAAACTCAGGGTCCAGGGGGAAGCTCTGGCACTTGTCCCTTCGATACTGGGCAGGGCTGACGCTTAGGCCTCTCTGGGAACTATCTTTGCCATTTGGGCCGGTTTCTTTCCGCCACACGCCTTTGGGGTTAGGTGAAGGGCCCCTCTTACTTCGGCTGGGCTCAGGCTTCTCAGCTGCCTTCTCCTGACCAGCAGGCTGGCGATCCGTGATCAGGTCCAGCTTCCTCACCGGGGGACCTGTCCTGTGGTGGGGCTTTGTGCCATGGCCCTGTGGTTCACACCCCAGCACAGTGCCATGGGGCTGATCCAGCTTTTCACAAGCTGGATTAGCGTTTCTTGATTTTGGCCGTGTCCTGTCCTCCAGACCCTGGTCCCACGTCCTGGTCCTGGAGTTGTAGAGGGGAGTCTGTCGGGGTGTGAGAGTGGACATGCTTCTCTCTCTGAAAGGCCTGGCCTTTTTAGTTTCATGGAAACTGGCTGTTCTTCTGAACTGCGAGTTTCTGTGACAGCCCCTCTCAGGCAAGTCCACTCTGTTATCCTGGTGCTTGAAATGACCTCTTTTTACCAAGGTTTGGGTAGGGCTCATTGCAGGATTTGCCTGTGAGAATGGAAAATCCAGCCTAGGGTGAGAGCCTTCTCCCAGGAACTTGGGCTGACTGGCTGGCTGGTCCAGAAATGGAGATTTGATCCGAAATTTGTTTGCCACTGCCTCGTCTTGGTTTTCCCCACTCAGGGGAAGCATGGTGGTGGCACCAAGAACCGTGTCCGTGAGAGGATTCTGAGAGACATGGTACACCTTAGTGGTCTCCGTCAGGCCTTTCTTCTTCATCTCTTTCAGCTGCTGCTGTGCCAGGCGGTAGCTGAAAATTGGAGGGATTATTTTTTGGGCATTTGGCTGAAAGTTTTCACTTCCAGAGGCATCATCTTCTTGGGCAAATTGGAGGCTTCGCCTGTAGGTTAGGGGAATGTTAACAGGAGCATCCCCTCCTTCAGCAAAGCTGTCCCGTTGCTTGTTGCCTTGGCAAATGTTCTCCTCATCTGAGTTTTTCCGGAAGCCGGGGGAATGGACGGAGTTTCGTCGGACAGCGGTGCTGCACTTCTGAGCTCTGCAGAGCTTCCTCCAGAGGGTGATAAGAACAGTGGCAAAGATGATGAACAAGCACAGCGAGATACCTGTGATGGTAACTATATTATTTGCTTTCTGGTCCTCTCCTGGCTGAACAGAAGGTGGGGTGGGAGGCTGAACAGCTGTAAGAAAGATCACACACATCTGTCAGAGTTGCACTGGCAGCAACATTTTGGTATTTGAGGATGGATACTTCACTACCAAGGAAAAAATCCATTAATACAGTACAGGAAGTTGTCTGCCATTAAAATTTGCTCATTGGAGATGACTTACTACTTGAAGACTTCAAACTGGCATGAACATCTACTTACTTTAGACCAACACTCCCACAGACCTTTTAAATGTAATCATTATTTTTTCCTGTTCTGCTATTTCCATAAGGTATTACAGAATACCTGGAAAATGGAGGAACTCTGCTTTCTTAATGAAGTACATTTAGATTCCCTGTTGAAAAGTGATATAAAGGCGGTAAAAATAAGTCAACCCAGGCTAGTACTTCAGGTATCACTTTAAAATTATTTTTAGGAGAGCCTAAGTGGGTGTGAGAATTGAAATGAATTTGAAGAGAGAGACAGCATCAGGAGAGGCAATGCAACTTTTCTAAGCAGTCCTCTGAGGATGCTTCTACCACCGCCTGGTGCCACAGTCCCAGTGGACAAAACCTTCCCATGCCACAGCAAGCTTTCAACTCAAAGTGCCATTGCTCTTTCTCCAGCATTCCACTACCATTCTTCTGTTGTGGACTGGTACTCTGCAAACCTTTCTTCACTGAGATGATAATTAGCCACCAGGACAGGCGTTCTAGGGAAGTCATCATGGCCAGAATTCACAGACTGTCTGGATGATGCTCTCAGTCATATGGTTTAGCTTTAGTAGTCCTGGGGGAGCAGGGAGTTGGACTCTATGATCCTTATGGGCCACTTCCAATCTGAGATATTCTATGATTCTGTAATGTGACAATCTCAGAGCCGTCCACAGCCCTGTTTAAACCTCTCACTTGCCCATTCCACCACATTACAGATGGCTGAACCAAGGACAAATTGGTAATTCTTTTTTTGAATAAGGTCTCAAGTATTTCACGGGCAACCCTAAACAGAATACAGCACGGTCAAAAGTGGATTAACTGGTCCAGTAGCTAATTTTAGTATCTGTTAGCATTGCCCAAATTCTTCTGTTCTGGTCAGACATGAGCGCTCTAAAGCCATGAAGGTTTTATTGGAGGACAAGGCTGGTTAGTTGCAGTTGACAAGAGCTGGCCAAGAAGGTGTGAACTCAAACGAAACCACTGAACAACCCTGCCCTAGTCTCTAGTTTTATCCAGAACCCAAAGCCTTCCATCAGACTGATAGCCAGCCAGCTGTAAGACTTGGCAGGTGCTCCTGCCTGCACCACAGCGCCTGTCCAGGAATAGGAAATGTGACTGCAGAATAACAAGAACTGGACACCATGTACTTCCCATAATTCAGGAGAACACACACTCAACAGCAAGCTGGTAGTGCAGCTGTTAGGTGGGCAGGATGCACAAATGCACTGATGAACACAAGCTAGAAGGTCTCAGGCTGCTACAGAACAGAAAAAGTGCAGGGTGCTCAGCTGAGAAGGAGATCCACTTCCCTATTTCAGGGCTACCTAACAATCCCAAGTCCTCTAAAAAATCCTGCCATTGCATTAACTTTGATCTTTGTGTTACTCTGAGAGTTTGAAACCAACTTAAAGAACAAGACTAATGTCTGCTGAATCCTATAGGAGGATCTCTAAAATTTGCATTCAGTCCAATGCCCCTGTGCCAGAGCCCAGAGCACTGCTGCTTTGGATGCCTGAGAGGGGAGTGAACAAGCTGACCTCAGGGAAGCAGGCAGGGCCAGCATTTGCTCTATTCAGCACCACTGCAGCAAAGCAATTAATTAATTTCTTATCCTTCTCTCAGTCGTGTTGGCTTATGCATATTTCCCAAATACTCCATTATCTATTTGTAATGTATGCTGTGCTTTATTGTTTGGGATACACAGCTAACAGCAAGGAACTGACAGGCTCCAAAAAGGACTGGGTCCCTATGGCTCACTTCTCCCTGCACCTCATTGGCCCCTGCACCATGTGCAGGCCTTGCTCATTCAGCCATTTGCTCCATCTGCTGGACTAATGTCTGCAGAGTTATGCTGGAAACAGAACTTGTCTGCTTCTAAAAGCTGCAGACAGCCAGAGTGGGAAGGGTAAGGGTGACACTCCCAGCTTGAGATCAAGCAGTGGATGAATAGTGTGAAGTCAGTGTCAAACCCCTTCTTGAGCAAGGTGAGATTTCAATGGGATGAAATCATGTATGTGATTCTGTAAAGGAAGCTGCCCCATGTGGGAGCAGGAAGACTAGAAACCATGTGCAAGACAGAAGCAAGGTATTTCCTCCAGATGATCCCACGGCAATGGGTGCAGATGCAGGCCTCCTTTTCCTCCATGCTCTCTATGTATGAACCTTCTTATTAACCTAGAGACCTCACTGGAATCTGGGGATTGTCCAGACCTGCTGAGTCCAACCAGACTGCCACAGCTGTGTGCACAGTGTATGCATAGGATGGTTGGAAACCATCATACACCTTTTACAGCTGCACACCTGCTGCATGGGAGGAATGACCCCTCTGAGAAGCACCAGAGGCCTGTCACCTCCTTGCAGGCAAAGCAAGGTCCACAGAAAAATTGTGTTTCCAACACATGCTCTGCATGCAGGGAACCCCCTCCAGCGAGCTCCTTGCAACAGGACTGCTCTCTGAGCTCTAAGCTCCAGAGGTGGGGAGTGAAACTGGCTGGTAAGGAGCTAAACCAAATTATATACTTACAGACATACCCCTCCAGAAGATAGACAGAAGGCATGGCACAGCACAGCTCAACAGCAGCTTTGGAAAAAAACTAACAACCCACTGTGTTTTGGTAGTGGCATTGCTGCCCACAGCAGCCTCAGAGACTCTGGCATAGAGAAGACAACTAGAGCAGGGCTAGTTTAAACTGGGGACCCAAAGCATCTAAACTGTTCCTCTCTGCTTTCACTCAGAGCTTTACTAAATAAGCAAACCCACATGGCCAGCATTTTCAAGTCATTAAAAACATTAGACCTGTAAAAACATTCCCAGTGCTTCATGACCACTGACGACATGTAATACCTGATTTGATGGAATATAATTTTTAGTATTTTCCATTCACCCAAACTTTTGTTAAATGCAACCCATTTCCTGCAGTGTTCCACAACACATTTCAGCCCTGCCTGTATACTTCTGAGGCCTTCATCCTCCAGCATGTGAAGCTGGTTCAAGCTTCCACTAAAAACACTTCCACTAAAAACACAGTCCTCCCCTTTTCCTGCTCCAGCTGCACATTCTCTCCTCCTGCTGTCCCTTCCTTTTCAGTGGCAAAAACACCACAGTGGCCATGGGCTAAACAACTCCCCAAATCCCCAAACTGTCAATTTTTTAGCTGCCTCTATTCCAGTTCTACACACTGCACTTTTGCAAGCAGAAAGAAGTGCCTGCAAGCAGCCAAAGCAAGGAATAAGGCTTGCTGGTCACTTTGTAATAACTGTTAAATTATAGTCTGAGATCCTAGGAGCCTGCACCGCTCACGGGCATCTTTCCTTCCCCATCCCCGCCCCCTGTGGCACCTGTGGGACACAAAGTCACTGGAGCCTGCAGACCAGCTTTCTGTTCTCTGTGGTCCCTTGGCATCAGCACATTCCTTTTCCACAGGGAATTTGCCAGAAGCAGAAGTTTTGCACAGACTGAGCACCTGTACCCTGCTCAAACAGGGCACTTCTCATGTCCCTCAGCAGTGGCTGTCAGCACCCAACTATGGTGCTGGCTGGCACAGCCTCATCCAGCCTCACTGGGGGCCATGTGGCTGCTGGAATCCACCTTATAGAAGGCTCAGGTCTCTTAAATCTGCAACCACTTGCCACCTACCAGGAGTGGCCAGTTGTTACCAATAGGTAAGGGTCTATAAAAGCTTTATAAAGCCTTACCTATCAGTAACAGTCAGCCTGCCCTGTCACAGGCCAGCAGCAATGGCAGGCTGAAGCAGAGGGAGACCTGGCACTACCACCTCAAAAAACTCACAGAATAGCAATCTCGCACCCAGGTCCCAGCTGGAACTAGCACCCTTTTTAAACTGACTTTAGCTTTCTAGTAGGTTTCCACTGGAGTCTTTGGCTTTCGCTACTGAACGTGTTCTGATAACCCCAAGATCTCTCTTTCAGGATTTCTCCACTCTCTGATCATCCTGGAGATTTTAAACTGCTTCCATTGCACCCACAGCATTCAGAAATATTATGCCTTGGAGCCCTATCTCCAGTGTCCCACAGTCAGATGCACAGAGGCTCCTGCCCTACTCCATCAACCACAGGAATGTGACAGCCCCCCAAATCAGTATGACTGAAAGAGAGACGGGATGTTTCCATTTTACACTTTGCTTTTGCCAGGGCAGTCACAGAACCGGGGGAAGAGGACAGCAGAGCTACATACACACACACTCCTCCAGCGAGCACAGGGAAGTCTCCCTCGGTGATCCAGCGCAGCCTGGTTTTGCTGGCGAGGAGGTGAGGCACTCTCGGAAGCGCTCCCGGATTCCGTCCCCACAGGTGACACTGCACGGGCTCCAGGGCTGCCACCGGCTCCACGTTTCTACAAATACACAAGCTCACAGCAATGAGGAATGTGTCTGCCTCCTTACCTTTAAAGACACAGCCAACTGCCTTCTTTTTGAGAAAAACAGCAATAAATAACCACACAATGCAAACAGCAAGACCAAAAAAGCAAGCGGCATCCAGGGATGAGCCAAAGCTTCCACTTGTTGTTTTCCTTTTTTCATCCCAGTGTCAGCCTGCAACACAGTGGTCAGTCAACTGGCAGGCAGGTTCTGCCTGGAACAACAGCAAAAGGAAATGAATCCACAGATCTTTGAAGTGGGCTGGTAATTTATATATTCATCCAATTCCTGCCTGACAAACAGTGCATTTACAGCAGGATAATTTGATTGACTGAAGTACAGTTACTGCTGATTTATATGACTGTGACAGGATGATAAGCCTACAAGGCCTAATGAAATGGCAACATTGGTTTACTCTTTTATTTTTTTTCCAGCACACAAGCGTTATTGAATCATTCATCTGACAACCTACAGGACTCTATTGTTTTATTGCTTATGATTAGGTAATTAACTCATGGATGGAATTTTGCATGTTCATTTATTTATTTTAACAGGAGGCAGGCGCAGGTTCTAACACTATATTATAATTTTTAATGTGTAATAAAATCCCTCTTTTTCTTAGACAACATCCTCATCCAGTGATCTCCACATTCAAACTTTACATCAGTGAGAACCCAGAGAGGTAAAGATGGGGCCATTCCAGTCCCTGTGTGACAGTGGAGACACTGAGGCAGGGGCACAACTTTAAATTCCAAACTAATGCATGAGTTCAGGTGTAATCTTAAAAGATAAAACCCCTGGGAATGCTCCTATGGGTCAGCTGACTTTGACAGAAAGAAGAACAATAAACTTCTTAACTTCATTTCATTGCCCACAGATAAAGTAGAAAAACAGCTAAATAATTTTTTTTTTAAAGTAGACCAGGTTAAACTCTGCTCTTTTAGATAATTTATGGTGTTGCTACTGCCAACACAAGCTGTGATTTTTAATTTTATTACTGCTGCTAGCATGCCCCGAGCCCTTAACCAAGCTATGATGTTCAAGCACTAGAAAATGTTGCATGACTGAAAATGGCTTTATAATTTCATGTTTTATTGGTTGCTGTATTGTTCCTAGTGTGTTATTATTTTTAAATGTCTCTAACAAGAATAAATACAGCTGTGTTTCAATAAACATTAAATTGTAACTGCTTTGGGCCCTGTCCTACACAGTTTTGTGACCATGTCAGCATTAATGTGAGCAGCCTAAGAGGAGCAGTGGAGCTGCCCTCCTGGCGCAGGTCCTCACCTGCACTGCAGGACGGGGCCCCAGAGTTTGAGCTTACACTTGTGCTGCCAGCCACGGCTGCAGAGTGTGTGTGGGCACACACTCACACACATTTGCATGCCCCAGGATATCTGCCTGGCCTGATGTAGAGGAGAGATGGGCATGGGCATGACAAGACACCCTGGTGCTGCTGTGGTTCTATACCCACACAACATCAAGTGACCATCCCGGCTGTTTGTCACCAACTCCACCACAATACTGCAACATCCAAGATCCCAGGCTGTATTTCACTTCGTGCTCTTCGTGCACCTCTCCACTTTCATCCCTCTGTGTCTGGAGCTGGTGATGAACCCAAAGGCAGGCTGAGCTTTCAGACCCCTCCTTCAGTTTGCAGCCATGTCAGCTCCCAGGGAAGTACAAAATGGAGCAAGTGTATGGTGTCAAGGGAAAAGAGAATCAGGGGATGCCAACAAGCAGGTAACTGAGGAAGTTTGTTGGGACAAGGAGTCCCAAAAAGGGACAGACCATGGAAAGTTTGCAAAACCACATCAGTTAGCGAGCCAAGCTATTACTGAGGGCAGGAGAAAAAACTGTTCATCATCAACAGTCACTAAAGGGCTCATTGATACCTTGTCAAAAAGACTTCATAGTTTCATATATATCATAGGATCTCCCAACAGTTTTCTTCATATCAGGATCATGAAGGACTCCAGCAGTGTCCCTCACCATTGGTAGAGAGGCCAGTTGAAGGACCCACCTCCTTGTAAACCTACAGACTCTGTGTGAGCAGCTTGGTGAGTTCCTGTCATAATTTCCTGTGCGTGAGCTAACTTGTTTCCCTCTCTCCACATTTCCTGCTCATCTAAACGTCTGTTAATTAAAGTCAGATGCAGAGCCAAGCTCAGAAAGGTTCTGGTTGCCTCCAGTGCTAACACTGGTGATAGTGGAGGGTGCTCAACAATCTCCACATTGATGCCTGTCGGTTTCAACATACAGGAACATTTAGGATGAGTAATTTCCCAACACTGACGTCAAACTTGACATGCCCATTGCTCCAGGACACTTTTCACTGACTTGGACTTTGGCTAAAGGTATAGAGTTCCTTAGCAAAAACACTTGGCATCCATACCTTTGGGGCTCAGAAATGTGCCTCAAACAGCAGGAGAGCAAGAAATGTTCCAGCTCCCATGAAAGATGGGAGATTTAAACTCCCGCATCTTGCTCTACAATCCCCTGCAATTACCAGAATGTAAAAGAAAATGAAGCACAGTTTATTCTCCCCCAAGGAAATGAAATTATTAACCTCCATTTAAGACAAACAGATTGAAAATGCCAGGGGAAAAACCAGAAGGTATGCACTGCAAACTAGCTCTAATAAGCGTGAGGTTTTTTCACACACAATTGAGGAATCAATTATCAATGTGAAGACATCTAACTGATGAGTTAGTTTGAAATAGCTGACAGTTGGCAGATCTGCCAACATGAAAGATAAATGCAATTAACTGTGTTAATTATTGCTCTGCATAAATTTCTCCCCTCAGATTTCCATGTTCACAAGATTTTGTGCATGCAGCGCTGTCCGTCAGCACAGTCAGCAAGGGACACTCAGCATCATCCTTCCAGCCTGACACACATGACCAGTCTTAAACACTTCAACCAGGCCAGTCGTGTGGGACAAAATCACTAATTACTGACAGGTTCATGTAAGTATCTGTGCTAGCCTAGGGGATTGCAGGATATTTTTGGAAGCTGAGATCAGTTTTTAGGTCCTGAAAACAGCCTCTCACCCTTCCATGGAAATGAAGCTTGGGTGCACTGAAATGGTGGCATGCTCCAACAGGTTACTAATTTGGACAACAAAAGGAAAAGGATCCCTTTAAAGAAAGAAATCCTAGACTCTGGAAAAATTAGAGTCTTTTCCCCACAAACAGGCATTGTTAAGAAATGGGGAGGCACAGCCTAAAAATAATTTTTTTCCAGAAGCTGAGTCTGTGAGTCTGTAAAACTTGATTTATTCCTAATGTGTGGAGACAAAGCATTTACTGACACAGAAAAAGTGGATGGAGTACAAACCAGCCCTAGCACACCCAAATCCCCTGCATTTGCCTGTTTCTAAATAAACACCCAGCCCAGGTTCAGGCAACAGAGTTAACTGGTTCTCAGAATTTCCTACCAACGAGCAGATCTGACTCACACAGTTTTATTCAGGAAGCAAAAATTTGACAGAAATTGTACATCGCTGCCTGACCTCTAGATGCTCCATTTGCTCCTCTCCTCCCTTACTGACCACTTTTCAGAAGGTCTTTCCCCACATTCCTCTTTCCCTTTTCCGGCAACAGCTCCATTTCTTACGCCCTGCCAACATCCCAAAAGCAAAAGTCAGATGAACAAAATTAATTTGTGCTGCAGGCAACTGCAAGAAACTTCAGTGTAAGTCACACCAAAGTTGAAATTGGTCTCCATAGTGTAACTAAGAACTGGAAAAGAAAGTTAATTAACACCAGAAATATGAAAAACCACCTTTTTCTATGCTTAGGCATTACTGATTAATATTATCAGTCTTGTCCTGAATATTTCAAGCAGGATACAGACTAGAACATGGGACAGCCTTCTAAAGAGAGCAGAAGTCTCACTGCTGGGGACACTTAAATCCCAGGTGAGCAAAGCAGAGGATTAAGCATGGAAAAGAATGAGCCTGCAATGCATCTGCTGCTGGATAAGATGATCTAACAGGGTTTCCTATCTCAGACATCCCAATAATCCAGTCAAACACTGGTGAAAAAATGATCCTCTGTGAAACAGTGAAGAGCCCACCAAAATGAATTAAGTGACTCACATCTCACTGTTAATTTTTTCACTGACTTTCAGATTCTCCAATTAGGGTCTACAGAAAACTGCACAAGTGCTGTCCCACAATTAATAGATATATTCACAGTCTTGGATAGCATAAGTTTTTTGTGACACTTATTCTGAAGCTGATCACCTGGGCTTGAAGAGCTGTCGACCTGGCCCACTGGGAGCTTTTTCCTTCCTACTCCAAGCACAAGTCAGATTCCAAAAAACTGTACTAAACTTGGCCTGAATGCGGAGCAAAGAGCAGGACTGACAAAGCATCAGGAATATAACTCATGTCTGATTTATGGAAAAGAGATGTGGCAAAATCATATTTTATCTCATCATCTGTGGTTTGGATGAAGATCATTTTAATGATTTAGGAACTTTGATCATTTCATAACAATGGAGCATATGCTAAATGAAGTAAGAACTGGCTGAGTGACAGATTGGATATGCAACTGTCAACAGAAAACCATCACTGAGTGAGAATGCATTTGGAGAGATTCCAAAGGGATCGGTAAAAGGCTCAGTGCTTCCTAGTTGACATGAAAATAAATATAAACCATTACTGAGAAAATATGTGCCTCCTGTAATGACACAAGCAGACAGTGCAGTTGTATGGAGCAACATAGGGTACTTGCTAATTTAGGATAATTAAAGGAAAATAGATCCTAAATCAGCAAAGTGAAAAGGAAGTGTAGGAAGAAGGAATGAAAATTGTACCTGCACGATGGCAGACTCCACACTGAAACAGCTCAAGAGGAGTTTACAGGGCAAAAGTAAATTTTATGGAAAATTGCATAATGCAATCAGTGGAATGAAAGCAGAGGTAGGGGTAGGGAGAGTGCTACTGATCAAGCAGCATCAGTGAGAAGGATGTCTGAACGCAGCACACAAAGCCAGTACCTTGGCTGTCAAATAAACATGAGTATTTAAAATAAGAGAAAAGGAGCAAAACAGAAACAGTAGATTAATCAAATCCTGAAGAAAATGCCTTCCAATTAAAGACCTAATCTTTCCAGTTTGTTAAAAAGAACTCTGAAAACATCTGGTAGTAGTGAGATGACCTGGATGTGCAAATGTTTTTGTGAGGCAAAGACAGTAGATGGGAAACAGCTATCAGAAAGCAGCAGAGTAAAATTTAGCCACCAGAGGATGAAGCTAGATTAACTTTAGTTATGAAACACATAAAGTTTCCCTTTCCAAAAGAACAAATAAATCAGAGCATAGTATTGAGAGAAATTACCAGATAAGTCTGTTTTGTGGTGTCTTCAGCAGAAGACTGGATAACTCTCTGGAGGATAAGTGGCAGTCAGATGCAAGACTAGCTGTGGGACTCAACACCAGGGCAACTGAATGAAAAATGATGGCCCACAGCGCACAAGAGCCCAGACTAGAGATTTATCACCTCCTCCAGCCTTAAACTTCAAGAAGTCCAAAGCAGAAATTAGGAGACTCAAGGAGAGGCACCTGTTCTGCAGCAGTCGCGTGTTTTACACAAACAGCTATCAGGGGTCTGCTGTGCGCAGGGCACCTCACAGTGCCCAATGAGTGGGCTCAGGGGAGCCCCTCCCAAAGGAGCTAGTAGGCTGATGGCCATCACAGGCAGTGCAGGTTTGCTCTGTCTGTCATGGCTTCAGGCTGATGTGCCCCTCCCAGAACACCCCGCTCCTTTCAAACGCTGCCTGAAGGCTTTGAAGTCTCACAGATACAGGCACAAAGTCAGATGTGCTGCAGCCTAATTAATTTCAGGTTGACATTTTATTTACAACTACATGGTGTGGCTTTGCTTTCATCAGCTTTGTAGTTGAGATACTCTTCACTTGGCAGCTATTTACCTAACTCTGCTCTTCAAGAGGCATAGCTTGATTCGTTCCAATGAGATTGTAAGGATGGGGCTGCTGAGGAACCCAGGGAAACAGAGTAGACTGCAGGGAACCATTGCTTAATGGAGATCTCATCAGTTAAATATTGGGCACACTATCATATCTATACCATATGTTAGTGATTTACCTGTCAGGGTAACTATCTAGATCATATCAGTGTGGCATACCACTCAGGTACAGAATAAAAACTAGAATTCTGTCTTCCTTCTTCCTTGTGAATTATCTCCATTAAGAAAATAATATGCTTTCATTTTTAGATAGACTTTCTTATGCCAGAGGAAGAGAGGGAGTGCCAACAGAGAATGCAGATGGGAAGTTAAGATGAAGAGAACTATGTACTGGGTTTGGCATGTGTTGAAAATAGAGGTCATTTTTAGTACAGAGAGTTAATTAAATAGCTAACAATTTTACAATTTGCGAAATAGCACAAAATAAGACTACATGATGCCAGGAACGTCATTAATGTAGGCTGTGTCTGAGATCGTGTGCTCTGGAGCATGTCCTACAACTCCTGGTCTTCTCATGATCCCTCTCAGATACCTGTCCATGAAGTTCAACGGCCATTTTTTAGCTAGAGATCCTGCACTTTCTTTTCAGGGCAACCAAGGTGGGCAAGTGAGGAAAATTATGCACATCTTAAACTTTTCAATCCAAACTCTTTGAAGTATGAAGTTGGAAAATACTACTTCATTACCTGTAGACACAAGCTGCTTCAAAGGAGAACATTTACCTTCCAGGGTGTAGGCAATGCAGTCTAACCCAACCCAATCCCAATTCCCTCGTGCACATATTCCCTCTCTGTGGCTGCCTTCCACAAATGAGTGATGAGAAGAGTATTTGGCTCATCTGCTTCCTCTGCCATGCAACTGTGTTTGTAGACTGTCAAACCATGCACTGCCACTTCTAACGCTATGGCTTTAAAACATATACATGATTTTGGCTTGACCATGCCTGATCATGGTCCAAAGGATTATACGGACCACCAACTGTTCCCAGTTGGCAGACTGTACTATTCTAATCTTTCCTATAAGGAAAGGTTCGGCTATATGAACATGGCTCATGATCTGCCAGAAGGCCTCATGGGTCAGAAAATGCCCTGTGGTCTGTTCTAAGCAGCAAACACATCTCTAGAAATATTGCTTTAGAAAACTTGCCAGCTGTCCAAGTGACACAGCTGTGCCCTTCACTGTAGCCAATTCCTGACTCATCTCACCAGAGTTTGTGCATCTAACAGGAAGAGCTCTAAACTTCTACACCAAACGGGTAGAGAAAAAGACACTCGTGTGAGGATTCAGCCCCTGTATGTTCAAGACACATGAATCACACTTGCAAGATGCCTCTCAACTAAAATGCTACACAACTACTTAATGTTGGGCCCCTGGCTTTCACACACTTAAATGCAGTAAGACTAATCCTACCTTTAGAGTCTCCAGTGGGCCAGATCTACTGCAGTAGCTTCTTACCTCACTGAGAGGGACAAGTTTCATTTTCAGCCCATCAGGATAGGTACGTCATTGAGAATGCCCTAAGTGGTTGTAGCTGGTACCTCGCATTAACTTAGTGCAACCTTAAGCTACTACAGTGGCACTTGTAATCAAATGTCCTTATGCCCTCTACATAACAGCCTATCTTGCTCCCACCTGAGTATGACATTACAAGTGGTTTGTCTGGTGCAGGAGACCCAAAATCATTACCCATGTTGGCTGGGAAGACTGCTGATTTTGGCTAAAATAGAAAAAAAAAAAATCAGTACGAACCCATATTCCTTTGGATCAGCATACATTCCTTAACTCTTGCTGGAAAATAGCTACGGTTTGAGAAGTTGAGGAGGTCAAAGCAGTATTTGTTCTTCCCCACATCAAACAAAGTGCAGTTAAATTCTGTCCTGTTGTCTCCTGGGTGAAGTACGTTTTCATACAGCCAAGTTGTTCTTTGACTCGGATGCTTGAGAGACTCTTTATAAACAACGATTTTTCCACTGATAGAAGTGCAAGGTGGAGAGATTACAAAAACCTGAACCAAAGTTTTGCATGTGTCTTCTGCTGCCACAACCAGTCTGTATCCAAATTTGTGGAGGAGATCCACAGGTCCTATGGAGGCAATGATGGAATGTGTTTCTAACGATTTCAGTAACACAGTGATGTATATTTCTTGACTGACAGGTGGGCAATCAAACTCTACCCACTGGGACCTAGACAGGGGGATTCCTTTGCTAGTTCTAATGCCCAGAGTCTCATCAGAGCATACTCTTCTGAATTCATAAAGGGTGCTGGTGAATATCACATCCAGTGAAATCACAGTCTCGTTCATGGCACATAACTGCCCATTTGTAAAAAGTCCAACCTGAAGGGAGCTCCCAAGCACCTCTGAACTCCTGTTCAAATCAATGTGAAATACAGGCCATTCCACATGGAGGGTGGACATGCTGCTTCTGCTCCACTGGGCAGCACTGCTGTTGTCACTGGGAGAGACCATTCTGAACAAGAAATCACCAGCACTCTTGAAATGGAAACACTCAAACACCACCGTCCCCTGGGACTGATTTGTGGGAAGCTGTTTTCTTGCAATTATCTCACTGGTGCTGGCATCCAATAAAAGGATGGACACATGCTCTGCTGTTACATTACCACCACTGTAGTACTGATATTCCACAGACACTGTGTCATTGCTGAAAGCTACATGATCCGGGTGCTCCAACAGGAGATACTCCACTTCGCCGAGAACTGAAAGGAAAAGTTCCACAACAGTATTAAGAAACAGACAAGTAATTGTTCCTATGGAAGAAAACAAATATTTTTTTTAATTGATGGATATTAAAATAATGGATTTTAATAATGGATATTAAAAGTGGTTCTCAATCTTTTTCAAGTGAACCAGATCACAAAAAAAAGAAAGGTCCTAGCAATAGCAGTTAGAGCTCAACAGCTCTGTTCTATGCAGGGTTGTGATTTGGAGCAGTTCAAAATCCACTGCAGTAACACATTCAGGAAGGTAAAATCCAGTATTTCAAAGCAAACCACAAACCACCCAAAAGATTAACAGAAACCTTAATTTATCAGAATAAATTCTCAAACTTTTCAACTTCTTTCACTTACAGGTTTTTAAACTCCACAGAGGCCAGCTGTTTTTCAGCTTCAGCCATAATTTAGCAAAAAAAGGACAGTGGTTTCTTATACAGACAGATGAAAAATGTCCCCCAAGTTAAATAGAATAGGAAGTCTGCATGATGCTTTTTGAAGCCTTTTCTCTTGCTCTGTGTCTTATGAATCTTTCATTTTGCTCATTTGCATCGCAGACACTTGAGTGAAAGAGCTGAAAATAACAGTGATGGTGACTGCAGCACTTTTCTTGTCTCAGATGTGGTGCAACATGTCTAAATGACATCATTTCATTATAAATGGTGCAGGCTTTTCAAATTCACTTATTGCATGACCATGTTTGTGCAAGTTGCCAAATTATCCTGAGACATGCTGTAACTAGCAATGATATCTAAAGCAATAAATTGGAAGATCACATTTCCGTTCTTAGCTCAGCTACCTTCTCTGTGTTGCTTGAACCTTAAGGATTTCAGACACAGAAAGGTTATCTGAAAAATGGGAACTGCATACATTTATTCCAGATACAGAATGTGCTGTGAGACATCTTTATAAAATTAATTGTCTGGGGAAAGGCTTCTGAGTCTTAAATGGAAGGTGCCATGGAAGTGTAAAACTTCAGTTAAAGCAATCCTTTCATAAGTAGTATCAACTAACAATACTTTGACTTGTTAAATCTCTTACATATGTCTTAAGATTACCTCAAAGAAAGCTTTCCTGGAAAAACACTGCAACTGCCAAGGCAAGCACTTCGCAGTAAGGAGTAGCAGGACTCATCTCACATAATATTAGACGCCTACTACTCTAAGCTTCAATTTGAGTTAGTCACCTTGGATTCACTTTCTTCTCAGCAGGAAAGATTTTCAGGAAGAAATTAATCTGACTGGGTATAGACATTTACATCTAGGTGGGGTGCAGTGTGCACTAGAAAAAAAGAGCCTATTACTTGCCACCAGCTATAACATGTCCTTTAAATAACCAGCTCCAACCACATACATACATACATACATAAAGTCCGAATAAAGGTGGCACACACAGCCTTACACATATAAATCGTACATATACTCTTACATGTATGCACTATAACTCCAGCCTTTCATTTGCATTTCCACAAGACACTGCTTCATTTGGCAGATGGACAGTACTCATTATCAGAGGGTTCTTTTGTTCTCAATCTTCTGTTGGTGGTCCTACGTATTACTGACTGTGCACCGTCCAAAATCCATCCTGATAACACAGAATTATTCATTTCCCCCACAGACTCTTCCATTGTGCTCTTATTGTAATGTATTAGTGCATTAGAAATATTAATGACATTATTCTTCTCAAAATCCCTGAAAAATGAGAGGAGGTCACTATTCTTGTTTAGTGTGTTAGGAACCAAGGCACAGGCACGAAGGTAAAAACTGTCAAGTATCAACTAATTGTAGTGCCTTGTGAAAACCAGGACCTGATTTTAAGTACAATGGTCCTTCAGACATCCAAAGCAGGATCCCATTCATTGCAGCTGTGGTGGGCACATGGCACGACAGCAAACCTGATCTCAACTTGGACAACCAAAAACTAAGAGACAGAGCCTAAACACCCGTGAAAACTGTCTCTTTGAACTGCCCAGCAACACATTGTCCTTGCTCTTCATGTTTTGGCTCTGTCATGTGTGCCTGCCTATTTTACAGCGCTGTTTCTACCACCATCTACTTTCAGTATCTCTTGAGTAATAGCTTAACTCCACTACTGTTACCAGAGTTCTTCAAACTCCTGCCCTCATCTCTTCACATTATAGCTCTTTTATCTTCTGCAGTTCCTTGGGCTTGCGATTAACTCCATCACATTCCCACCTTCCTTTCTCAGTGCTAGCATTCCATAAGGGAGCACAGAACAATCAACTCTTGTGTCCAATAATGTTGGGGAATTCTTGCCCTGGGCTGGAGCATGCACAGTGATGTATGAGGCTGGCAAGAGGAGCCAGCAGGAGTTGGGGCACACTTGATCCTTTAGAGAATCTCATCTCTAAGTCATCTGCAAGAATTTAGATCTGGACCAGATCTAGCTCTTTATAAGGACAGCAGAAAGCATGTCCCAGGCCACTGTGAAAACTCTAACAAATATGAAGTTCCCACAGCTGTGTTAGAGTTTCCCAGTGAAATGGCTGTGAGTTGAAGAATTTTTTTCTTTGATAGTGGGCAAAATGATACATTTCTCTACATGGGAATCAGCTAGATTCAATGTAGCTGAAACATTAAAGGAAAAGGAAATCAGACCATGGCAAAAACCCAGCATGAAAAATTTCAATTTTAAGCTTTAAACTTACAACAAAAACATTCAAGCAATAGTAATGAAAAGCACCGATGTTTCTACCTACTGCTTTATTGTCCTTACTCTCTTTTACAACAGTCTTGACCTCCTTGCACTGTTGTTATTTGGAATGGCTGAGACGAGGAGTAACACCACTCTGTATGTTGGGAGGAAGGACAGGAGGGCAGGGGACTGCTGTGGAGCAGTCCATCAACCCTTAGTGCATATCACTTAGGAAGTGAGGAAAGTGAGCACTGCTGGAGGATGCTGTTACAGCACTGCAGAGCTCTGGCTGGTGCACCCCAGCTCACAGCATCCTTTCCCCCACTTTGGTAAATAAGAAATTTGCACTTTTGGACAGACCACATAGCAGTTTTTTACAATGCTCCAAAAGACACCAGTCAGGAGACAGCTTCCACTGTAAGCTCCTTCAGCTGCCCTTCAGCCTACTACGTGCCCATGACTCTGCCACATGCCAAAAACTTCGTCCCAATCGTTCGGACAGCCAGTCAGGGGTATCTTTCAATACACTAGTATCATTTTCATTGTCATTACAATGGTCTCCCATTGAAAGAAGTCTGGCTGTGGTACCAACAACCTGCCAGAGGAGTCTTTGTAAGAATTTACACTTTAAAAGATTAAAAGAAAAGTCCTTGATTTCACTGAAGAGCAAGAGGAATTACTTGAGGGCGCTATTCAGATAGTTATTTATTTTTAAGTGTTTTTAAGCCAGCTTGCATTGCGCTGTTGGCTTGTCAGCCATCAGTAACACAGAGCTAAGTAGAACAAAAACATCAGTAAAACTGATAAAAAATGAGAATACAGTTTAGTTGGATGCTAGAGCTTTTTATAGCACTTCAGTAATTTTCCAGAGCATACTGGATCACTTAAAAATAGTCTTGCCTGAAACAGAGAAGTATATAAATGAAATAGTTATCTAAAATCGATGTACACAGTAATATTCAAAGATACGTATATGCAGAACTGTTTGAAAGCAATTTTCTGAATTATGGGTTGCCCTTTAAGTGGAAATAATGTGAAAGTTGATAAAGTTTGCAGCAGAGATTTAGCTCATTAACTGCACCTCATAATTACTTGCTGTGCCACACTCTATAAAGTTCATGAATAATAGCTTTTACCTCTGAGTCAATCAGTTGTGAATGTCTACAGGGCTGGCTCACCAAGAACCAGTGGACATTGTAATCATTCATCTCACATCTTGGCTCCAGTGAATGATTACTTACCTTCACTGTCTAATGCACTCAGTGCAGTGTTTCTACCTGGGCTGGTTAGCTGTCTTATTAAAAGAAAAAATTGTAGTAAAAGCCATAGACAAGAGTCTTTACTTCTACTAGAACAAGTTCATCTAAAAGATAGCAATTCTAGGTTTTCTACATCTTTTAGGGATCCTTTGTTCTGAAGCAGATATGGAGGATGCACAGAGGAAGGAGTAGCATACCAGTCATTACTTATAATCATTTTTCTCACTTATACAAGGACAGCATACTGCATGTTTTTGTCCATTTCTCTCTTCTGTAAGACAACTTCAGCTGTTTGATGCAAGAACTACCTGCTACAGCTCATTCCATAAGTGGGAATTAACCACTCCTTTTCCCATGTTTTCAACACTGTACTTATTTCTGCAGTGCACAGCTTAATCCTTCAGCATGGTTTGACAGTGTACTGCAGCTGTCAAAACAATGCTGGCTTTTAAACTAGGAATGAAATTTTGTAAAACATTTTAATATCTTAGGAATTAAGAGTCCCATTTTCAGAATTTCTAATTCACTCTGCAAAAGAAAGTAATTTGCAAACCTACTTCCTACTTAGTACATTCTTGGAAAGGATAAAACACCATACATATGATGCCCCTCAGCTTGTAGACATCTTGCAGGTTTCTGACTTGAACTTAGGATGTCTAACTTCCCTCCTTGGCAGCTGATGCTGAGAAGGAGGCTTTTTCATTCTACACATCTCAGTTGCAGATGGGTAAGAGCTGCTTTCAATATGTATGGATTTATGCATGGACTAATCAAACAAGATTGACTGTCTCTGACTACCCGTCTAATTTTATGTGACTAAGATTGAGTATGAACCTCATCCTTTGGCTTCTTATACAATCAAAGTAAAGAACACCTCTGTTGTACTCAAAAGTTCTCTGGGTGGCAGATGGGGGACTCAGATGGGGGCTCACTCAGCCATAGGAGGTTGGCTGCGCTGTAGATGCTTACATATCATCCAACCACCTAGGTTCCTTTCCTAGTAATGGACAGAAACAGGTAGTTCTGGACATATTTCCACCCATCCTACTATGGATACCTAAACCAGGCCTATCTTCCATGATGTTCATTAAATATTATGAAATATAAGTCTTACAAGAGAGCAGAGTTCCAGTTACTGCTTCTAGCACAGCCAGTCCCTTGATGCTCATGGAAATTTATTAATTTTTCTTGTTCATTTCCCTGAGCAAATTTACATCAGGAAAGAATCCTGACACTTATCTAAAGGGACAGTTTATGCAAGTTGCATTTAACTATTGCATAAGATCTAGATTAAATTCTGTGCCTATCAGTGGTGGCTTCTATAGCATTTCATTTCCACAGATCACCTGGAAACACCACCATTCAAAACCACCTTGTGAATGCACATCACAGTTTTCACTTGACAGCTCTAATACTCACCATAGTCACAGAGCACTACTAACAATAGATTTGAAAAATCTTTCAACATATGTTTCATTCTGACCAGTGAGATCCTGGATCCTTTTACTCCTCATGTCCTTCTTCAGCTCCAAAGTGCCAGCACGTTTTCCAAGAACACCTAAAAGTTAAAAAATTACAGCTGGGTCAACTTTGCTTCATAAAATACAAGAAGAAAGACATATCATTAATAAGTAAAAAAATATGAATTAACTATTAATCAACATTTCTCTCATTTACTTAACAACTACTAACACTCATCAATGTATCTGAATAAGGACAGCTACAACCCGCTGTACAGTAATTTTCCATCCTGAAATGGAGCTTCTGAGCCAGAACAACAAAGACAGATAACAACAATTTTATCTTTGCATTGCAGGAACTGCTGCTATGGATATCTTATATTATGACCAAGGCTCACAATAGCAAAATAATGAGTATTTTATACAAAATATAACTCTGAGCTCAGGACATACCAATATTGGAGATTTATTGCTGCTGCACAATTCACATCATTTGTCATCTGCTTTCAAGTATGAAAGCAGCTCAGCAGCAAACTGACTGGTCATCAAACCAACTTTTTGGTCATCGAACTCCCTCTGTTATTCAGGTCTAGCAATACACTTCGTGATCTTACTAGATTTATAAGAGATCCGTAACTGCCTTTTATGTCACTCTGACTGATCAGATGGAGAAGGTGCCAGCTTCCACTTTTTCCTCCATAATTTTTTACGTTTACAATCACTACAGCCTTTGCTAAGCCAATAGAAATAGATTTATTTTGGCAAGTTTCCCAGTTTTATGTCCATGTGGTTTAAACTAGTCTTTATGAGTCTTGTAATAATTAGATAAAAGAGGTTGGAAGCACAATGATAGCAGCAAAACCACACAGTTTCCTTCAGAAATGTAAGTAGAAGGGATTCTAGAAAGAGAAATTCTACTCAGAGGCCATTTCAAAATATAAAAATTGCTCTCCTGCATTTCACAGAGCACCTGCAGGTCAGTGTCACTGTGCTCACCATCACACAAACATGCAAGAAAGGTCTTGATCCATTAAGTTTACAACCCAATTTTATGAGAGAAATCTGGCACTGGAGCAGGCAGAAGTTAGGAATGAGCAAAACTGTGGAGGAAAATGGTAAACACAGGAACCAAGTATGGCAAAGATCATGTATGTCTTTAGAAATCACAAATAAGATATTTCAGCAATTACACTGCTCTGCTTGTCGAACTAAGATGCAGCAGATGTGTTACTTGAAAGCTTTTTGAACTGCTCTCTGTGCCAAGTGGCTGGAGAGAATAATTTCTAAGAAGAGACTAGCAGCACAGCCTTGCTCAGTAAAAGCCCATTATAATAATAGCTGCACATATCTGAAAGGAATAATCATCATCTGGCCCAGGAACTTGACAGGGCTCCAGAAAACATTAGATAGGGACAGTGATACCGCCACCACCCTCAATTTCACTTGATACGCTGTAAATTACAGGAAGACAAACCTTGTGCCTCAGGAGAGGGGCGGCTGCTGACAGAGGGCGGCGGGGAGCCAGCCTGCCTCCAGGGACAGCCGCTCCCGAGCTCCTCCAGCCGCCGGCAGCAGGCGCAGCGTCACAGCAGGAACATCATTCCTTGTCTGTATCATTATTGACCACTAATCAGTTAATCGAAACAAGGAATCAAAGTAGTCCAAAGAAGAAAAAGACGACTTTGCTTAAAAAAAATTAATTTTGATAGATGTCTTGGCCTCTAGAGTTAACTGCTCAAAGAAAACTCGAAGATATGTGGCATTGCTGTAAACTGCCCTGAAATAAAGTGGGGGAAAATTGCTTTGTGGGCCACTACCATGATTGTGCTGGATGGCTTTAAGGGGTCCTTTCCATTCCTAGCCTTCCTAGCTGCAGATTCTTCAAATGGCTTTTACAAATACTTCTTTCAGAAAGTCACACATTGACAGATGAACTTCAAATAATCCTAATCTCAGTCTAATGAGCAACACACTGCAAAGAGGAAATGAAGCTATGGAAAGGAGAATAAATGCTTAGAAAAAAATAAAAAAGCCTGTGCAAGAGAGCACTCTTGAGGTAGTTGCTTTACATCTTAATTTGCACATCAGCCCAACTGAGGAAAAAGCAGCATGGCTCATGAGACAGGGTGCCAGCGGGAGGCACAGGGACCAGACCTGACTTCTGTTCCTATTCCTGCCACTGCCAGACATAATGTCAGCAAACTACAGCATTAATCTGCTCCTCTCCTTTCCACCCCATCTTTCACACTCTGTATTTATAGTAAAGACTTTTCAGGACAGAGATTCTTTTTAACCAAGCCCAGAGATGGAGCCCAGCGCCAGAACCTTTGGGTGTTTCGGTAACACCAATCCTTTGTCACACCAAAACCTCCTTCCCTCTCACCCTTCCTTCTGAGTTATCTTGGCTCGCTTGGGAAAAGATTGTGGTGCGCTGTGCGGGTAACACCCAGGCTAGAACTGGAGTGTTTGAAACTGTACCAAAACTAACTTCCAATTAGTGAGATCAGGTACCTCTGGAAGCCTAGCCCAGGGCTACTTCACCCTCTGCACGCCTCTGCAGCAACTGGATTGCAGCAGGAGCCCTCCCACCTCACACACATACAGCTACTTCAGGCTACCAGCTGCAGTACAGCCCTACCTTTGAACAAAGCTCCAATTAAAGAGCTCCATGAAGCCTCCCTGAGCTTTTGCACCTTTCCTAGCTGAATTCCAATAGTATCTCTAAATGCAATGCTGGCCCATTTCTGGTGTAGCAGTGCCCTCGTACTCCTCTCTTTTTGCACGGGTTTGTTCCTCTCCCCTCCTTCAATGTTCTCCTTTTGCCTCATCTCAATTTTGGACAGGCCTTACACTGATCACTAAGTTCAGTTCAGAATCTTCCCCCCTCCTATCTTCTCTAAGCCAATTTCTTTCTAGATTTCTTCACATTTTTAGGTCTTCTTCCAAATTCTCCATATATTTGCCACCTGCTCAAATATTTTTCCGCTTTTCACACTCCTATAAAATTGGTTTTTGAAGCAGACAGTACATTTAAATGGTTTCTACTCTATTCAGATCTTCTACCTCAAGTTCATTAACTTAATGAGATGAAAAATGATGGAACAGAGAAGGCTATCAGACTTCAAATAATTGGCTTTTTTAATTTATTGGTCTCATGGACAAGCATGAACTGAGGCTCTATTGTGCGAAATGCAGCAGAAGCACAGCAACATAAAAAGATGCTTTTTTCTTCCAAGAGACAGTGTAATGGGCTGACTGGAAGTGGAAGACTTCCTCTCCAAAGGGAATTTGAAATGACAGATGAAGAGGGCATAAGCCATAAAGCGCTTTGGAAGCAAAGACCAAGAGGCTTGTGTGCAACGCAAATGACACAGGAAAACTTTGAGTCCCTGCTCTGCAGCAGATTTCCTGTGCTATCTTGGTCACATCTTACTTTTCCTGTGGCACAGCTCTCCACTGGAGACTGTATCTTGCTATCTGGTATGGGGATTACAAGAATAAATCCTCATCAGCTGTTTGGTTTGCAGGTAAGAGCCAGATGTGAAATTTGAAATTACGCTTACAATATCTTTTGCAAATAAGTAACAGAATAGGCTATAATACTGCCTATTAGAATCATCTGTATTAATCTATTCAAAAAATGTCTCTATTTCCCTATATCATTAAAATGAAATGAAATATATTGGGATCATTTTGGTTTTACAAAAAAAAAACCCCTAAAATAAACCAAATAAATAAAAAACTCCAAGCCAACTGGATTTATGACTCCTGGTATTTTTGCAGCAGTATCCAAGGCTGCAGCACAGACATGACATTTCAGACACCAGCCACCTCTTCTGAGAGCTGTCACCTGCTGATTTGGCAGTAACCACCTTCACCAAGTGCAATAGCACAGCACTCAGTGCCTACTCCCCCTTCATTAGGGAGATGAGAGGCAAATAAGCCTTGTAGTTAAGAAAGGGCCATCAGGAATTAATCAGACACTCCATGACCAAGCATGGAGCTTAATGAGAACACAAATCCATGGCACTCAAAACCTCTGTGCTCTGGAGCCTCAGTCATGCAGAAAAGTGCCACTGATGGATCCCGTATTTCGCCTACCCACAAGTACCCTCAGTCCCCTTCCTCTCTGCAAATCCCCACCAAGAGCTGAGCCTGCCCTAGCTCCCATCCTCCTTAGGGCTGTGCTTGCTCATCTCTCCTCTGAGCACAGCCTTGCTCTCTCCTTGTCCCACCAGCCCCACAGCTGCAGAAGGTGGACCCAGCCACAGCACAGAAACCCCTGATTTTACACAAATGAAAGCAAGGTGGGAGAAGGGCTTGGGGAAGGAGTGAGTGTGTGTGGGGGTGGTATGATGTCAGGCTGAGGAGTGGTCCTCTTGGAACCAACCTGCCCCTTCCCCAAGTAGCAGCACCTACCCCAGGCACTCTGATGGACCCAGCAATCAGCCATGGCCTGGGTACTTAGTGGAATTAGGGAAAAAAAATCCTTTATAGCCGTTCACTATTAAACATTTTTCAGTTCTATTTGCAGCCCAAAATCTGGCTATGTATGAGAGGCTGACGGCAAAACAGGCTACAGACAGAAAAGCCTGAAAGTCCCTAAATCCTCCCTACATTTCACAAGCAGCACTAACAGCAAAAAGAAATGTGTATCTGCAACATTTCCTCAAATGGATTTCTTCATATTTTATCTGTACATTGGAAAAGAGATTAATTATTTTCAACCATCATATGCTTATTGCAATGGGATTAGGCAGCTATTGAAGTGTTACCACCTGCTGGGAATTTCAGAACCTTCCATATAATCTCTTCACTTTGACAGTAAAGAGAGAACACCTCAACTATTCATCACATTTTATCAAAATCTAATCACTGCTGACCAGCCAGTGGTCAGGGCCAAAAATATGCCACTTCTTGGAAGATATGTAGTTTAGCCAGGAAAGTGTCTATGTGATGTCTGCCACAGCAGGGGGCTGGAGCTGACATCCTCAAAGGCATCTTTCATTCTTATTTACACATCCGACAATTTTACATTGTTATCAGATAATGACTTTATTAAAATTATGCATCTGAATTCACTAGGCTGAAACTGACAGCACCAGATCCTCTTTGTGCAAGAAAAAACTCAATAATTAGCTGGTAAAGCCTATTTTCATTAATATTTGGGGTCAGATATCACAAAATTCTGAGATTTCTCAGTTCTTTTTGATATTAACACAGCAATTCAAGAGCAGGCTGGCCAGCAACATCTGTCCTTTGAAATCGAAGGGCTTACAACAGACAGAGTATAGTGATGATATTTACTTTGGAAAATGTACAATGAAAATAAGTTTACTAAGCATAAGATTTGGGAAGGTGTTCGAGCAATAATAAATAAAGAATGCAAAGAATTAAATACGTTAGATGAGAGCTCATGGCATAAGGGAAGGAATGCAGTCATTCATTCTTTCCTTTCCCCTTCAGAGTTTCTTTAAAAAAAAAAGAAAAGAAAAAAAAAATATATATATACACTGTCCACTGTTACTGGAATTCCCCTTTTGGTGGGGTTTATAATGAAGATCATCGTATGGAGAACAAACATGGCACAGCTGATACAATCAGAAGTTTGTTAGAGAAGCAGGTCTGAAATACCGTGAAGTATCAGTATTGAAAAGAGAAATGCGAAGCTTTCTTCTACGCTTTATCCGGGGTTTGTCGTGTACTCACACGGCTTCGACCGGTCTAGCGACTGATATAAAGTAGAAATCACCAAACATATTAAAAACCACTAAAATTATTCCTACCTATTACGGACTCGGGTGAGGAACCCGGCCAGTCGGTCCCCGTGCCGATGCTCCCGGCGCTCAAAGAGCGGTAGAGCGCCGGGGCCCCGGGCGGGACGGCCGCTGCCTCCGGGGCACAGACGACCACAGAGGATACCGGGGCGGAGGCAAACCTGCCGGCACACGGGTGTTTTAAAACACCTCCGGGACCGCGCGTCACGGCGATCACGGCGCGATCCTGCGGCACCACTCGCTCCGACCGACGGCTCTCCCCGCCCGTGCCCGCCGGCTCCGCGCCGACAGCCACCCCCGGCCGGCTCCGAACCCCGAGCGGCCGGGGCTCCGCACCGCCCCACCCCTCGGCACCCAGCGACCCGCCCGCGCCCCGGGACCCCCGGGCCCGGCTCCCGCTCCGCCCGCCCCGCGCTCACCTCCACGCCGCGGGCGGAGCGGCCGGCGGGTCGGGGATAGAGCGCGGTCCTTCCCGTGGAGGAGACGCCGCCGGCAGTGCCGAGGCAGCGGGCGGGCGGGCGGGCGCTCACTGCCCGCCGGCAGCAGTGGCGGCAGGAGGGTTAAATGGCGGCTGCGGGCGGCTGTCAGCGGGCGCGGGGCGGCGGCGGCGGGCGCCGAGCGAGGGCAGCCCGCGCCCCTGGCGGCGAGGTGCTCCCGGCCCGGCCCAGCCCGGCCCAGCCCCGCCGCGGCCGCGCCGCCCTCACACGCCCGCCCGCCCGCCGGGCTGGGGCGGCCCTGCGGGAGAGGAGACCCGTGAGGGGCGCGCCCGACCCGAGAGCGGCCGGCCCCGGTGAGGGCGCTGGGGTAGCTCGGCAGCTGCCCTCAGGGTGCGTGCGGTTTGTATGGCGGCCGTACGAGGAGCGGCTGAGGTCGCTTGGTCTGTTCAGCCTGGAGGAGACTGAGGGGAGAGCTCATCGCAGTTACAATTTACTCAGGGTGGGATGCAGAGGGGCAGACACTGATCTCTTCTCTATGGTGACCAGTGACAGGACCCGTGGGAATGGCCTGAGGTTGTGGCACGGGAGGTTTAGGTAGGGTGTCAGGAAAAAGTTCTTTGTCCATAGGGTGATTGGGCACTGGAACAGCTCCCCAGGGAAGTGGTCGCAGCACCAGCCTGACAGAGCTCAGGAGCCTTCGGACAATGCTGTCAGGCACATGGTGTGACTCTCGGGGATGGCCTGTGCAGGGCCAGGAGTTGGACTCGATCCTTGTGGACCATTGTGGATTTTCCAACTCAGCATACTCTGTGAAAATCACTCCCCTCCCGCTGGGCGTTGGTAAGGGCAACCTGCCCAGGCACGGGCCAGCACGTCCGAGCCAGGCTGGTTGATGACTGAAGAGGAGAGCGGCCGGGCAGGCAGGAGGCCACTCTCCAGAGTCAGCGAGTCAGCTTGCAGCAGTGGAGACAGAGCATCAAACAGCAAAGAGCAGCACCAGCTCCTTAATGTGCCCATCTGCAGCTGAGGGCCACATTTATGTGGGTATTTGTCATGTCCGGTGTTCACGGATAATGTTCAGGGACTGTTGTTACATGATGAATCTATCCTCGTGCAGAGACTGCTTTAAGAAAAGCCCTTTCTATCCATTTTTATACAACAGACTAATTTATCTCAAACTGTTGTTAAATTTATTTGCATGACATGAAGTCTGTGAGTAAATGCAGACCGGTGGATACCTACATGCCCACAAAGATAGGAAAGGATTTTATGGAGCGTTTATATCAGACAGACAGTGTTACATGTAATGAATTTTCCTGCTTTCCCTTATTCATTTATGGTAAGTGTGGGCATGACACAAGGGCCCAAGAGAAAGGAATTGTCAGTTTTTGGTGTTCAGAACTAAAAACAGACTAAATGGTCCCTCCTAGTTAGCGTGTATCATCTATATGACTGAGGAAGTACAGTTTCCACACACAGCATGGGTATCGCTGCACCAAGTGAGCGTTGAGAACAAACAGCTGCTTGGGGTTATTGCCCACCACTGTGCTGGACTCTGATCAACCTGCTGCTAAACCTCTTTTCCGTATGCTAGCTGGGGTCTGCAGTGGTTAATGCTTCACAGCCACACTGCCATCTGGAGTACTGACAAAGCCTTTGGGAGAGCAAGACAAACCCTTGCTGAGAAACTCAGACTTCTGAGTTTGATGTATTCTAGACATCAAAAAGGGAACTATTTGTGTATCATAGACATTTTCTGGGCTGTTTTTAAACATTTTTGGAACAATCCAAATTCTAAATAGCCTCCTTGCTTGTTTTAATAGAAGCATGTACAATTGGGGGGTTTTAACTTGCCTGTCTTTTATTTTGTATTTATATTGTCTAAGATTTTGTATGATGTTTTGGAGGATGCAGTCACGTGTGTATTCAGTCTGATAAATGAAGGATGCTGCATTTTTTTACCAGAAACTTGCAGCTTACATTACCTGTTACATTTCTTGTGGTGAGACTGGGCAACACTTCCTTTGAGTGCTGAGGAGCTTCCTGTGTCCATGTCTGGTCCTGGTCTGTGTGACTCTGGCAGCAAGCATTCAGCTTCAGGCAGTGCCACTGTAGAGGTGATAAGTGCAGAGGTGTGCAGTCTTGCCAGGAGCATCTTTCCCACTGATCATGGAAGGTATCAGGTGGCACAAGTGAATGCATTGTGGCACTGGGTCTGGTTTGAATGAACCAGGAAATAAATCACATGGTAATAAAGAAAACAATACTGTAAGTATGTTCCAGATGATGGAGAAGCTCAGAGAAGAAAAAGAGTGAGGTGGACGAAACGTCTGCTCAAGTCCAAGACTGAAACTCCAGTCTCACCTGCTGCCTGTATTTAACATCTGAAAAATCTTACACTGGTGGATCTATTGCCAGGCTTTTTCCCACTATGAGCACAATCTTTTGAAGATTTAATCTTCAAAAGTAGAATTTTTTTTTTAAGGAAAAAATCTCTTTCCCCTGTTGTAATGCAGAGGAGAAAGTAAAGAAATCCATGCAGCAGGAAAGAGTCTGGAACACAGCGCAAGATGTTTTACTTGTATCACAGTATTTTGCACTTATTATAGTGCCTTTGATCCAATGGCCTTGCAGCGTTTTATGAGTTACGAGTGATCTTTGATCTTTTGTTTCCCTATACTGATGAAAAAGGCTTAGCCTTTTTTTTTTTCTAAACAGATTTGCTGACATTATGCTTAAACTGTAAAGTCAGAAACAAAGCCAAGACAGCAGCTCAGGTCACTGCACTCCCCCTCAATGCCTTCTTTCAGACTCGTATTGCCTTTGTGTTAACACTTCCAAAAGGGGACAGAGTCCAAAAAGTTGCAATAGAAATCACAAGTCGCCCCTATGATTGTGTGGTGGAAATTGTAAAGACCCCGGATAACAGGAGGATGAGCACAGGATAAATAGACAGGCTACTTTATTAAACCCTTTGAAGCACAGTGGATTGTGTTTGCACATAATACACCTGCTGTGCTGCTGAGCACTAAGATCTGTCTTTGTTAACATGCCATCCAAATTTCATCAGGAACATATTTTTCATTAAAATACTTAACGGAGCTGGTCTCTGAGGCATCTGGCTAGCGGTGGATAAAATCCTTGCCATTAAAGTTGGTCTCCCAGGAGAGCAAGAAACTAATAACAGGAGGACGGGAGAACAAGGGAGCAGACAAGCGCTCATTTAGCCCACAACCAAAATGTTGAGATCTAAATTAAGTTGGACACTGAAGGATACAAAGAGAGAGTAACCTTTAATTGCTGATCTCCAGCACCAGCTGCCGGCACGATAAGTGAGTGGGGAGTGCAGATGGATCCCACCTGCACACAGATCCCAGGTAGCTGCTGGACTGAGGCAGCCTGTGTGGCTGAAATGTTGAAGACAGCCATGGCAGGAAGGTCTAACAGGAAAAAGCTTTATGGCTTGTAAAAATGGGATTATGTGTTCTCCAGCTGCTGGCAGCTGAGGAGAAATCACTTGCACGTGTGGTAATGGGTGGTGCTAGAGGCTGTGGGCAGCTGCCTCTGCTTAGCCAGGCCAGAGCAGCCACCTTGACTGCGGCCAGGAGCTGAAACCAGTCTGCTTGATTTTACCCAAACCAGATTGGCTGGTTCATCAGTACTTACATGAAGGACACAATCACCAGATTGGCTGTGTTGGTGGTTTTCAGTGGGCATAAGGTGGTGTGTTGGTTTCTGGCTCTGTCCCCACTCCCAGCACAGTTGGGCTGGGAAGAAAATGTCTTTTTCTTATGTTGGCATAAAGACAAGATCGTGTAGTAGCACATATTGTCCAGAGACCACCAGGTGTGAAAGCAGAATGGCTGGCTATTAAATTCCCACTCTGCTCTGTGAGGTGGGGGAGAGATGTGACATTGTACGTGATTTCTATCTCTGCAAAATATGCTAAAAGCCTTCTCTTGCTGATATTAAATTGACCTCAAGCTTCCTAAGGGGAGCACTAATAATAAGCAGGCGAGCCAGAGAAATCTGTTTGCCCTCACCCACACTGGTAAAGGAGATTTAATTGTGAAACCCCCAAAGCAGTCTTGGCTGGGATACAAGAGAGTCATCTGTTACAGAGAATCAAGGTAAGGGCCAAAATGGTAATATAAATATTTGGTGGTTTAGGGGGAAAATTCAGAAAGCTGGAAAGAGTGAGAAACTGAAACATGTCCTTTTGGAAATGATACCTCAACGATGTTCAAGAAAATTTCTAAAAAAAAAAAAGCGGTTGCACTGTAGTTTTGGTTGGAGAGCTGACAAGAATATGAACAATTTAATGACCAAAGGCATGTAAATTAATAACAATAAGTAGGAAAAAAGTGCTAAAATTGTCAGAAATGCAAAATCAGAAACATAAAGCTGGTAAAGAATGTAAAAGAAGATGAGATCTGCAGTCAGCAATGCTGAATGACAAATTGTCTAATTTTAAAATCAGTTTGAAACAAAAGAATTGTTGCTATACTACTGCTATGAGAAAAATTTGACTAATCAAGTGGAGTGCAAAAGAAACACTGATGTTCAATAAATATTTCTGTTCTGTTTTGGGGTGAAAAACAGATGATAAAGCCATGTTCCAGATTGGTAATAAAATGCTTTCTGGAGCAATGCAAGCCTGAGAATGTAAAATAAGAGCTGCTCCAGTTAAAAAACTCAAAATCAGCAGCTCTGGATAAACATTCATCCACCAGTTTTTAATATTATTTTCCCAATCAGTCGGACTAGAGATGCCGTGGAGGTTTCAGACGACTGGATGAATTATCACGTGTGGGTTTTCATTGATTTGGTTGGTTTGTAAAGAGAGAACAGCCCTGATTCCAGAAATAGGGATGGAAAAGCTGATAATAAAAGGGAGAATAGTATCACCAATACCACTTGACAGAAGTTGGTGAAAAATATATTTTAGACAAATGAACAAGTTTGTAAAATAAAGGAAGTAATGTTATAATGTAGCAATACTTAACATTTCCATAGAATATTTGGATTGGTAAGACCTGATATTTCCATGAAGGATGCTTGTGTAGAATTAGCACATTATGCTTTAAAAGGATCAGATGTTGACTAATTGATTTCAAAATGTCCTTTTAATGTGTAATTTTCATGGAGGACGTATTGACTTAAAAATTTAAACACACATTAGGCTTTAGCAATTTAAAATTTTTTCAGAGACCTAAAAGAGGATGTAACATCATCACTGCTCAGTTTTTCAGATAACATACAGATTGGGAGAATGTTCAGTGATAGTGAGTTGTCTTCAGAATTTACCAATCTCTGAGCAAGCTGGGCTTTAGGCAACAATACCTGTTTTAATATAGCTCCCATAAAATGACACATCTAGGAACAAGGACTATAGAACTTTGTAGGATGCACAGCCCCCTCCTGGGAAGTCATTACTTCACAAAGCTCTGGAGATCAGACGGAGTTGTTAGCTAATCTTGAGCTCCCGCTGTCACATCTGAGAATTCGTGCTGCTGCCCACAGGTTTGGAGCAGAGAACGGCGTCACCCTACTTTGACAAGTCTGAGCTATGTGCATGGGGAGTGAACTGAGCAGGAGCACAGCTCAAGCACATGCTTGATAGTGCAGGAATGCCCTCTGTGGGCACGGCTGGCAGTATAAAAACTGGGGCAACAAATTACCTCTGCAATTAACACTTCTACTGTAGGTAGCATTCCTTGGCCCAGCGCTGGTGCTCACAATTTATGGGGGCTATTAGGTAACTATGGAAAGCCTTTGGAAGAGCAGAAAAAAGAAAAAGGTGGGCAAAAAACCCCCAAATGATCAATGTTTAAGAAACTGTTATATTCCAGGAGAGTGGGCATAACAGGATCTCATGCTTCATAAAACATTTATTGAATATTAGGTCTAGCAGCTAGAAGACAAAACTAAACACATTCTGATTGTGTACAGAAAAACAATTTTTCCAACAAGTAATAGTCACTGGAATAATCTGCCAAGGGCTGCGGGGGATTTCCCAGAACATGCAATCTCTTGTTGCTCCTAAAGAGGAGTTCTACCTCAAACACAAATTAAATAAGGAAGTCTTACAGTTTCTGTTACCCAAGAGGTCAAGGGAGATTATCATTAGTTTCTTCTGGCCTTGTAACTTATAAATAGATTAGAGTGCTGGTGGGAAAAAAGGAATTATCCTAATCTTGTATTTTCTCAAAACACTGTGGATAAAACAGTAGGAATGCAGAAAGATCAGAAACAGTCACTTTACATACAGTTGTGCCTAGTTTGGTATTTCCACTGAGAAGACCAAAACATTTTGTCATTCCAGAATGTGTTTTAAGCTCTTCCTTCTCCCTGCCAGAGCTCAGCCATACCCAATACACCGGTTTTCAGGGCTGCTAACTAGTCAACATTTGATAATCTCAACAAAACCAACAAAGCCTGAGTTTGAAGTTGGTGGGGGTTTAGCCATTCTCATCTAATGGGTGGATCAAACCAGATCTTTGCAATTTAAGGACACACCTCAAATTCTCTGTCCAATGCTTAGTGAAACTCGGGGGAATTATGCCACACACACACAACTGCTGAGCCTGGCTGAAACAGCAGATGTTTCTCATATCCCATGTCCAATACTGTTTTATTTAGGCAACATTTTAAAAGAATTCTACCTACATGATGTGAGTCACTACACAGCCACACCATACCAGCAACAGACACAAATGTATTCTGTAGAACTGTGCTGGATTTTTTTGTTCTTTGTAAAAAAAGAGTGCTTCACACAGAATGTACCCTCCTGCAATTTTAATTTTTTTTTTAATTTTTTTTTTTTTTAAGAAAATAGAAACTCCTGTCTGTGAGTTTCTGGGAGTGCTCTCCATGTATGAAGCAAGTGATACAGGAGCACTGATTTGACCTTCGGCTTGAAACATACAGTGAAACAGCCTTTAGGTTAAATCAGTCCCCACCTTTACAACTTCCTGAGATAATACTGATGATAATACAAATATGTAAAATACTTGGATTGTATTTCAATGCAAAAAGTCCAGTCTGAGCCTTGTGGTCAGAGCAAGACTAGATTCACATCGACTATTCCATCAGTACCAGCCCCTTTTACCTTGAACTTGCTGTCCATCTCTGCTGAGATGGCAGAGCAGGGTTTAATGTGCTCTTTCATCACTAGAGAACTTGAAGTCACGGCGTTCAGAATCCAGTGGGAAAGAAGGACACCCCAGATCCTGTCTGGTCTTTGGTGTGCAGCAGGGATATTAAGTAGTGCAGTTTCTGCCAGGCCTGCCTCTCCATGAGCATGTGCTAACTAGTAGGCTGTGGGGTTTTCTGAAATTTAAGATGTCTTTGTCACTCCTAGAATTTTTGTTTTGATGTGTGTTTTTGGTTTGGAGCTTGGGTTGGTTTTTTTTTTGTTGTTTTTTTTTTTAAATAATATCTTAATTCTAAACCACAAAGAAAAATTACTCTCAAGCCTGCTGGACAGAACAACTAGAGGTGTCTGGGAGGACAGATACTTGGACTTCTACTCCAATAAAAGTATTTAAATAGATCTTTAAAATACAAACAAATGTTACCAAGAGACATGTCTAGAATATTCTCTCAGCATGAATACTTGTAGCTCATTCTTTGGAGAACAAAATGTTAGTTGAAGTCCTCCCAGCAGGTGACTTGGAACTATAGAGTCTTGCACTTCACATGAGTGCCCAAAGGGCTGAGAGTTAGGATGAAATGGCAACTGCTAGAATAGAAAGAACGTAATAGATTTGTCAATTGAACTCAACAGAAAATACATTGGTGAGGGAGTTCCTCCTAGAGAAAACAATGATTTCTTATCAAATACACAAGTAATTTTTAACTGCTTTTTCAGTATGTATTTTCAAAGACCTGTCCATTTGCAAATGAGTTCCTCCCAGGCTTCAGGATGCAGGAACCTCTACTGCTGGCAAAGTCTCCCACTACTGTACTAATCAATTCAGGGACAATATTTGCACTAGTTTTAGAAGCACAGTCAGGCTCTTCGGACAAACCATGGAAGTCCTGTTAGAACTGAGCATCAAAGACTTTAGCTAATCGATATGCACCCATAAATGATTATGAAAGATACATTTCTGAGGACTTCCAAATGCACATCCACATATACTTTTCAGAAAAAAAAATTGCATTTCAGAAATATGGTCCGGTTTAGATCCATGTTTCCATAGGCTGAATGTAATTATCCTGAAAACAAAGGCAAAGGAGAGATGGAAAAGATGTACAGATTCCTGAGGAGTGTTTTCCTGTCTGAGGTATAAAAAGGCCCATGTTTTCAAATGAAAAACATAGTCATCATTTAAGACTGCTCCATAAAAAGACAAATACTATTTGTGTAGGCAGCCCTGGCAAAATGGTCATATATGATGACACAAATATCCTAGGAATAATCAAAACAGGAAAGGTTTATATATGTACCTTCTGTATTAAATTAATATGATCTCATGAAAGCAGTGCTTGTGTAGACACCTACAGTTTGACTGTTCTGGCTGGGATGGGTAACAGGCTACTCAGCAACACAAGCAAGGTCTTCTAATTACATTTAATTCTGCCCTTTAAATCAAAACTATATTGTAGCCTTTTAGTTACAAAGTGAGGCAGTAAAAATATGATGTGCTTCAAAAACCTGCCCCGTGGAACCACAAGATTTTAATGTGTAAAGCATTTTAAAGCATTTAAAACATTTAGAAGGGAAAAAAAAAAACTCAACAGAACAATCTATTTAAGAAAATGTTTTAATTTTTTCTTACTTTCTAGTAGCCATTTTCTCATGTGTCTGTTTAAATTCTAAACCAGCAATACAATTTATCCTATAGCCTTTTTGTCTGGAGGAAAAACAAAGTCAAGGAAAAATCTTGGAAAAGAAAAGCTTGAGAAGGTACCATTATTCTAAATAGGCTGTATTATTATTGCTTAAGTAAGATAATGAAACACTCAGGGTTGGAGGAACAGAGGCTGGCAGTTTACACTTGGCATTTCCTCTCAGGTTTTGTTCTTCCTGCACACGACGTGCCCCCTTGTGGGGAGAGGTTCAGGCCCACAAACCACTGGCTTTCCATGACAGGCTTTTATTGGGCAAAAGAGACAGTTGTCACAAAACAGCTTTTTGCTTCCAAATTTCTCACTTTTCAGTCTCTCCTTAGATAGGTGGTGCTCAATGTACTTGGCATGGATCTCTCCTGTGGGTTGTGGGGAGGATGAAGGAAAGCAGCAAGCTGTAAGGCTCCTGAAGAGATGACACCAAGTGACTAACACTGTAATAATAGTGTGGAATTGGGTCCTTCAGCCATGTCAAAGAGGTAAGTTTTAGCACCCTCATGGAGCAGAGGAAAGCTGCCTTAAAGAAAGCGCTGCATGAAAGTTTGCTTGTGACAAGAGTAAGTGAATGCAATCCCCTGGATATAAAGAATATCCTACAAGCCACAGATACGATCACTGTAGGAATCTCTGCACTGAACTATTGGTAGGCTCTTAACTCATGTCTTAATTCATGCCATGGTAACACTGAAGTAGTTCTGAAAATATCTTCAGGCTCATATTAAAAGCCTTTTTGTCCTTTCTTGTAATATTGATCTGGCCATCAAAACCACAGTGTAGTAACCTATATGATGTCTTTGCCCATACCTTAAATTAACTTTATTTATTAAAAATAGTCATTTCAAAATGCCAAAAATTCAGGTAATGTGGATCATAAACATCCACTTAACTGTTTTTATCATGACAGATGTTCAAGTAGTGTAGCAACTCCACTGGAGTTATGAAAACCGAGGCTATTATATTGCATTCAGTGTGAACACAGGGTGAAGAATACCAAACAATGATACCTTGTGATTATTAAACACAGGGTGATAGTCTTCTTCCTCCCTTCAATATAAAAAGCATATTAATTTTCACATATGAGAGGTAAGCAAATGAACTGTTTCCCCAAAACATGTAATAGGCTGATGAAACAAACAAATGATCTTTTGTTAGAACTACAAGATAAAACACAAGCACATTAAAGCACAGAGTCTGGTAAAGTGACAGGAGGCTGCTCCACTCTGCTACAGAAAGGACAGAGAAGGGGCACCCAAAGTGCAACATAAATGGACAGGAAGGAAGATGGCAAGGAAAGAGAAGGGAGGAAGTCTGTGCTAACAATGCTTCCAGCTGAGATATTAGTGTAAGACACGACAAAATAAACACAGTAATTTCTAGATTCGCCTAACATACAATAATCTCTCTTGCAGCAGGTTCTTTCTGTCCCAAATTCTAGAACCCCAAGATCCTCCCTTAGAAAACTGTTCATCAATTCTGGGAGACAGGATTATTCTACACTAGTTTGTTCCTTACACCTCAGTACACACCAGAGTCCTGTTTCTTACCACTGTGGATACATCTGTCTGCTTAGTTGCTCCAGATATAAGCAAACTAGAATTGGAGTATTCAGTAACCTGGCTTCTGGGTGCTGACCCTCACAGCACTCTACAGCGATATTCTCTCCACTTTCACTGGTGTGGAATCTTCTCTTGAAATGAGAAACTACACAGCACATCAAATAAAACTTGGAAAATGAGTGAGTTGTCTTGAGACGATAGACATGCTTCTGACTTTGTGATTTCTATTTCCTTTCAGTTCCATATAAGACGATTCAGCACTTGAAATACCTGAGAACTGTAAAAGCATTGCAATGTTCATGTCTCTTGCAGTTGACTAACGAAATAAGAATTTTAAAGTCAGTTCCTGGAAGGATTCTGCTCTCTTGTTCAATTATTACATAACAAATTGTACACAAATGGTATTAGCTTTGTGTCAGAAATAAATTTGGGTAGAATCTCAAGCCTTCCACTGAATCATCTCTGCAAAGATGGCCCATCTTTTCAGCAAGAAGCAGCCTAGAGAAAGCAAAAGAAGATGTTCTGTATTACTTGAGGACAACATGATAACTGAAGTATTAAACACAACAATTATTACCTACCTTTCTTTGGCTAAGAGAACAGACATCCCCACCAGCTTAGCAAACTCATCAGCTGTGAGAGAACCCTTTTCAGATACCTATCAAAAACCAAATACACAAATAAACAAACCATGGCATTAGAAGAACAACAAAGTTATTTCAGCTTACTGAATCAGGTCTAGCCTTGTGAAGTGATAAATTGGTAGCAAATCCCTTGAGAAGAGAATTAATTTGTTTGCTTTTTTAAAAGTACAACTAATTATGAGTATTTTCCCTAAAAATTAATTAATCTCTTCTGTGTCCTGGGAAAATTGCTAAGTATAAAGAAGCAAGAGAGAAAATCGTTAAATCTGTAAAAAAATCATACAGTACCCATTTCTTTGGAATTGTTTTTAAAAGATGCCTTGGAATCAAATGAACTGAAAAATCAGAATAGCTCAGACAGCAGAATACAGTCTCCATCAGTGTTTAAACAGCAGAACTATTCTAAGTGATTCTGAAAACAATGAAGCCTAGGAAATAAAAGACCTGTTCAGGGCAGCTCATCAATGTAGAAATATGTCATCTCAGGTGGAAGAGAAGAATTTGAGTTTTATGGCATTTAAAATACACTCACTGCCTACAGGAAAATCCCCAAACCTTAGTACTTCACATGACATTATGGCATGCTAGAGGAATAACTAAAAGCTACCATCACATTCACTTGACACAAAAGACAGGTTCACTCTTGGGACTCAAAACTTTGGCCCTTTTGTCTCAACCATGCCACTTAATAAAATGAAGCCTTCTCACACACGTTGGACATGTGGATGTTCAAAATACCTTATAAATACTACATATGAAGTCTAGACTTATTATTGCCTTGAATTTTCCAGACAAACATGTTTTATTCCCTAGAACTTAATTATCCTTCCATTTCTCCATTGCTTTAGATTCAAGCAAAGTTGTAAATCCGGATATAGCGGCCATTTCCTGCTTCCCACATAACTGGGTGGGGAGGGGTCTATTCTGCATCATTCTCAGCAGTAGTCCTTTTACAGAAACTCAGATTAAATCAGTCCCAACATGAGATTTTCGGAAGCTAAGAGATCAAATCTGAGTAATGGTCGTCAGCTATACAACTGGTGATTAATTATCTTTCCTCCCCAAACCACTACGCTCATCAAGGGTGATGTTGGATTCCTTTGATGTCCGTGTCATTTCCTGTCTTCACCAGCCATTCAAAACCACATCTCTCTCCTGCCTGAAACCCTATGGCTTCCTTTCACTTCTCAGAACTTAATGCATAATGTGCAGTAACATTGAAGTATGGGCGCTTTTGGCCACAAGTCCGATCTCATCTTCCCTTTTCCATACAAGCTAGTCTTCCTCAGTTGAAGCCTCTCTCTTCCATTCTTCTATGGAGCCAAAGTTTCATATTATGAAAATGACAGAAAAAAGGCACCTTGGTAATAAATCCACCATCTGCTACTTTTTACAGTTGACTTCCTTTGTTATCAAGAAGGGTTTTTCCTTTCTTTTCAAAGACATAAGCACTCTTACTGAAGACAAAAAAAAATCATTAGAAACCAAAAATAATCAGAAAAAAGCCCTAAAATGGTTTTGGTGTTTTTCTACACATTTAAGAAAATAAACTGAAAATATTAATGTATACTGAAAGATTTAAGCATTTTAATGTTGTTGATTTAAAATGGAAATCACTGTAAACATTTCTCTTATCTATTCCTCTTATCTAAAAGTCTTTCTGATGAGCAAAAACTTTATGGTGACAATCATGCAAAATACACTGAGCAGTCTACCTTGTGTCAATTGAGGTGTCTGTGATAGCTCTACTTTTTCTCGACTGCCCCCTCTTTGACTTTGATGTTTAACTTTGGATACACTGGATCAGCCTTTTCGCAAATGTATGAAAATCAAAAAATTACATTACACTCAGAAAGACGTGGAAAAATATACCAAATTATGGGCTAACAGGACTGTAAAGTGTCCAGAGGCAGCACGACTACAAAGGTTTATGACACTGAGCAATTCATACTATTATCTTCCCTGATGAAGCTGGATTAATTCTATACACACTACTCTCCCACTGACCACTCTTCACAGCAGCACTCTTGGTACACATACAAGGTACTGCTCCATGAAATAAACGCAAACCAAACAACTATATCAACATTTAAGAGCTGTTTCCACTGCCTTCAAGCAGTACAGTGTCTGAAGTCCACTTCTGTTAAATTAGGTGTTCAATAAATGCCATGAATTTCAGTCTACAGTGAAAAAGATCTGGAGGAAGGCTGAAGGTTAATGAAGTTTGAAAAGAGATAGAAAAGTGATTTATTCCTTAAAGAGAAAGTAATGACTAAGATTATTGCCTGCACAGAACTGTGAAGTTGAGAAGTGCTATTTAAATATTTCTTTTAGAAGATACGAAGTGGAATGCTTTGTATTTTGAAACCTCAAGAGGAAATCCCATACTTCAAGTTTTTTACCTAATGTGTTTAAATTTCCCTAGCATGGTCAGAGCACTGAAGGAAATGAAGTACACTTACTGTCTCTAAAGCAGCAGCTACCATTTCCTCTTCATTATGAGACTGGAGTTCAATCACCATCACACCACTATCAAATATCCGAAGCCTAAAATCAAAAAAGAGAGGCAAAATAACTAAAAACCTTGTGCACATCACTTACTGTCATGTTTCTAATGCATCCACATCTATAACCACTTTACAAAAGGGGAAAAAATTCCCCCAAACCAAGCAAGCTCTCTAAGATGAACTTAAACTTAACAGCATATTCAAAATCTGAAGAGACAGAAAAAAGCAGGGCATATGTCTGGTCTTGGTTAAACCCTTTTCCAGTCTGAAAAAATTCTAAGTGAAAAAATAACACCTTTCTAGCTAAAAATGAATGTTTTCATGTAGAGTGGATGTTGGTGTATATGGCAGCATCCTTTGAGCAAAGAATGACTTTGTTAAAATACCCACAACAACCACAAAAAATTCTACTTGAAGTAAAAATTAAATCATCATGGTCTGACCTGTGAGTGCCATGCTTTATAAATAAATCCATAAAGCTCTTACCTCAATGGTAATTTCAATGATTCCAGCATTTTACAGGCATTTACTAAATCTTCTGGTGACAGCAACTATTAAAATAGTAAAACATATTTATTCACAGTTTGCATTTCAGGTGTATAGTATAACATCAAAACAAAGTTTTAGTAGCTGAAGCTATAAAATACACCAGGCTACACTTATTGTTAATTCTTTTTCCTTTCTATTGTGTAGTCTATTTTCTTGGCTTCTATGCTCCTTTCTGTTCTCTTACTATGTATTCTATAATAATCTTCCTTGCCTTGTTTACAGAAAGAATTACTGTATTTTGTTAAAAAAAATCCCAGAACATTCACCATTCTTTAGTAGTCTCTGACCTTTAAGTTTTGTTTCCAGATAAGTATGGATTTTCCCTCTTACGTGGTATCATAAAAAGCAGCATATGTTATTACTACTTGTAAAGGACACATAAGTATTATAAGGAAAAATGAGAAGGAGAAAGGTAAAACCCCTCTAATTTTTGATCACATTGTGTTGTGGACAAGTAGAATGAGCCATTTGTAGGGAACCTTTTTTACTCTTTAATGTCCTTCTGACTGATGTCCTGTTATAACACTCTGACCCAGAGCAGTGTCTCACCTCTAGCCCTCGGGCACGATTCACCAGGCAGTACACTTCCGTCAGAGACATGATCCCCCCTCGCTCCTGTGTGAATGAGCACAAGACTGGTGAGAGAAACTGCATTAGTCCAGGAACCTCATCATCTCTACTTGCAGGTGGCTGATTAAACAGGTAAAACAGAGGGGCTAAATGATGGGCCCTAATGGGAAAAAACTAGAGGTAAATTGTACCTTTCACTAATCATTTTAAAATGCAAAATAGCGACACTACACCCAAGGACTGTGAATTACTTTGATTTTTAAACCAGAGAATAAATCACAGGAACTAGGAATTTCAATATATTAAATCTATCAATCAATTTACCAGTTTTACTTTTCATAAAAACTGAGTTTTCCGTTCTGATCACAGTAGGTAGCACGTGCCTTTCATAAAAATACTGTAGTATATATGCTTTTTAGGAGGAACATAGCCTTATAAGTTGCAATATGAAATTTAACTTTGGTGAGAAACCTGTAATCTATATCTTAAAATAAATTATAACAGAAGATATTACTATGGGTTGGTAATCTACTTAATAATTCTGTCCGATATTTGCAAAATATATAAATTTTAAGCAGTTTAAAGAGACTCATTACTTTTATTTTCAGTCAGTGTCATTTCACTCTTTCTTTAAAAAAGAAATATTCTGCAGTAAGCAATAAATACAAGACTGTTCAAATAGAAGAAAAACCACTTGAATAATTTTCTAAATCTCATCAACATTTTGCAAATCAAAAGTTGATGCTATTAGTCCTAAGAAAAATTCGTACTGAACTTTTTTATTCAAAAAGGCAATATATATTCCTCCCATTAACACTTAATAGGAGGCTGTGCTGCTAAATCTGCTTTAAAATGGGGCAGACTACTACAGCCAAAACTCACATCAAAATTCAGCAACACGTGGAAAGTGCTGGTGCAAGATGTGGTGCTTTACCTCTAAGGGTGTCTGCAGGATTCCAACCAGTTGCTTTGCCAGTTGCATGTGGTACTCTGTACCAGATCCATACGTTTCCCTTGTAACTGGATTAGCTATACCCATACTCAGTAGGTAGGACTTGAACCTAATGGTCTGAACAAGCAAACAAACAAATAAATTTAAAAGTATAGCAGCTAATGAGTGATTCTGGTTTTTAAAAATTTTTGATTTATTACTATAACAATATTTTGGTGAATAAATCCCTCAGTTTACTACCAATAGTTAATTACTACGCAAAGAGAAAGCAAAACTTTGTACCATTTATTTTTGACCAGCACAGGTAAAAAAAAAGAAAAATGTATATAAAAGCAATAAAACCATTGCTTTTAACAAGAGTTAAAAGAAAAATTAACACTAAGCAAGTAAACTCCACACCAAGTATAAGGGACTAAACACAACAAAACCAACTAGCAAGGGCTTTTATTAATACTACATTATTAAACAGATAGCTTTTTGCTTTTCATAGGAACATTTTTGTAGAATTTAAAACCTAAATTAATTTACCTCATCCTCAGTGATGTCACCTTGTTTTTCTTTAATCTTGTTGGCTATTGACTTGGATAATTCCACCATTTCCTTAGCCTATCAAGAAACATACACAGATAAGTCAACTTCCAGAACAAGAGAAAAAAGCATGCTTGAAACTGAGAAAACAAGCATAAGTCTACTTGGCCAAGTGACACATTCCATTCATCCATACCTTCTCCATTAGTTTGCTAAGGTCCTCAAAAGCCTGAAATGAAAAGGAGACAATGCAGATCAGTATAATTACAGCATTCAGTTTTATGGACACAGGGAGATGCCTTCGTCCACCTACCCAAGCTATTCATAAGAGCTGCTGCCCCTTTAGATGAGTATGTTACAATATGAGATACCATACCTCATTTGTTGATACAACTGTTTTACAGCAAGTCTTATAATTAAAATAAATAACAAAGAATAAAGAAGAGAATCAAACAACCACATACTTTTCCAGTATATGAACAGAATTTTGGTATGATTTATGATGTCCATGTGATAGGAAGGGACAATGAGATACTGAGTCCAAGAAAAGATTAAACTGTCCAAGTTTATTATGTTCTCTGTAAGGTAGGGGAAGGTTTCTGGGTGGTGATGGTAGGTTTTATTCCAACAATTAACCCTCTCTCAAGGAGATCTGTTGTTTCTGGCCAGCTGCAAGACAGCTGTAAAGCTACAGATGTACTCCTCCTGACAAGACAACTTTACTTTAATCAATGAATGTTACTTAATTAGTAACAAACACTCATTTCAAATGAGCAAGAAAGAGGATATCTGAGGGACAAAACCTCTGAAATGTGTGGCAACCTCTTGTCATTTAAGTACTCCAATAAAATGCTATAGTCTCAAATACAACAACTCTACAACAACCCACAAAGGGTTTTTAGGCTTAAATAACTCATACTTTAAAAACAGTTGAAGGTATACTGAAATTCCAAACTTTTGGAAATTATAAACTAGCATTAACAAAAATCATGTTAAAAAAAAAAAGAGAGCTAGCAGCTCCATTAATAAGGAACTCTTTTCTCCCACCCTCATCAACACACATTCATTCAAGCCTCCTCACTACTCTCAAATACATGCCAACATGTCCAGATGATCAACCTTTACCAACAACCTTTTTTGGTATGAGAAGAATTCCTGAACCTTTTCATCTAAAGTTTGCCTGACAGCAGCACCAAAGCCCTCCAGCCACAAGTAAAGAATGTTCAGTTACACTGCCAAATGGCCAGAGAAACATCTTGCCTACAGCTTCTAGTCACTGCCTCTGTCATTTCTGTCTTACTCTGACTAATCCCCCACTAGAAAGACACACTTTAGCAGTGGTTTTGCAGGAAGGCCCCATTGTTCCCACATACTTTTAGGTGCCTTAGGTAGAAGCTTATTGGTCAGAGATTCAACGTGCAAAGTACAAAAGGAGATGCCTCTAGAAAGAGACAGGGTTTGCTTTTCACCTCCTGATAGTGCCAGTGTTTCTCCACTGGCTGGACAAGTTTAGCCCCCTAACACTTGGTACCTGAGTTAAATATCGAAAATTAGGTGGTCCACAGGGAGAAAAGAAAATATGTCACTGTGTAACAATAATTTATCACTAAGAAAACAAAAGCTTCTATTTGGAATACTTCTTCTTACTCCCTAATCTGCCAAACTGAAAAATTTACAATAGATTTCCCAATCTCTAGTGTAAATCAAAGTCCTGCTACTCTACTTGTATATGATATCAACAATAAGTTTTCTGACAGGGCTTTTCCCAGCTTATTTCTAATCTCTATACCTGCATGAAAACAACATTCATCAAAAGAACCCCTGATTTAGCTAAATAAACAGTATACTGTGTCTAACTCCTCCTCTGCCTGACTCACCCAGGGCAGGCCTGGAAACAAAGGGGAATGTGCACACACCTAACAGGAACTTCCTCAGATAAACAAAAGGCTAAAGAACTGGATTCTTATCAGCACTGAACAGCAGATGCAGGAAGCCTTTTCCTGGAAGCCAGGGCACCATTTTTTAAATTAAGTCATTTATAACATTTAAAGCTGGAGGAAGGCAGGATTTTACAAGTCATGGTTTTCCTCTTCTCAATACAACATGTATAAATGGATTTCTTTTACTCTCTGACAATGCTACTAAAGGAAAAAATATGCAGACAATGCCTTTTGAACTATATACCCACGCATATAACCACAATACCTTTTGAGCTATGCACAAAACTTCATTCAGCACATTCCTCACAGACAGAAACCAAGAAACTTTAATGCTCCCAGTATCTGAAACAGCACGTGGCCTGCAAAGGCACTTTAATTTTCTTAAGTATTTGAGTAGGGAATGCCCTTTTCTTGTGGCACACTGAATCCCATAAAGCTTTGCCACAAGAACAAATCTGCTGCATGTAGTTTATGAATACTTTTGTATCAATCTCTACTACCAAGACAGAATCAGACTATTTTTGAAGGTATTGCTCTCAGGTATATATAAAGAAATTAAAAGCCTCCACTGTCCATATGTGGAATTCAACTATTGTGCTGGTTCCATGGAAAAGAATGATCTCCATCTAGGCCAGGTATTTTGCAAAGTACTTATAATACCTTGTCGATGCCTGGACTGCAAATCATTTTACTGTAATTATAAGCCTAAATGTAACATCTAAAACCCTGGCTATAGGAGGAAAATCTAGCTTCATCACAGTTATGTGCAGACACTTGGATCAGCATATTCTGCTTAATATATATTAAATTTTTAATTGAAACCAAAATTAGTTTAATAAATACACATTGTTAGTTTCAAAGAACAATCTTCTTGAAAGGAGTTGTTTAAATGAAGTACCTTTACATATATTGGTAAGCAAGTTAACAAAATAAATAACTGTACACTCTTAATCAATTCAGACTTCTCAACAAAAATAGTAAATAGTCTTAGCTGTCCCTAAAAGAAAGTGTGAATGAATGTAAATAGTTCAGACAGGTGGCTGACCTTGAAACTTCAAAAGTACCTACCTCGGAAATGTTTTTGTCAGTCTCTTTTCTTTTTTCTTCTAATTTCCTTTCAATACCTACAATTCCTACAGCCCTTATTCTTCCTGCCTAAAAAAAAAAAAAAAAAAAAGAACAAGGAAAGAGTAAAAATAGGAAATGCTAAGTTTTCTCATTTGCCTCACTGAAAATTAGAGGACCGGAAATACTCCCCCAAACAGCAGATATCATTCATACAGTATTTTGTGCATTTCTTGAAAGTAATTTTCAAACCATTTGTTCAAAAATAAGAAATGTGAACCATGTATGAATTCGCTGTACTAGACAAGTAGTGATATTGATAGTATATTTGAAGCTATTAAATATGTCTTAATATCCAGACTAAGAATTCCAGCTCATCTCAATTCTAGCCTCTCAAGTCCATGTGAACATCCATACTAGAGCTGTGGAAATGCCTGAGTGTATTATTTCAAGAAATCCAGCCTGTAGAAACGGAAACATAGAAACAAAATGCTAAGTACAGTCTAAGTTACCTCCCTCAGAGGTATTAGAATGTGGGTGATGGTGAAACTTTAACCAGATGCCAAATGTGTTCTAGAAAGGTTGGTACCTAAGTGGCTGCAGTGACAGGCCTCTCATTTCTGACTGCAAAGCTTAGCACTGGTGTTAAAGAGTTGCTATGACTTAAGTAGTGGTAAGGCATTTTGATTAGAATCTTCATGCATTACTCCAAATGCAGCTGCCCATATAGGTACTACATTAACCACAGAGGACATGCATAATTTCACACTGAAGAATCTTTAAATCAACCTATTTCACTCATACACTACTATATATTCATATATTCAGCACATTAATATATAGAAACAACACCTACCTGTTTATCAGCGTTAATAACTTAGAAGTATGCAGGCAGATAAACCTTATCTAACATATGACACTCTCCCTAACAACTGTCCATTTAGCATACACATTTAAACCAAACATATATCGGTTTCAAAGAGTTATATAAAAGTCACATGCTATATTTGACTTCCAGCCACAAAAAAAATAACCAGGAACCACAATAAAGACAAAAAAAAATTTCAGCTTCATTGGACCTCACATGCTGAATAAAAGTATACGCAAATAAACACTGTATTTTCACAATTATGTGTGCTTGTGTCTAACTAAAACAAACAAAAAAAAAGGAGCTCATTATCTAAGCATACTCAAGAAAGAGAGGCTACTGTGTTCTATCAGGTGAAAAATGCAAGGGACAAACTAATTTATGACAGTGAAAAAACAGGCAAACTAAACTGAATTCCTGCACATGCCCATGATGTTGGTTAGAGTCACATGCTGGATGTGCTATATGGGGGTGGCAAGAAGTGGCAGTAAGAGATCACACACAGATCCTGCTCAGAAGCTCTGCATATACCTGTGAATCCTTGTTAACTTGCATGGCCTGACCAGTGGGCATGCTCTCCCATCTCCTTTGTGTGATTTCTTCTGATAATCGTCTGTAGAACTGCAAACATTAAACAGTGACAACAGACATTTCATCAACTGTGCACAGTACCTCTGTGTATTTTTAGCATCTTGGTGATGAAATAAACTTCACAACGTATAGAGACAAAACATGATAACACCTACACAACTCATTATACAGAAATTCTTAATGTCCAGTCTTCAAAAGCATTCACATTAGAAGAGGAGCCAGGCAGTCACTAAGCACTTCTACTGTAAAATATTTCTTCAGATATTCAAAATGTCCCAAACCATGTTAAATGTTGAGGTATACTCAAAGGCATGTTTTTAAAGGAAGGAAAGCTGAGCAATCCAATTGCTATTGATCTGCTAATTCAACAATATAAAAACAACCACAGAGATCAATTACACCAATTTGTTTATTACTAATACCAGAAGGTGGCATTAGTTAACACTGTGTCTCACTGACCAATATCCAGAAAGAAAATCTGTTCCACCCTTTTCATTGTTCAGGTTCACAGAAAAGCATTCTGAAGTCATAAAGAAAGGCTGGGGTTTAATTGATGTGCTAGGCAATCAGTAAGCAAAGTAAGTTTGATTTTCAGACACAACATTAAAATAAATATGATTATGATTGCGAAAAACACACATTTATATTATGTATAAACCTATAATCATCATAATCTGAAAACTGCTTACAAAGAAATGAAAGTGAGTCTGATCAAGCACATGCATTTTTAACACATTTCTAACTAATTTGAGCTGCAAATCTTATTTTCTGCAGTGAACGGGTACAGCTTTTTCCACAGCACAAAGTTAAAGTTCTCAGTCTCGGCAAATGAGGATCTTCCACTGTGAAATTTCTCTAGAGAGTGCAATTTCTTAGGTTTTTAGGATGAGCTTTCTTTTAAGAATATATTACATTTTTCTTAGAATGCTCAAAGCCTTTGAGATTTGGTATAGGTTAAAAAAAAAATTATACAGTGTAAAATGAACATAAGTTCTGAGGCAAGAAAAGTGTTCAGCAATAAAATTAGAGAGAAAATTAGGAATAAGTTGTATGATGCCTGTTTAAGAGAGGGTTAGGTACAAAGAAATACCTTTTACTCTGTTAAACAAATAACAGATTTCAGAGATGTCATTTTGGAAAATCCCGTCTTCAATTTAGTAGATTAACAAAGGAAATATAAGATTATAATAAACACCCTAAAATAAGGACTAGCCTAGTAATGCCTCTTGACATTTTTAGAACTCTATCTACAGTTTTTAATGAATATATAGAACATGGGAGGCTCATAGTGTTTGTCTCCCAAAAGGATGTATTGAAAAACCTCCACCTCAAAAGTAAACATGGAAAGATCATGGGAAATTATCACAAACACAGCAAGAGGAGAAAAGCATGTCCAAAGACCTGATTGTGCTTGGCATCCATGGTACAAGACTTACCTCAATCTGCCCATGTTCTTTGAAAGAAAGCTTGACATAGGAGTATTTGCTGCTTTGGAATGGACCAGGCTCTTTGTTTGAAGAAGCAGGATGAAGATGAACTACTATCTTGGCGCTATGGAAAAGGAAAGAGAAGATATTTCTGTAATATTTAAATAAACTATTTCTGCATCAAAGTTAAGCATTTCATCAAAATCTCTATTAACTATCTCACATAAGAGCTAAAAATCATCAAAGAATGCTTTACATTTATGCATCAACATTTAAAATATTTTGACGAAGTAGATCTTGTATAAAGATTACAACAGCCTCTAAAAGCAGAAACATTTTTTACAAATTAAATGTATCTACCATCAATTCTTTACAAATGAACACAACATAACAAATGTTAAAATTTTGAGCAATAATTTACAAAAAACCTTTTAGTTAGGATAAAAACTGATTACCAAGTTGTAATTTAATTTGGCATTAGTTATTGCAGCTCAAAAGCCAAAATATCTTTTCCTGTGTCAAAGCTAACTTTGACACAGGAAAACAAACAAAGGTGTCAATATTATGTGTAACCTATTCAACTTCTATATGTCACTTGTGGACACTGTGTGTGAACTTATCCAAAACCAACATTCAAAGCCAACATGCATGAAAATAACAGTCTAAACGGATATCTACTACCAAAACAAACCTTGGGAGCGCATGATTTTAGAAAAATTAACAGACTGCTATCACAACATGACTGCAAGTCCTCCATTCCTATCTCATTTTACTGGTAATTTTTGCATTGGTCTTTACTTACTTCTCCAGCATTAATGAATGAATTGATTTCTCCTGAATATCTCCAGCATATTACCTTGCCAATCTGACTGTAGGCTGCAAGCAGATGCTGTGTATATATTTCTCCAGCCAAAGGTTTTTCTCTCTTTAGAAACTTAAAATCATAGAATCGTTTATGTCAGAAAAGACCTCTAAAATCATCAGTAGTGATTACAAAGCAGTTAGTTAACAAATCATATCAGTCATGACTCTCTTACACATTTGACCTCAGTGGTCCTCGTGACTGTCAGTATGGAAACTTAAGATTGCAAACAGAATCTATAACCTATAATATTGGGTACCTCACATAACATGCATGTGAAAGAATCCATCTGAAAAAGACAATGAGGATGGCCATACCTCTTTCCTATTCCAGCTGCTTGCTCTTCAATAAATACAATCTGAGACAGAGGTACAGCAATGCAGCACTCCTGCAAGAAACGCCACAAACAAAGGTGAATTAAACCATATCCTGTCTATTCACTCTCTAAACCCAAGGGTTCTCTTTCTCCATTTCACAAACAGTATGGATATCTACAGGTGCTGCCTGAAGCACTCTATGTGAAATATGATGGTAGCAACAGAAACAACGTATTACAGTGAAATATATGTAGAAAAATAACAACAACAACAAAAAAAAACCAAACAAACTGAGTTCTAGTTATTAAAAAAACCTCAAAAAACTTAAGTGTCAATGTGTCAACTTTAAAAACCCCAAACTATATTCATAGAAGGGACTATGAGATTTAACAATTTTTAGATCTCAGGTCAAAATTTAAAGACTAAAATTTCCACACTACTGCACCTCATCTCTGTCGGTGTGCAATACTCACAGGTTCTTGACATTTTTGCTCAGATGTTACTTTGGGAGCTAAAAAAATACCCAAACCCACCATTCTTTTTAAATGCTGAATATATAAAATCTACACTATTGTCTGAATGCAATAGGAATTTTTCCATCCATCCTACAGTGAAGGAGTGCTTAATCCAGCAGTTGATGCATCTCACCACACGCTTATTAGACTGTACTTTAAACAAAACACAGAGCAAGAAACAAGGCCGTATCCAGCTGTTGGAAACTAACCTATCCCAGGCTAAACTCTTTCCACTTGCACTTGAGACAGAAGTTGCTATGGGAACGATCCAAAACATCTAATAAGGCGCCTGGTCTTGTTTCGGTGGACATCCTCTGAGGAACCTCATCTCCCACACAACACCTTGGTAAGTGACACAGTCACACAGAATGCAGAAAACACAGGTTGCATTCCCTCTCTGAACTCTCTTTCACCTGCCACTTCTAGCACCAGTTTACAATAGACACTGTTACAGAGCCCTCTCAATCCCTACTACCAAAACTGTTCCTCTTTGTATGGAGGAATTACCCATTAAATTGACAGCAGGGAAGTATACATGCAAGAACTCCAACTAATAAGTAAGTCTCTTATTAGGGGAAAAAACCTGGGTTGTACTTCCTTTTCTAAAAACTCTTGATGCAAGCTATCTAGGCTCTTCTATGACTCTAGTTTCTAAAGCCATTACAAACAGCTAATGTTTGTAAAACAGCCACAAAGTTCTGGACACTTTAAAAGATAGGCAAGATGATACTTCTGTTAAAAAAAGGTTTTGAAAATGACAAAAAGAGTTCAACTATACATAGTATGTGCACTGTCAAAGTCACTGATTCGTGTAGTTCCAAGATAGAAAGCTATGAACAAATTTTAAGTACAAGGACTTAGAATCACCCTTTCCTGATGTGAGATGCTACAGGAAGGGACACAAAAACAAAAATGTGTTAAATATGCTGTGTGTTTATTTGAATTTTGTTTTCCAGTGCCTCATGCTCACATTATGCATGATTTTATATTTTAAAAATTTGTACAAATCTAGCTATGTAACAAACTTTACAGAATTCATTTTTTTGTTTTTTTTTTTAAACACTGTTGAACTGCAGATGGCTTGCAAAACCAGCAGCTATAGGATCCAGTTGTCTGTTTCTGTAAGATATGTTAATGTAATGCCATGTGCCTCATTAAGTATTATACATTGCTGACACAATAAGAAAGGGACTCTCTCTACAAATTTTTTCTAGGTGAGCTAGCTAAGGTTTCTAAGTCTGATGTTAAACCACAGCTGAGCTTAGACAACACCTTACCAAGACAACAAAAGGGCACCATGCTCCCCATGCTTCAATACTGAGAGCTTGAAAATTAATCAGCTTTATTTACCCCACTAACAAAGTTAATTACATCTCCCAACCAGAACTGGGTAATTTTTGCCCATCTCTGGGCCACATTTCTGCCCCTTCTGTTAATCAAGCCTGAGCTTTTCAGAATATTTGCTGAGTTAAATTAGTTAAAATAAAATTATTTTTCTTCTTCTCCAAGGTCTTCCGCTGCTGATTTAACAAATTCAATGACCTTGGAAGAGTACAAGAAATCCCATGGCCTAGGAGCAGATGGAGAAATCAGGGGAGAGAGACAAATGTAATCTTTTTGTTGGAAAAGAGAGCATTGATTTCAGTTCTAAGACTTGATGAAGCCAAAATGCCCAATGTTACTGCAAGCATGCAGAAAGTCCAAGTGAGAAGATTAGACACTGTGGATGTTGTAGTACATGCTCAGCTCTCAGAAAATGATGATGATGAAGAAATACAAAGTGATTAACACAGAGTTTAGCATGTTATCTCATGTGATAATGTGTGGCTGTGCAAAAAACCCCACATTAATTTATACAGAGCAGCTCGTGGTCTGGACAATCAAGCCCTAATTTGTGTAACAGTAGCCCCACTATGGATAACAGCTCTTTACACATTTTGAAAAAATGTCTATTAAAAATAGGTCTACAGTTCTTGCAAACAATCCCTAAAGAAAAAGTCATACTACTCTGCCAAATTAAGAACATCCTTGATAACATTGCCTTCAGAGTGCTCTTAGTAGCTCCCTGCTTTGAAGCAAGGATGTGATATTTGCTAGGGATCAGCCTTTGAATGTGAGAGGTGCTTCAGCTGCCCTTGCATGAAAGCCCAGTGGAATACATTTTGATTTTGAAAAGCTGTCATCTGAACGCGCTCCATCTAAACTTTGACTTCCAGGGCTAAAATTATCAATTATTGTGTCCAAAACAAGCATAATCCAACCTGGTCTGAGAAAGACTTCTCCTCCAATTGCATCTCTGGAGTGGTGCCCATTGTCACAGCCTATGGTTAGAGCTTTATGCCTTTGTGGTCTCCTCCTCCCACTTCAAGTCTGCACTCCCACGCTGTGGTTGATGACACAAAGCATTCAGCAGCTTTACTGTAGTTACCACACTGTAGTTCTGGCAGTGCCATTTAACCTGTGACCAGCTGTCCACAGCAGTACAATAAATGTTCTGGCTGAGTGAAGGGATGGTTCATGGCAGGAACAGGCAGCTGGGAGGGCAAGATGTGTGCAAAACAGCAGCACCACCAAACAAATCCTATTGTCAAATCATGGTCCAGGACTATATGGTGGGAGCACAATATATGGTGGGGCTTGAACTTGGACTTGAAACCAACACGAAAGAAAATGTTTTCCTAGACAAGGAGCATGGGAGAGAACTTCATATTATGATTTGCCTGACACACTCAACTTCAGTTTCAAAATCAATGTCTTCTAGTGCATGACACCTGACTCTTTTCTCCTTTATTTCTGTGCAGTACAAAAAAAAAATGTATAGGACACTTATGTGTCCTATATGTGTCCCTTCTCATGTCTGCATGATTATTTTATTAAAGCAGGACTGGGTGAAAGAACACTACATAATCTTCTTTCTGCTGAGAGCCAAAAAGTAGACTATACTTATAAAACAAAACACACAAAAAGGCAGGAATAATCCCCTCTCTGCATGTAGGCTTTTCATTGCATGCTACTTATTTATTAGGAAATGTACAACTGAATGGTTGGGACTTACATGATTCTTCTGATCCCTCCAGATCAGTCTGTGTGTGCTCAGCAGTAAAACTCCACTATCAAATTTCACCTGGGCAGGAAAAATAAAAGAGATCAACAACACATTGAACCAGTAAGTTACATAAATACTGGTCATGGAAACATTACACCTTACCACAACAGAGCAATCAGATTTAACAAGCCAGTAGTTTGAGAACACTCCCTTTTTTCCAGAAAACAAAATACAAGAAGTTTAGGAAACAATGGAGAAAACGAGTATAAAAGGATTTGATGGATAAACACAAACTTCCTTTTTCAAGTGTATAAACTTTCCCCCTGGAAATCCTGAGGGATCCTCCCTCCATATACTCTGCAAGTTATACTAAAGTTCTTAAATGTATTTCAAAGAGGGCTATTGGCTTTGGAACATTCCCTATATGCTGACAAAGAAGGTAGAAGTTATGCAAAAAAAGCAAAGGAACCTTATAAAAAGATGTTGTACACAGTCTAAAATCTTCCATCCTATCACACAGGAGTATTGCTTCTATCTGTGCTGCTGTTGAAAAGCTCCTTACTTATCAGACAGCAAACAGTACCTGGAAAATCTGCATTAGCAGATTAGATCCCAGTACTTGTAAAATCGGAGGCATACGGTCACAGCTTTTTGTGAACTTTTTGTACCATGGTGTAGAAAAATGGAGAGACCAAGATTCAGTCCTGCAGTGAAGTGAAGCAATAAGCAGCACGGCTCAGAAAAGAGGAGAGGGTATGTCAGCACCCAAGATGGCTCAAGTGTGAATTGTGCGTCATGCCCGGTACCACAGCAAAGCTCAGCCCCACACAGGAGTGACAGCCTGAGCAGAGTGACACTGCCTACACACACCATGTGGGGGTCCCCACCCTCGCCCCATGTCACACACACTGTCCAAGGCCTTTCTCACAGAATTATAGAATCAATTAATTTGGAAAAGCCCTCTGAGATCATTGGGTCCAACCTATGACCCAAAATCCCCATGTCAACCAGACCGTGGCCTTAAGTGCCATGTCCAGTACCATGTTCTTTCCTTAAAGAGCTCCACAGACGGTGACTCCATCACCTCCCAGGGCAGTCCATCCCAATGTCTAATAACCCCTTCTGTCAAGAAATTCTTCGTAATGGCCAACCTAAACTTTCCCTAGCACAGCTTAAGGCTACTTCCTCTTTTTTCTGTCACTTGTTGCCTGGAAGAAAAGACCGACCCTGACCTGGCTCCACCCTTCTTTCAGGCAGCTGCAGAGAGCAGTGAAGTCCGCCCAGAGCTTACTCTTCTCCCGGCTAAACAATCTCAGCCCCTTCAGCTCCTCTTCTACGACTTGTGCTCCAGACCCTTCCCCAGCTGCTCCTCTGGATCCTCCCCAGCACCTCGATGTCTGTCCGGAGCTAAGGGGCCCGGAACTGATCACAGGGTTCGGGGCGCGGCCTCACCAGTGCTGGCTACAAGGGGACTATCCTTGCCCTGGTCCTGCTTACCACACTATTGCTGATACAGGCCAGGATGCCACTGGCCTTCTCGGCTACCCGGGCACACTTAGCTCACGTTCAGCTGCTGTCGACCAGCACGGCCCCTCGGAGCCTGCAACTCCGCCCTAACCTCCCCACAGAGACAAACCCTGCCAGACCCTGGCGCAGAACGTCCTCCCACACCCCCGATCGATGCTCCGCGTGCAGCCCAAGCCCTGCACACGCTTTGTGTCGCGTCCCTCGCCCAACACGGCCCGCACCCACAGCCCTGCCACCCCCTTTGCCTGGGGCCCACTGCCACGTCCTTTACACTCCTCCCCGCCCCGGCCGCGCCGCCAGGCCCGCGCGGAGCGGCTCCAGCTCCCGTCACCTTCTCCTCCCCGTCGCTGAGGCGCACGCCGCGCTGTTGGATCACCAGCGTCTCTCCCAGCTCCAGCAGCCCAGTGGTCCACGAGAACCTGTCCATGGCCACCCGTCCCCTCCCGCACCGGGCCGCGGCCGCTGGGCGTGCAGGGACCGTGTGCGGCTGACCCGCGCCCTCTAGCGGCGGCCCGGGGAGCGGCCGCCATGTTCTCCCCGGGGGAGCGGCGGGCGGGCAGCGCGGCCCGCCATTGGCCAGTTCAAGCCCCGCGGCCGGGCCAATCGGGGCGGCGCCGGGCGATTCAAACGCTCGTTGCGCGGCGGTCATGGCGGCGCGCGCGGCTCCGCAGCTCCCGGCCAGCCGCAGGTCCGAGCCTGCATTCCGCGGTAAGGCCGGGACACCCGGCGGGGACAGGGACGCCCGGGCACCGCGGGGCGCTCACTCGCCCGCCCGCGCGGGGCTGAGCGTTACCGGCCGCCGTTGCAGGCTCGCGCGTGGCTGCGGCGGGTGCAGGAGAGCCGGTGCGAGAGAGGGGCCGGTCGGTCTCCGGACTGTGGGAGGGCAGGGCAGGCGCTCCAGGCGAGGTCGGAGACCGGGCAGGTATTGGTGGCAGCGCTCGCTGTTGTGGTCCTAGAGCTTGCGAGTAGGCGTACGAGGCTTCGCTCTCCTTTGGCAGGGCTGGGGCCGGTGCGGACCCCATCCCGTCCTATCCTATCCCCTGCCCCAGGTAAGGTCCTGGGCTGGAAGCCCTCCCTTATGACAAACGGGGCGCCCTGGCGTTAAGCGCATCCTCTTGAAAGCAGCAAGTGCGGTGCCGACCTAGCCCCGGTGCTCTTGTGCTTATTTACTTTCTGACCGGTTCGGCTTCTGCAAGCTGAAGCAGGGGAGTCGCCTTGGCGGGGCTTTGCTGTTCGTGCGAGGGGCGGCGAGAGCCGTTTTTGAAGCAGAAAGTGCTGGGGAGCTCTGGGATGCACGCCCGGCTCGCTGCCGTGCAGCGGCTCCTGGCAGGGGCACTGCTGCTGTACCAGCTGTACTAGCTCCTTCAGAAGCAGGGAATGGACACTGCCTCCTGTAGCTTTGCCCAGAGAAGGGCAGGGAGCTGGCGAAGGGTCTGAAGCACCAGCCCTGTGAGGAGCAGCTGAGGGAGCTGGGGGTGTTTAGCTTGCAGAAAAGGAGGCTCAGGGGAAACATTATCCCTCTGTAAAACTGCCTGAAAGGAGGGTGGAGCCAACTGGGGACACGCCTCTTCTCCCCGGTGACAGGACAAGAGGACAGTCTCAAGCTGTGCCAGGGGAGGTTTAGGTTGGACATTCGGAGGAATTTCTTGACAGAAGGGGTGATTAGGCATGGGAATGCACTGTTCCAGGAGATGGTGGAGTCGCCATCCCTGGAAGGACAGTGACAGCTGTTCTTAGGACCTTTTCAGGATCATTTCATGCTGGTATTAACACTGCCAGTAGTCTAACATTTGCACAGATGTCCAAGTTACAGTGATAGAGAAGCAAATGACTTTACAGATGGTCAGTTGGGTTCACGTGCATGGTGCTTTTCATGTGTGCTATCCTTGCTACTGCCACAAATGAAAAGTGTGCTTGCTGAACCAACCGTGTGGAATACTGGACAGGCATACAGAAGATAGCAAGCCTGATTTTATGTTACAAAATTGTGTTTCTTTTAGCTTAATACAGCAAACCAGCCAATTTTGTGCAGCTGTGAAGTTACATTCAACCATCCCTTAAATACTGCATTTCTCAAGAAATGTATAGGCCATTGAGATGTGAAAACTACGGCTTTATTAATCCATAGTGTCTATATTTTGCAATGTCTTGATGCTTTTCTAACTGCATTTCTGTCTTGACTAAGAAAGTTTAACTTAATATTTTAGCTGAAAATGTAATAAGTCTGTCTTAAAATCTGCTAGAACAAAGACGGCAGAAAGTCGAGGAGTATCTATCAAGAAAGAAGACTCTTTCTGGTGTGCCCATTCAAGAAAACCAGATATCGATCAGGTAGTGTTTCTGGTGTGGCTTATATTCTCTTATGTTCATATTCACTAATGTTCCTTCGTTTTCATCTCAGCTGGCTTCTGTAGGTCCTCTGATGCAAAGATACCCCTTGTGAACTAGAATGTTCATTTTCAGTCACATGCAGTAGTGCCACGTCTCTTATATAAACCCATTACAAAGCATCTGAGGAAGAAGTTGGATTTGTAACTTTAAACTGAGATATTTTTCTTCCGAGTTGTCAATATATTTTCATAGTTGCTAGGAGACAATACTGCTCTTGGTGGTTTCGTAACTTTCTGGGTAGTCTGATGCCAGCTCTGGTGACTGACTGAAGGTTTTGGAGCCTGTCAGTGTGGTAGGAACTACGTGTCCTTGTTCAGACTTGTCTCAGATGGCCTGGGCTCTCATGATTGCAGAAGCTGAACTTCAGCTTCTTGTGCTACTCCACCTTTCCTCTTAACTGCAGCATTTAGAAACTTGACCTGTAGCAGATGCATCTGACCAGACAAATTTGTACTCATTCTTAAACATGAGTAATTACACTTGCAGTAAATTCCAATCTGTTAGACAGCTTTTTATGGTGTAAGAAGGATGTTTTCCAGCCTGGGTTCTGATCAGTGGTTGCTTTACCATTTGTTTTTGCTGGAGGAATAGTGCAAGCTAAACAGAAATGCTTCAGTATGACTACATTCTGCAGACTATCAACTGAAACATGTGAACATCCTCTAAAGATACATCCCTTTGTTGCATGATTTAAGATGTCTTTTTTTTTTTTTTAAGCAGTAGCAGAACCAGGAGAGCAACTACCAATAAACTGCAAGACAAATTACAGCTCTCAACATCTCCCAAGCCAGAAATGGTAAGTTTTTGACTGATACTTAAATACTGATGGCACTCTGTTTCTATGGCTACAACATTCCACTTACTTAAATCTATGTTGTATGACTTCCAGAGCATGAGAAGTTTGCAGGTGCAGTGGTGTGATTTATTAGAACTTTATTTAGTCACTGCTTATTATATGCTTTTTGGAAAGCTGCCATATTACAGTAGGAAATGGATTATATTGATATTCAGTTTGTGCCCAACAGGAGAGTTAAAGAGGATACCATTATTGCTGAAATAATGCTTAGATTTTAACAATATTTCTCAAGAATCTCAGAGGAGTTTTTGATATTTTTTGAGTCTTTGGGGAAGTTATTTAAAATCTGAGTAAGGTCTTCTGTCACAGTAAAGAGGTTTATAGTTACTTGAAAGAAAGCCAAACCATTAACAAAATGAACTGTTGAGTATGTATGTTTTTTCAGTGGTGTGCTGGCAAAACTAAGGTAATCACAAGTAGATGCCAATACCTAATCAGAGTTTAAGGGGATGTGTTCCCTGTATCATTTCATGTCACTTTCCTGGAATTAAGATCCAAATGGTTGTGCTGCTTCGAAATAGCAAAACAGAAATTCTTCTCCAGACCTGTTCTCAGGGAAAGGTGAGGAAAAATAGACATAAGAGCTGTGTTCATGTTAGACAGTTTAGAGTTTGGGTTTCAGAAGATTTGAGATGTGGAGTTATTTGAGGAGAAGAGCAAAAAACTTAAAGCTTCAAAACTGAATGTTGAGGAGAAAAGTTGCAGAAGTGAGAACAAGTGTGTTTTTAGAAATTTACTGAAGGTACATATATTTTTCTGTATGTCGTGTATCATTTAAAGTTGAGTTAAGCTACCTATTTTCCTGAAATAACAGTCCTCACACTCAAACTCTAGTTATGCTGGGTTTGTCAAATCTAACTACTAAGCCTCAATGACAGACCAGGAAATGAGTTTTCTTTCAGGTCAAGAGCATCTTCCCTAAAGTCTGCTCCTGCAGACTTCCATGTGTCATTCACGTGTTTTTTTTTTCTTGCCTTTGGATGTTTCACTCTTTCAAAAGCTGCTGCTTGGACAATGCTGAATTAGTTGCTGTAGAGCAATGTTTTTGGAGGGAAAGACTAGATTCCACTTTTCCTAAGGGATTGTGCTGAGAACATACAGCTGATAGTTTCAGTGAAGCCGTGTAAAACTGATGTAACCATTCTCAAGTTGCAGCATCCTACATCATAGTAAGAGAAGTTCTCTTCTGTTGACATCTCCTAGTGTCCTAATTATTACTTTACTCACTACCTTCTGTTAGTAGACTATCCTTCACACTAAGTGGAGGAATGGTGCTGCCCATTAAGTGATGAGGTATGCAAACAGAGATACTGCTCTTGACTATATACAGCCTAAAGCAAGTTTCTGCTTTATAACTCTTCTGAGGAGGTAATTTGGGCAGTTTAAAGCCCACAGTTGCTTTAAGAGTTTTATTTCTTACTTCCAAGGCAGAATTTAAGCAATTTTTATTTGATTTTTGATGTCAATTCTGCAGGAATAGTTGACAAATGACCTACTTAATATTTATACATTACTTCTGTAGGCACCTTTAAACTGGCATTTACGGTTAAGCACTTTAGTCCTGTGAATCATTGGAAGCCTCTTTGGAAACAAGTAACATGAACATATATCTAATATTTCCATGAATTTGCTTTTGATTTCAGGAAAATAAAGAGAATGCTGATAAAGTGTCATGGGACCAATCAAGTGTAAACTCAGAAACAAATGTTGCTTTAAACTCTTCTACAGTTCCACTGACAAGTTACATAGCAGGGACAAACTGTAATCTTGAAAATCAAACTCCACACAATAAAATCATTGATATAAAATCTCAGCACGTATCACTTAGCAAGGCCATCTTGGAAATCAAAAGAATTAAAGAGAGGCATCTGACAGCAGAAAAACAAAATGCAAGTATCAGCGTACCAAAGAAACCAGCTCTTGGCAGATATCGTGGCAAAGTTATCCAATCCAAGATAAATTCTTTCTGGAAAGCAGCAAAAGACGAGGGGGAAAAAAATTCTTTGCCAGACAAGAAGCCTTTTCCTTCTGCCACCAAACAAGCAGCAAATTCTTTGTTCTCGAAAAGCTCTAATTCATTTCTGAAGACCGTCAAAGTCACAAACAACACTAAACCTGTAAAATCAAATGATGTCCTGCCATTTCAGGGCAAACCATCTGACAAAGCTGCTACTAACTCACAGTCTGGTCTGAAGAAACAGCTGACATTTGCTGTGCCACCAAAGAAAGTAACAGTCCCAAAAGTGGTTGGTGGAAGGCGACCACAGCCACTGAAGGCCCCTTCTAGCAATCCTGATCGCAAAGTGCGGGGTGTGAAGAAATGTGCAGATTTTTGCGAAGATGCACAACCAGAAGCTCTAGCAAGATCAACTTTTGTTGCTTCTGGTACAAAATCAGGACACAATTCTAAAATGGATGAAAAGAGAAAATCTATTCTGCCAAAAGAGTCAGTAGAAGAGAGAAGGTAACTAAATTACTGTTGTAGCTTACTCTTGCAAGTTATTCAGGCCTTTTTCCCAAGAATATCTAGCTTGATCTATTTGTTGCTGTATAGACTCTGAAAAACAGAGAAATAAGTGCTTGAACTTGATGCCTGAGGACAGCCGACTAAAATTTAAGGCTTAAACTGAGAAATCAGGATTCGATTGCAGAACCTTTACAGGCTTACAACTTTTCCTGCACAGTTAAAAAACAGATGTTGCTGGAGCTGTTTTTTTAGTCTAAGTGTTGTGACAGCATTAAGGATGACAGATAATCCTGTAAATTAATTTCACATACATGTCATAGATTTAAAAAAAAATGACTGAGGCAGGATGCATACAGGCAGAAGCATCTTTACAGACTCAAGGAGAAAACTTGTCAATGACGTTTTTCATTTTGGTGAGTGCAGCATAGACAATGGGTGGGAATATGATTCACAGTCTAAAAGTTAATTAATATTCCTCATACAGAGGTCCTTGTAGTAAGTCACATATACTAAAAATTGATGGTCTAGCGGGTGGGGTTGAAATGAAACATTAAAACTGAATTACACTTCACATCAGTTTCAGATTCTATAAATTGTGTGATAGGGTTGTTTAGGGCTCTTCTCCACAATTTGTCTTATGATATTAGTTTCTAGTTTTCTGGTTTGAAGTGGGATGGGATGGGGAGGATAACACATAATTTAGAAGCATTTTTTTTACCTTCTTTTGAAAACAAGGGTCTGTAACCTAAGTCTCTTGTTGCAGCTGGAAAGAAAGAGATTAAAGTGCTTTAACCTGGTAGACACCTAAAGCATACAGTAATACGCGTAGTTTTGAAATTTCCATGCAGATCTAAAAGGCAGCTTTACTCCTCTGGGGTTTAAAAGAAGATTCAGACTACCTGGAAAGTATGTCTTGGCATGACTTACCCTAATTAGCATTAATCAGTGTAAAAAACCCAATAAAACATCTGTTACTTCAGCTAATAATATTCCTAAATGCAGAGCTCGTCTGGCTGAATGGAGGGCATCTAGAGGAAAAGTGATGAGACGACCTCCTATACATACAGTTCTGGGAGCCCAGTCTAAAAGTGAAGAACAAGAATTCTCTGCTGCTGATACAGAAAAGATCAACAAGACTCTGAGTGAATGCTTGCATTTAACAGAACAGGTACTTGGACCCTGCCTAATGAGTTCTGATCATATAGGCCCTGACAACGTGAAAATCCTCTGGGCATGTTAGACCCACCTGAGTCAGATACAATACAACAATTAGGAGACTAATTGTTCCCCAAGTTAAGCAATATCATAGCTTTTGCCAACAGCTGATGAAATTAACGTTTACTAAATCAGTGAGCTACTAAATAAGTATAGGCAATAATGGTAATAATAGTAATTGAACTATAATGAGAGTAGATAGGAATTAACCTGAAACAAGTTTGCATTTGCAGAAACTTGTCTGTACTTCTGAAAAAGTCTTTTTCAAGTAGTTCTGAAGATGCCTGTACGTCTTATTACCCCTTCTACTTAAAATACTGTGAAAATAATTCTAATTTTGAAGAATAGGTGAATAACAATTCTGCCAAAGGAAAAAACCCTTTGCTTTCTAGTTCAAAAGCAGCAAAACTACAGCACCTCAATGTGCCAAATGCATTGAAATCTCTACTTTTGTGTTGACTTTAGGGACATCACAATGATGAAGCACGTGCCATGTTGGAAGATCTGATACACAGCATTCCTGGGGTTAAAAAACTTGCAAAATATTGGATCTGCTGTATGCGTCTTGAACAGATGGGCCATCTTGGAAATCTTATTGCTGTCTATGAGAAGGCCATTTTGGCAGGAGCAATGGTAAGCAACTTTTGTTAAAATTTGAGATTAAAAGTAAGACATGAAAGTATGGTCTGTAAAATACAACTGCTTCTGATTGTATTAAATACCTTTTTAGTAGGAGGAAAGCCACATGATCTACCTGACCATAAAAATAATGGATTTGGTTTGCTCTGTAGCTACTGTAGGTACTAATTTGAAGAAGAAAGTTTTAGGATCATCAGGTTACCATAGTACCACTAGAAACCCAAAATAAAACTCAATTTTACACCTACTGATGGACTTAATTTCTCTGCTTTTATATCAGCAAGATTTTAGTACATCAAATACATCTTTAGCACACCAAATACTGAAAATACAGGATTCACTTGTGTTCTGACTTAACACCGAACAGCATTAAAGAAAGGATTTGTAATATCAAAATCATGTGGCCTGCTTCACTTTCCCTGTAACTATTATACCAATCAAATAGGCTGAGATTATAGTTCATTTTGGAATTGTTTTTCTAAAACAGTGCGACTTTTTTTCCAGCCCAGAGAGGAATTGCGACACACACTAGTAGATACAATCAAAAATACTGAAGGTCTTTTTAACTCTGACAATGGTAAGTCTGAGTACTCTGTTCTAGTTATATGTCTGATTTGATAGCCAACAAAAGGTATTTAAACTATTTGTACTGATATTAAACTTTAATTCATGGAAAATCTTCCATGATCATTTTATACTCAATTGTCTTTGAAAACAATCTTGGCTAAACAAATCCTTTTCAACAGTGGGCATGTTAAAATGATTGGAGATGCTCTTGTGTTCAGAATTGTTAATTAAAATTTATAAAAGTGGTGTCATCCAGCTATTTCAGCCTGATTATCAAAGAGTAAATAAAAATACTCTTGTGAGCTAAAAATCAGTGCCTCTGACTCAAACTCCTTCACTATCAGAAGTCTGGCTGTGTTATTGCATCATGTCAAAGGTTGTAAATATTCTAATTTTGGAAGTAAAGTAGCCATAAATATTTCCTTTCAATATAACCTAACCTATCAAGTATCTGAACTCAGAAAGTGGCTGAAATACTTGTTGAGAGCTGCTGCACTTGGAAAGGAAGAGAATGATTTCTCAGGATGTGTACTTAGCCTGAGCTTTCAGGTTGTAGATTTGTAAGCTAAAATTATCAGCAACTTAAATTGTTGTGGCTCAGACTCCAATGCACACTTACCTGAAATCTTAGAGTTCTACATGAGAATAAAAGTTATCTCTCTAAAAACATTCTATTTAGTTGTAACTAATTGCAGGTGTACTTTCTTCAATGTTGCATTTTTAGGGGAACCTGTGATAGAAGCTCATTTAAGTGAGGTAGTAGAAGTCAGCAAGGAACCAAATTCATCCGTAGAGCCAGTTCAGGAAACCTTCAAAGATCTCTGCCCAGATGATGACCAAAAAGAAGAGACTGCTAATAAGGCAGAGACAAGCAGTGAAGTTATCCAAAAAGAAGAAGTTGATTTAGACTTAAAGCCAAGAGAGATCTTGCCAAAAAAGAATAAAAAGCACAAGGCTAAAGAACGGGCAAAAAAGAAAGGAAAATGCGAAAGAGAACAGAAGGAGGATGCGATAAAAAATACAGCCCAAGCAATTAATTCTCCTGAGAAAGAGAATGACACATCTTATTCAAGAATTTGCAACCCTCCTACCACACCATATTTGGAAAGGTAAGATTACTTCAGGTAACCATGGAAAGTCTGTAGTGCCTGCAGTAACTGTGTCCTGTTGAAACAGGGAGGCACTACATTTATGAATACTTAGTTAAAAGCTCTCAAGAACCACATTTTTAGGATTGCTTCCTCTTCCTTCAGAAGGAAGTATTTTTAAGTAAGCTTCTCTATTTACCCAAACCGTTTTGCTTTTGAATAGTTTACTGCAGAGTAACCAGACTTAGGTGACAGAGATGTAAATTCCAGATTTAGGATTCCCTTCCACTGCCAACACAGCAGTAGCAGTTCTACACTGAGCTAGGAAAATAGAAAGATGTCTCCATTCCTCCCCTTTTCAAATGTAGATAAGGCTGTATGTCATAAAACAGAACAGAATTAGTGAACAAGATGTAACTGGCCTGTAAGGATTATTTTAATTGTATCTTGAGGCCAAGACCTGGGTAGTAACCTCAATAGAAACCAACTAATGCTTTTTTTTTTTTTTTTTTTGACATAAGTTTTTTTCTAAGACGGTAGACTTAAGGAAGTTGTGCTCAGCTTTAACATCTGATGGAGCTGGAGTCCTGGCAGCTGTCCAGTTGAAGTCCCTTGCAGCAGGAAGAACAGTTTCCCCTGATGGAATGGGAAAGAATCTTTCTTTGGGGACTCTTTTCAGGAGGTTTTCTGGGTTAAAATATTTTTCCTAAGAAAAGAGTTGTATATCTGGTTTTAACTGAATAAGTGGAAAGGGACCTGTTTCCTTTGGCTATGGGAATGGGAAGGAGTTGAACAGGACATGACTTGCTGTTTCTGCTGGTTACTGCAGAAGTAACTTGTATGATGGTATGACTATGTTTATAGTTTTGGTTTGTTGTGTTCTTTTCCTAAGTGTGAAGATGCATCCTGAGGCAAATGACTGCACTGCTAAAGATCTGAAAATCATAACTCCTTTGCGATATTCTCAACGCATTCGGGAGAAGATGTGCAAGCTGCCTGATGCTGTTAAAGAGCAAGATCCATGTGTCTCTTCACTTGAGCAGCTGGGAGACTTGGAATCAAAATCCACTGTGTTTATTCACAAACAGAGCAATGCCCTCCAAGAAACAAGTGCTGAAATAGAAGAGTAAAAGTAGTGCTATTGCTATGGGGGGGGTTAAAGATTTGATACTTTTTTAGGGAGAGTTGAAGGGTACTTGCATAAAAGCTTTGAGAAAGGAGCTGTCTAAAATTTGTGGACTGCCTGTGTCACTAAATAAACTTTTAAATTTTCTGCCTTTTCAAAATTTTAACAAATCTGTCCTGGGTTAAGTACTAGACTAACCACTGTTGTCCTTATGTTGACTATGTTTCATTAAATTTTCAGTTAAGGACTAAGTATAATGCTTCATGTTAGTAGCTCATAGTAGTATATTGCTAATACCTACTGTTTACTTGTTGCAATTCCTGTTAATTCCTTAGAAATGTGCAATCTTTTAGCTTAAGAAAACAAAGTAATGTAGGTGTTCCAGTAATGCAATGTCTACTCTGACAAGATTTAGCTTTGAAAACTTTAGCCAGCTAATAAGGTGTGTGCTGAATTTAAAATGTTGTATCCAGGTTTAGGGCTGCTTCAATAAAACAGAGTTTAATCTCTTCAGTTACTGAGATTTGTTCATTATCAAGTAATCATAATGAGGTCTGATACACTACTTCTATGTGACAATTTTTATGTTGGTTTGTATTAGTCTGTACTATGGTATACTTATTAAAGTCATTGCATTAGTTGTGTTTTGTTTGTAAGAATTTGTACCTGGCAGGTTGTGTGGGTCCAATCTGGCTAGCTATGGACCCCAGCCCACACAGTCTTACATAGGACAGAAGGCAAAACACAAGCGGTCTTGTCCACGTGGGGCAAAGTCCTAAATCTCCTTGATAGGAGACACCAGATCATCCAGGTACCCCCCCTAGGTGGAAGAGCCCAGATGCCTCATGGTGGGAGACTTTTAAACCTGGAGGACGGGGACCATAGCCCATGGGATACCGGTGAGGAGGGGGTGAGGAGGAGTAAACCTGGGACACCATCAGCACGGGGGCCTTTGGAAGGGAAAGGCCGTGTGCTACAAGAGGGGAATCCCATGAGGATACAAACATACTCTTCTGCGCAATAGTACAGAACCCAGTTCAAAACAACCAAATAACTATTTAGTGCGATACAACAGTTGTTATTTGTTTAAAGGTTAAAGCTATTAGTCTGTTCTTGAGAGTGGGCTGTCAAAGCACAACACTGCCCTATTTCCCATGTTTCCATGTCTGCGCCCCTTAGCGGAGCAGCAGCGCCACGGCCCCCATCAGGGTCGGGCCGCTCCCGCCGCGGGGCGGGCGGGGCCAGCATCGCCGCCCCGCTCCTTCCCCGGCCTCGGAGCCGGCGCCGCCGCCCTCCTCCTTCCCCGGCCTCGAAGCCAGCGTCGCCGCCCCGCTCCTTCCCCGGCGTCGGAGGCGACGCCGTCGCCCTCCTTCTTCCCCGGCCTCCGCCCCAGGAGGGCGCGGGCCGCCCGGGGCGAGCGGCGGCGGTGTGCCCAGGCCTTCCCGCAGGTCTCGGCCCAGCCCGCTGAGGTGAGTCCCCAGCGGGCCTTGAGGGGCTTGGGGCGGGCTGGGGCTGCTCCTCTTCAGCGTAAAGGAGCCGGAGGAAGCAAAGAGCTTATCAACCCGTTAGAACACCATGTGTGTACACAGAGGATGACTTAAAAGCGCCAGGGTTTTCAAAAAAGGCTAACAGCCCTCTTCTGCATGAGACATCCTGGAGGAGATGTGTTTTTAGCAGGAAAGGGGATCATGTGGGAGTTTCAGCAGCTGAGAGAGCTCTCAGGAAGGCTGGGATTAAGCTCAGTATTGGAGGAGAGGACACAGCCTCACACTGTGCCCTGGGACTTGCGGGTTGGATATCAGGAGGATTCTCTTCACAGAAGAAGAAGAAGTGATTAGACATTAGCATGGCTGCTCTGGTATGTGGTAGAGTCACCATCCGTGGAGGGGTTTAACTGGATGTGGCGCTCAGTGCCATGGTGTTGGGATGTAGGCTGGACTTAACGATCTCAGAGGTCTTTTCCAACCTCATTGATTCTGTGATCCCCTGGTATAGTCTAAACATCGCGACAGGACAACTGGGAACATTACAAAAGTGCACGAGGGAAGTTTTACACCAGACATAAGGATGTATCTATTTACTGAGAGGGTTGTTGAACATTGGAACAGAATTCTTAGAGAGGTGGTCAATGCCCTAAACCTGTTAGTGTTCAAGAAACATTGTCATGATGCCACTGTCACGCTAGTTCAACTTTTGGTCACCCCTGGAGTGGTCAGGCAGTTGCAGTAGATGACCATTTTAGGTCCCTTGCAACTAAAATATTTTATTCTATATCTTCCAGTTCTTGAAATCTTTGCACAATAACTTTTACCAGTTTGATCTTGCTTATGCTGTTTTAGGTGAGAATTGTCACTGGAAGCTTTAAGCTTGTTTCTAATAATATGCCTGTGAGTTTTCTTTAGTGTTATGAAACCACCTGCAGGAGCGCAGGTAACAAAAAGGAGATGCAAAGTTGTAAGTCTATAACTGACACTTTCAAAGAGATTGAGCATTTTAAATTAAAAAATGCAGAAATAGTACTATAATGTTTCAAGTTTTGCTTTCTGGAGGCCTCATCTTCAGTAAAATCAAGGTAACATTGCAGGGAAGTTGTGTCATGGTAATGCTGGACAGTTAGGTACCCACATTTATCACCCCTTCTTGTTATTTTGTTTGGGTCTTTTTTCGTGCAGGTTATATTAAGAGAAAATTTTTAAAAGTTTTAAGGTACTGACAAAGCTTAGAAGGTAATCCTGTGAATGAAGAAGTGTTGGAACTGGATTTATAAAGAATGGAAGGATACAACGTGTTGAAAGTACTAGGAGAGGGATCCTTTGGCAGAGCTCTCCTAGTTCATCCTAGAATCAGTGACCAAAAGTATGTAATGAAGGAAATAAGGCTTCCAATGGTAAGTGTGACACAAACATCACCTCACCCACCACCCACCAAATCAAAAAATCGTAATTCTGGGTGTATTTGTAAAACACTGAACAGTTTTTCTGAGAGTTTAGACAGGTTTGTGGCATGGTTACTGTATAACTACATCTTGAGCTGATGTTGTTGGTACTAAGTGAAGTATATGGTTAGATATTGGGATGTTGGGAAGTGTAGTAGATATGAAGGTGCTTAGAATGTTCCCTGTTCCCACTGATGCCCTTGGCTCGATTGCCATCGATTTCACTAAAATGCAAATTTCATCTTCAATGTCTAATGAAGAAATTAGTGTCATATTACTGCTGGTAGTCAGCTATTTGGGTTACATTCTCTGCACTCAGCTAAGCTAAAAGTCACAAAATATGAGGCACTGGCTTTCTGAGGCCAAAGCTCAGCATCCCCTGGGCACTTGGCCTTATATTGAGTTCATGCAGACTACCAGCTGTTTCAAAGTCAGTGTGTGCTGCTTTATTACATAGTTCTGCACATTTGAAATAGAAAAAGTCATTAATTGAAATTGGAAAAGATTCCCTCCAATTTATAAAAACCAACAAAGTACCACATGCCCAAAAAACCCAAAGAAGTCTTCAGCTAGTAATAAACCATAGATTAAAAAGATGGGGCTTTTAAACTTTCTGAATGACTTGAAATAACTGCAGATCAATTCTTTAAAATATTTTTCTTTGGAAAGTGTGGCACTTTATGTGTATACTTGAACATTTGTTAGTGTAAAATTTATAGTAAGTGTGTTTATATTTTCAGTCTTCATCTGGTGTAGAGAATTCTAGGAAGGAAGCTGTTCTTTTGGCTAAAATGAAACATCCAAATATCGTTGCCTTTAAAGAATCATTTGAAAGTAAGTATAAAAAATTTAAATTCCTTCATTTGTTTGAAGTTGCATACTCCTCAGGGGTTGAGATTACTTTCTTTTTTTGTTTATACTATGTGTTATAAACAAAATACCTGTTTATTGTAACATAACACATAGCATGTCATTGGAGCTTTCCAGTAAAAAATATTACATGCAGTAAAAAATCAATACATATCCCCCTAATGAAAATACTAATTATTCTTAAATTACTAAAAATTTAGCTGATGGACATCTGTATATAGTGATGGAATATTGTGATGATGGAGATCTAATGCAAAAGATTAAACACCAAGGAGGAAATTTGTTCCCTGAAGACATGGTAAGAAAAGACATTGTTTTGAACCAAGGGGGCTGGGAATCCTTTTCCATGTAAACTGAAGCATGCTGCATAAACCAAATTAGAGATTTGCAAACATCTTGATGAAACAAAGTCACTTACACATAGAATTGGAGAATTACTTCTTTTATAGTTTCCATCAGATCAGGACAAGAGTTGGACTGAAATGAATAGAAAAAGAAATTGCTACTTGTATCTGAAAATTGTTCATATAGTGTGAAAACCAGTAAGGTTTGTATGCAATTAAGTAGAAATTTTACACAACAATTCAGGCAGAATTTAAAGCATACTAAGAGTACTGCCAATGGAAAGTGAACAAACCACTCTGGTAAGATAAATAAAGATAACCAGGAGAATAAATGCCTGCTTTTTATGTTGCAATTAAACCATTTAGTTTAAACCATTCAGTTTGTGCTAACTCCTTTTACCAGAGAAGCCAGAGAAGCTATAAAATTAGTTAGGAGAAGATTCAAAGGGACATTGCAGTGAATAGAAGCTACTTCCTGTTACAGTTAGGAGCACCACCTTCATTAAAATGAAAGGAGCAGAAACCTCAACTAATTGAATATTTAGATTTTCTAAGGCCTTTAAGAGTTTTCTTTTGTACTTAGAAAGGAACAAATTTCCTTCTAGAAACAGTACATTATTTCCATGTGAGTTTTGGTTTTGTTTGTTATTTGGTGGTTTGGGTTTTTTATCTATTTGCCAATTTACTATGTAACTTTGGTTAACTTGTTTAAAAAATTGACCATGAGCTAAAGCTCCAGGTAGTGATTCCCAGCTTCATTATTGCTATGTATTATTAGAGCTTTTTGGACACAGATAATAAACATTCCTTCTGCCATGTTAAAATATAATCTGTTTTAAAGAACTCAATCTTTCATGCTGGTTGGAGGCTGTTATGCTGGAGTTACTTTTAATGCCCAAATGTTCTGCATATGCTCTTGCTTTCATAATTTTTTTAATCTATTACTAAAGTATTCATTATATTGAGCATTGAGTGTTATAACTCTTAGCTGCTCTTTTTCAGATCCTTCACTGGTTTGTGCATATGTGCCTGGCTGTGAAGCACATCCATGATAAACGTGTGCTGCACAGGGATATAAAATCTAAGGTGAACAGAGCAAGTTTTGTTGCCATTAATAAACTCTCCTGCATGCAAAAATTAAATCCTCTCTTTTGTAATTTCCTGTGACTGCTGAGTTCTATGATTTTTATTAAGGCCTAAGAATAAAATGTAAATGAAATTGTTGAGAGCATGGGGTGATGTAAAACTGTGGATGAAGAGGTATCCTTCATATCCACACTGCTGATAGCACCAATTGCTTGTGACACTGCATATAACTTAAAAGAACTACAGAACTATGATAAAGTGTATGGATTATGCAGTTTGCAAATATCTTGCCTCACTTTTTTTTTTTTCACTCTTCCCTGTCAGAAAGAGGGAAATTCAGAAGAAAGTGGACCCTTGGTTTGAGTATAGCATAGAGATTAAGTCAGTTCTAAGTTCTGATTCTTCCTCTGCTACTGATGCTGAGGCCTTAGGCCCACAAAACCTTTCTGTTTTGGTAGAAGTATTAGGAGAAGCAAGTAAAAAGAAATACAAAGACAAAATATCAGAAGTGGGTATTGCTGTATTTTCTGTATTTCCAAACTGCAGAGATGATTCATAGAAGAATATTTAAGTATGTTAATCTTTGCTCTTGAAATGCAGAATGTCTTCCTCACTCAAAGTGGAAAAGTCAAGTTGGGAGATTTTGGATCTGCACGCCTTCTTGCACAGTATGTGGATATCCCAGCTGATCTCAGTGGTGTCAAGCTTTATTTTACCATTGACAAACAGTACAGAGTTCATAAGTTATTACTTCTCACCTGGCATTTCCTCTTTGTTGTTTCCTAGTCCAATGTCATACGCTTGCACCTATGTGGGAACTCCTTACTATGTGCCTCCAGAAATATGGGAAAGTCTGCCATACAACAACAAAAGGTACTTGTGTTTTTAGTGGTCACAGATAATGCCTTACTGATGGATGGGGTTTTTTTATTGCTGCCTCAATCTGGCTATGTGTCTTATCCATATTTGTTACAGAGAGGATACTGAGCTGAAGAAAATTTACAAAGAGGTAATTACAATTGTTTTAAGATTATAGTGCATAAATTCCTCTTTTCTTAGGTAGCTGAGAGCATAGTCTCTTTAGTCCTAGAAGTCTGAAAAACAGTATGCAGACCTCTGAAAAAGTAAATATATACATACTTGTGTGTATGTTTTAAGTGTGTATATATCCACAAACATAAATATGTGTTGGCATATTTTTGCTGGTCTTATTTTTTGGGGGTTGGTTGTTTGGATGATGGCTGATGGATGATTTTTAACCTCTTCATGGCAGTCCTGATAATGTAAGGATAATGGCACAGAATGGATTATTTAGATTTACAGAGCCCAGTTATTCTGATCCTTATGTAAGAGCTCTGATTGATTTTCCAGGGGAGGTAAGAAACCTTCTACAGTTGAAATTATTTCCTGCTCTTCTTGCAAGAAGGGCTTCAGTTGCTTCATATCCATATGGCAGTACTCACTTTTGGAGGAAAATGATGGGGTTTTTTCTCAGTAGGAGAATTCTTTTTGGCAGGGCCAGAATTCCAGCTCTCAGGATTATGTGGCTGCCATTTGATGTTAAGGGCCATAGAATACAAAGGCTTTCAAGTGCAAAAGGATAAATATTGTTGGAGCGAGTTACTTGAGAGACATCCTAGGAATAAAAAGCCAACTACCACTGTATGACAGTCATCTTCTTTTACATCAGGGTAAGATAAAATAAGGAAGAGCATTTCCACAGGAGAGGTTTAACACATGCTGTCTTTTATGGTTACTTAAATTTATTTTTAGCTTATTCAGCTCAGTTATGTACACAGATTAAATCTCATGCTTTTAAGCAAGATACTAAATTGTAATTTGTGGCTTAAAATTTTTCATCTCTCTCTATATCTACAGTGATATATGGTCTCTGGGGTGTATTCTGTATGAGCTGTGCACTCTAAAACACCCGGTAAGTACAGCTTTATTGCCATGAGAAAAGTTTTGGAATTCCTTGAAACCTAATTAGCAGTTAGCTGTACAATAGAGTTGACTGAAGTGCTTGCTACTGCTTCCAAAAGAGGGAAGTATTGCTCCACCCTTCCTATGCCTCCTCCACTATATGCTTCTGTTTCAGCAGTTCTTAGGACCTACTGGACCCTTCTGTAGAAGACTCTATTTTCAAATTTGTTAGAAAACAATAGGGTTTTTTACTTGGTTAATTTTCCTCAATATCATTGAGGTGATCTGGGCATATTGGATTGAGCAGCTGCCAGGCTGCTTCCAGATACCTGCAGCTGCAAGAGCATTGCATTTTATAGGATCAGGATAGTCCCAGGACATAGTGACAAAGACACTCAAAATCTTTGCTAATAAAAATATATTGTGTGCTAGTACAGCAAAATCTAGTAAGCAATAAGCATTTTGCATTCCTTGCATCAGTGATGCAGCTTTGCTTATTCTTCAGATCAAACAAATCACTGTCCAAGCACCATTCTCCTCTTCTCTTGAAACAGAAGGGACCTTGATGAATTATTCAGTCTTTCTGTCATTTCTGGGACACTGTCTTACAGTGTTGTTGCTGTGTTTCCTATGTGTTAACATCCTCTGGCTTCTCTATGCAGACTTGTAGGTAAAATAAGAACCCTTATAGGGATATGTTTGTTTTGCAGGAAGATGAGATCCTAATTGAGGGTCATTTTATCTTAGTTTTTTATAAGCAGCAGTTTCCTTTCATTGAGCTAATACTGTATCTTGAAATCAGAGAACCACAGAATATTCTGAGTTGGGAAGGACCATCAAAAATCCCAGCACCTGACACTGCAGAGGACCTGCCCCAGAATGGCACATATGCCTGAGAGCATTGTTCACATCCTGTGTATCAGCAAAGGTTCTCCACAGCTGCAAGTGCTAGCTGTGCAAGAGTGTGGAAGCTTACACTGATGTGATTTAGTGACAAGGGAGCCTGAGCATAGGGATGTGTTAGCCTAAGTAGATCTGTGGCAAGTCTTTGGCAGTGTCAGGGCTATTGAGGCAGAGCTCAGAGCTGGGCTTCCAAAGAGGGGAGTATTCTTCCCTTATTAGCAGTGTTGAAAAGTTATGTATCTGGTTTGATGTGATGGTCATGTTCTTGCATAATCTATCAGAGTTGATACAAAAAGGTGACACTCCGTGGGTGCTTGGCACCCTGCAGCCAAGCCAGTGGGGTGTAATCCAAGGAAGCTTCCTGCATGGGAGCTAGACGTTCTCAGACATTAGATTTGCAAGAGAAGGTTTGTGCTTTTACAGGCTACTTTTGATGAATTTTTTTTAATCAAAGTCTTCATATTTCTGAGCTTACTGTTTCGCACTTGCAGTACAAGTCTGATCTCAAGTATATGAATTGATGAATTTGATTTCTATACAAATAAAATTCAAACAATCATAAATTTAGAGGAGTAATTCCTGTCTGCTTTTCAGTTGTGGAAGTTAAATTATGTCAGCTACTTTTTACCTTATGCTTAAACTGTGTACTCTAATACTAATTTATTTTTAATGCAGTTTCAAGCCAAGAGCTGGAAACATCTCATCCTTAAGATATGCAAAGGGACCTATGATCCACTTCCATCTCACTATTCCTATGAGCTTCATTACTTAATAAAACAGATGTTTAAGAGAAATCCCCAGAATCGTCCATCAGCCAGTACTATTCTTGCAAGAGGCTGCCTAACCAAACTTGTGAAAAATTGTTTGCCTTCTGAGGTATGGTGTATTCTTTGTCTCTAGATTTCAGCAATACTATTATATTTTAGATACTAAATCCTTTTCATTTCTAGTTTGTTAGAGTGTAACTATAAAATGTAGTGTTGTGTAGGTCCTACTCTAAAATACATACAGTTGAAGACTTATCAGAAAACCTGAGTTTTTAAAAGTATCTCTTTTGAAAATTAAAGTTGGATGTTGACCTGATGCTGATAAAATTAGATATTGTTAGCTGGAACAGTGCACTTGTATAGCGAGTCTATTTTTAACAAATAGTATATGCAATAATTGAAGAAGCTTAAAACGATAACAGTGCTTACATCTCTTCATACACATTTCAGATTGCAAATGAGTTTGAGCAGATATTAAAGGAAACCAAGAAACCTGAGGGCAATGCAGCAAAACAAAAGGGTAAGTCAGTAACATTTTTGTTGATGTAAGGAATGACAGAATGAGTAGGAAATGTAAGATCTTAAATACAGCTATGAAACATTAGCATTAAATGTCCAAATCTACTTTTAATTATTTCAAAATCTAGTATTATTGAACTTACATAGAAAAATGCTTGAAGGGTGTAAATTATATTGCAACATAAGTGGAGTGCAAAGCTGCAATATATGTATTCTAAGTCTTAAGACTTGGGCTAGAAATAAACTTTATAGTTTTAGAATCAGCAAAGCTTTTAACAGTGGCATTTATTTTAAATACAAAAGTTCTTTCTTTCCCAGAATATGGTGAAACATGTTATGTTCATTATTTAATTTTTAAGGAGAGAATGTTGGACTTTTTTCTTCTGCATAAATTTAGCTACACCGCAATTAGTGCCCATTTGAAACAGAATAGTAGCAGGACTGTTGAGAATGAGCTGTGTTGTCAGAAGTGTGTAGAAGCTGTCACATAACTGTCATTGCTTGGTTCAGTGGCATTGCTGTCCTACCTCTAGAATACCACCTTACTACAGATGTTTGCTAAAGTTGTTAACTCTTGGATCTGTTTGTTAATGTGTCAGGTAGTGTCATGGCTGGTAGAAGCTCAAACAATAAGACAGAAAATAGAGTAAGTATTCAAATATAAATATAACGTTTCTATTTTAGTAATTTAGAATATTCTGTATTATAGAAAAGTTTCTAATGAAAATTATTCCTAAGCTAAACCATAAATCAGCCTATTAGTATTCAAATTGCAGTTTTCCTGTGTGTTTCCCACCATGCTAACTTTTTCATTCTTCCCATGTTTAGTTTAATTCCAAAGTGGATTTTTTTATAACCCTGTCAAAACAAATCCCAACCAAAAAAAAAACTTGTCTTGTCTTTCTAATTTTTTTTTTTTGATACTACAAAAGACTATACTTTTTTTTTTTTTTTTCTTTTGGGACACATTTAGAACTGGCTGCTGTGGAAACAGTCTAGTCTGGACATAGTTCTCACCAGTTTTTAGGGCCCATATGAGATTTCAGGAGAGGAGAATTAAGTGACAGGTGGCCAAGATGTCCCCTCTGGGTACCTTACCATAGTCTGACTCAGCCATATTCAGTATATTTTTAAAAAGCATGTCGCCCTGGGGCATATTTTATTTTCTTTTCACAGACTTGTCAATCTGAGAAGTTTAATATTTGGGTGCATCTTGTTTTCACTGAGAATGTAAATAATTTATATTGCTTGTGTTCTTAAATGTGAAAAAAAAACCAAAGAGAAATTATATAAAATCAGATAACTATGTGTGCTTAGCTTCAGAAACTGAGGTTGTCTGTCATGAGCACTCAGGGTGAAATGCAGTGCAATAATAGGTAGGGTGCGATTGCAGTTGGCTTCAAAATGATGGTTTAGTTTTCAAATCTTCTAATCTTTAGGCCAGGTATTTTATAACAAAACTGAAATAATTAATGCCATGTTAATATGACTGCTTTGTCTTTCTTGGCAACAAGGATAATAATTAATGAAGACTTTATTCTTTTAAAGCGAAGGAAAAATGAAAGTAGCAAGCATAGCCCCTTAGAAAAGAAAAATGCTGAGGGTTTCAGTGAAGCCACAAGGGAACAAAGGAGATCTTACCAAGAAGGTAAGTTTTACAGTTTTAGGGCTGATGCACTTCCTTCTGTGTACTGGTATCTACATGTCAGTGATACAGCCATTTAAATAGGTGGCTCAAACTAGTCTCAGGTAACTCAAGACAAGAAAACTACACCACCATCAGTAACTTCTGCAAGTACATTAATTCATACTGCTCACCTGAGACAAAAAAAAAAATTAAAATTCTCTTGTCAAAGTAATAAAAAATGACTGTTTGAAAACATTTGGAATAGAGTAAATGTACAGGGAACACTTTATAGTTGAGATTTGCACCCACAGAATCAAACATCACTGCTACTTAAGTGATTCTTAGTTCTTCTTTGCCTGGACAGGGCATTCTGGACATGGAATCAAGTTAGATGTTGGTTATCATGGGGGTTTTTTGTTACCATTACAATATCAGCTTCTGCTGTCTTCCCAGGAAGTACTGATCTGTCACACACCCACAGGAGGCAATGGGAAAAGAGGATATCCAATACTGTGCTGGATGTCCTGGAAAATGCGTCCTTGCTTTCTTCCAGTTTTACACCTGAAGAGACTGAAAGTAAGATTTAACTAAAGGTGCTTTTAATTCAAGCAATGTCAGTGATTCTTTACAGATTTTTAAAGCCAAAACTTTACATGGCATGTTTAAAATTATGGTAAAATAATTTAAAAATACTTCATTAACGAACACTCAAAAAGTTCACTGTGCTGAAGAGAATTTCTTTGTGTTTTTGTGTGACAGGAAGATTGCAAAGAGTGATGAAACTGACAGATAACAATAGCAACCCTAAAATTATAATAATCTCTAAGAAAATATTCTTTTAATACACCATTTGTGGAGGTAGCAGTGAGGAATTAATTTGGTGCAGAATGCAACCACCTGTCTTTCAAGTACAGCATACTATTGGGAGCATAAAACATCTACACCTCTACTTTTGTTGTGATTTAACATACAGGTTAAGGCCAGTGACAAGAACTGTCTGTGATGTGCCTCAGATGGGAGGCAGAGCCTTTTCTTTCTTTTGATTAAAACACTTATCATGAGGTTTCTTCTGGGAAAGGTTTCAACTTTAAAATGTCCTTCAATTGTTATGATTATTTAATGTGATTCTGGATATGTGTTCTAGGTAAATGTGAATAAATGCTGTGGAAATAAATAATCAAGATATGAGTAGCCAGAAAATTCCCAAGCTGTGGTAGGAATGTTACATGATAGTTGTGCACAGGGCAAGGAGAGTGGACAGAGGAATGCATGTATTTAAGTGTTCTGCTATTAAAAGGCACAGAAACAGCCTCAGGCTTCATTTTGAGGCTTACAGAGCCACAATGTGAGTTTGCTGAGACATTGCCTCCTCACACCCCTCAGCCAGTTCCTGTGGGCCCCCTGGCCACAAGGAGGTTCCACTGTTTCCTAAGTTTGTTGAGACGACAGTGGTGTGACAGATGGAGTTATCTAGACTCTTCCTTTTCTTCCTGTTTCTCATTTCTCTCTTGAATGTGACCTTGAATGTAATCCACACTGCTATGCAATTTTCTGTAAATAGCATTTAAGAATGATTTTATACCCAGGTGGTGGTGTTATAAACTACAGTGAAAATAGGCCACGGAAGCAGTGGAACAAGGAACCCCCTCAGACCCTGATGGACATGCTCAGCAATGCAGATGTCAGCTTAGCATTTAAAACATACACAATTTATACACCAGGTAAATCTCCATTTTCTGGGCAAACATTTTTGCAAACAGGTTTATTAATAAAAAATTTTTCCTTTTTTCTTTTTTCCCCATACATAGCTTCTCTGTATACAGATCGTTCACTTGGGTTCATATCACAACAGGCTAGTTTTGGGGTTTTTTTAAGTTTACCAAATGAAACATGGACTTAAAAAAGCCAGGTTTGGAATTCATGAGTGACTGTACATCTTCACTGCAGCTCTTCATGATGGACTTTCAGTTGCAGCTCAACAGCTGAATGAGGTCATGACAAAGCACAGACGCCTGCTCTGTGCTCCCTCCTGCTGAGCTGTGTGGTGTGTGTGTTAGGGAGATGCAGGAAATGCACTGTAGCCCCATCAGGTAAATCCCCCCTCACTGAGGCACTGGTGCCCTGCTTTGAGGGCAGGATGGTCAGCTGAAGACAGCTGCAGTCTACAGATCTGCACAGTCACAAATGCTTGTTCTGCACTTCAGTTGCCTTACTAGTTTATCCTCCCACATAAAATAGGTAACAACTTGTCCTGGAATCTGCTACAAACTGGGGATGAATTAGACTATTTTGTATTTATATTCTTAATAGTTTTACTTTAAAAATTAAAATATTTTGATGACATTTCAATTTTTTTATTTTCAAAGCTTCTGAAAACATATTAAGAGGTCCACTTTCTGATGAAAGCAAGGCATCTGATGAAGTAGATGGTGAACATGAAGTCGTTGTCATAGATTCTGAGAGACTTGAACCTAGATCTGATGAAGATGACACGTAAGTCCAAGCGATGTCCTTGGATTTATGTTTTCTTTGGTTCCTCAAAGAGATTTTTCCATAACAACATTCCCCTGAAAAAAATAGTATTTTTCTCAGCATCTAAATTAATCCCTCTCTTACATAATGAAATTGAAATTTAGTAGCATTTGATATCTTACAATGTATAAACAAAAATGTTGTGATTTTTGGATGTGTGTATGTTTTGGGGGTGGTTCTCAGACTTTCAGAATCTCAGTTTGTGTCACTGTTTATTTTTTGGCACCTAGAGATGACTACCTAGGCCTGTATTGCTGCAGTTCAGCTGCAGGCTGTCAATTATCAACACATTTGCAGTCTCTTAATACATTAATTTGCCTTTGCTTTTGATGAAACTTACTTGTGTAAATTCCATAGAGGATCATAAAAGAACCATTTTGGTTTTTTAATCACAATGGGGCAGGAAGTAAGTCTCTTGTGCTAATATTTTTAACATAATTTATTGTAATTACAAGGTAATTTCTTTTGGGGAAAAAAACAATTCAAGATTTATAAAGTTGCATTTTGCTTTTCAAAATAACATTTTTTTGAAATCTGTTTTTAGGGACTTTGAGGAAGATGACCCAGACTGGGTGTCAGAACTGCAAATGGTATTGAAACAGAGTGACTGAAAACCTGAATTCACCTGCAATGAGTGAAGTTAGGTGTGCTGGTATCCAAGTTGTTGTTAATAACTAGTTAATCATTAAATAATTTCAATCAAAAAAATCTGAGTGGGCAAGTTTTCTGTATCACAAAACTGAGGCTGGAAAATGCACAAGAAACTTTTTTAGAAAGAACACTTGCAGTTAGCTAAATGACTCCATGTATGAAATATGTTTGGAGTTGGTAATAGCTTTGCAGAAATGTTCAGTCAAATTATAGCATTGTTCAAGTTGTCCTCTTGTCATATTTCAAGGAGATGATGTAGCACTCTTGAGAAGGTGTAAAGGTGTTTTTCCTGAGTAGGTAATGAAGTGCAGTATTGGGGTGGGGAGCTGATGCTGGGTGGATATCAGGGGCCACCAAAGCCTCTCTTTTAATCCCCTGCTCAGCTGAACAGGAGAGAGAAAATTTAATGAAAGGCTCATGGGTCAAGAGAAGCCCAGGGAGAGATCACTCACCAGTTCTTGTCACAGGCAAAATGGACTTGACTTGAGGAAATGGATTTATTACCAACCAAATCAGAGCAGAGTAATGAAACATAAGCCCAAACCTTAGAACTTTCTCCTACTTTCCCTTCTTGGACTCAGTTTCACTTCAGTGGTCAAGGCTGAGCCCATCAGTGATGGTGGTCTCTGGTAAGAGATCAGAGGAGGGGAGAGGGCAGGGCATGGATGGGGACCCAGCTGGGTGGGTCTGTCTGAGAGCTGGCTGGCACTGACTCTGTCAAACATGGGAAACTTCTGGCAGATGCCACCCCTGTCGCTCCTCTCTACTACCAAAACCCTGCCTCACAAACCCAATACATATGTATGTGTAAATCATCTTTGAAGGGCATATTATGGGAAACATTTAGCTATGATAAAAAGTTGAGCTTTAGTTCGTGCCATTATTAGTACCCTGAAAATTCTTTGAGACTGAACTTCTGCCTTGATTCAATGAAAGGAGTTTTTTTTATATGCCACTACATTTGTGAAAGGAAGCAAATGTATTCATGAACAAGGACAAATTTTCCAACTTTGATAGGAGACACGCTTTTGCTGCAGAGAGTGCTATGGGCAATGTCAAGTTTGAGCTCTGTTCTGGTTACTGGCTAATAAATAGACATTTTACAATAAAAATGTGGCAAGGGAGAGCACAAATGCTCTTGGCAGAGTTCTCATGGGGAAGTGGTCCCAGACTATGTAATAAATAATATTAGGAATAATACTCAATGGAAGCTTTAGGAAGTCTGTAGTTCTGGTGTAGAGCCAGTTCATACCTCACCTCCTCTATTGCACGTAGGCTGGTACGTGAGTTTCCACCAAGGATTCAAGACCTTGAGCCGGTCGAGCTTTCCTTTCGGACCACCCCGCTCCTACCACTGACCACGCAAACCCCAATTCCGTGTCCGTGGGAGGGAGGGGCGGTTTGTGCCAGGTAAATAAAGCTCCTGCCCCTCCCGAAGGGCGCTGCAAACGCCACTCCTCCGGCGGGGTGCGGAGCGGGGCCGGCTCCTCCCCGCGGCCGGGTGGGCTCCGGAGGCGGCTGAGCGCACGCAGGTACCGCGTTCCCCTGCCGCCCCCAGCTGCTAGCAGAACTGGGACGGGCCGAACCGAGCCGGGCTGGGCCGGGCCGAGCCTTGCGGGTCCGCAGGGCAGGCAGGCCCCGGCGAGGGCTGCCCGCCGGCGCGTCCCGTCGCCATGGGGACGCGGGGCGGCCGGAGCGCTGCATCCCCGCGGGCGGCCCTTCCGCGCCATCGCGCTGTGTCCGCCCCGGCCCGAGCAGCGCTCGGTCCCCGCGGCACTCGGGCAGGCGCTCCTGCCCTGCCCCTGTGCCCGGGCGCTGCCCTCCGGGGCGGCGGGAGGCCGGGCCGTCGCCTGTGGATGCGGGGCTGAGCCCGGGCGGAGCGCACCCCTCTGCCCTGCCAGCGATGGAGCCTGTTGCGGAGCTTGCCTGGTATCGGAGCAAATCTCCTGAGCTAAAGCTCAGGACAACTAATAAGAACAGTTTTGTAGCGTTTGCTCATATTTAGGTGTGCGGCTTTGCCTGTGGAACCACTGAAAGCACCCAGTGACTTCAGTGTTCCTCACAGAGGTTTCTGCATTACCGCTGATCCCCAACTTCACTTGGCCATGGTCTCCGGCAGCTTCTCATCTTGTGAGATCTAACTATACTGGTGTGATCACACTGTACTTGTGTGATCTAACAGACAACTTTAGATCACACTAGTATAAACTAAATCAGTATGGAATAGATTATTTTTTTTCCATTAAAAGATTAATTCCACAGTATTGTTCCATTCACAAAATAATGTCACAATTTACAAAATCATATCATAATCCTACGCAGAATGCTGTACTTCCTTCCCATGCATTAACTTTAGGGTGCACTATGCTTTTCTTTGTGAGGCACTCATAAACTTGCTGCTTATTAAAAGTTAAGATCTGCAATAATTTGCATACTTCCAGAACATGGTATTTTTAGGAAGAATCAACAGCAGTAATGTTATGAAAAGTAATAAAAATGACAGTCTTTAAAGATAGTGCTATTTCAGTAGCACCAACTCACATGTTAAAGTACTATGTGCGGTACTAATTTGGGGAATTTTTATTTTAGCCACTACTCTAAGAAAAATACATCATGGATAAATATGAACTCATTAAACAAATTGGAGAAGGATCTTTTGGCAAAATATTCTTGGCAAAAGGAAAAATGGATGATGAGCCATGTGTTATCAAAGAGATCAATTTAACTAAGGTAAAACAACAAAAGCTGAATTATATTTACGAGATTGTGCTACTTGCCTTTACCTGGGCTACTTTACCTGGGCATGAACATAGGTTATTTTTTATCTCCTTTGTTTTCTCCATCTCAGTTATGTAGAGCTAAGCTTTCCAAAGACTGTATTCTTTCTAATTTATTATTTTAAAAGCATAGATGTAATTCTAAGAAATACTTTGCTTTTTACTGCATTTTTGCTCTTCTTAAAGCTTCTTTCTGCCTACATTGTGTAGCACTGCCTAATTCAAAGTCTGTAATAGTTGATTCAACTGCAATGAAAATATTGCCACTAAAGTAACAAATCACAATTCTGTGGTAAATTTCTCCAAGCTTTTTAATTTCCTTGTTTCCCACATCCATATTTTCAGACAGGAGTAATTCACAGTGGAGTCTTTCCAATTCCCATTTATGTTTATGGCAGTTTGATTAATGTCATCTGATTTTAAGTTTCCATTCTGTTGCTGTCAGCAATTGAGCTGCTTGGCCAGACACTCTTTCAAGGAGAACGAGAGAATTTAGTCTTTTTAGGAAGCTGTTGGTCACATGTGGTTTCGATTTCTGATTTAAAAGAAGCTCAGTTGGGCCATGAAACTTCTGCCTTCCTTCCCACTGAGTGCAGAGGCAGCTTAGGGCCACTTGCTCGGGTGTTGGGGGGGATGCCATGCCTGCATCTGGTTCCATAAAGGCACTTAAAATCTCTGTGATTTCAATACAGGAGTTTTAACAGCCAATTTCAATGAGTGCCTACATGCTTTTGACAGGTCTGTTGCTATTCTGGGCCACCCCAGAGAATTTCTAATATATTAGAGAATTACAGTAGAAGAATGAGTTCTACAAAGAGCTGCATGTCTTCCAGATTCAAACCAGGAAAAGCTGATACATGAGCAATGACAGCTAAATGAAAAGATGAATAGTTTCTCTCTCTGCTCGTGACCAATAAACCCCCTGCATTTTTAATCTTAGATTTTGATGTACAACTAGAAGAATGGCTGCTAATGAAATGTTACTGTGAATCCCACTTGTTCAAAAATCAGAAGCTGGAGATCAGAGCTACTTTGAAGTCAAAAGATTTTTTTTTTTTAATATGGTAGAGTGTGTTTTATTCAGTAACTGAATTTTGAATCTTTAAGGATTATATTTAAAAAATATTTCTTAAGAATGAGGGTAAGAAACTTTACAATGCAGTACAAGAGGACATTTTGAAGGATAGATACTCAGAGAAATGAATTTTTAAGTAGTATGGATGGAAGTCATCATAATAAACTAAATAGAAGTTTTCCATTAATGTAACAGGGCAAAGAGTTTGCCTGAAATTTTACAAGAACAAGTAACACCAGTAAAAGGAAGGATTTTTTTTCTTTTTACTTTGATCTTTTGACATCACCCCTGTTAGCATTACGGAGTCATCTACATCCAAACTCTTCAAATTCTTATGGGAATTCTTTAACTTCAGAGTTTAAATTCTTTAACTTAAGTTTAAAGGTTGACATTTGCCTGTTTGTAAAATGTGAAAATTGAGTTTGGCTTTGGTAATGTTCCAATACACTTTCAAACATACACTGCAATTTTTTTTTTAATGTTCTAAATGCATCGTATTTTATAGTATTTCTACATTGTCTTGGTACACTGTATTTTTGTATTAGTGGGAATAATGGGGTAATGATGTAACTATTTTTGAAAAGTGTTAAATATATAATTGCTAGCATTTAGTTTCTTAATTCTCTGTAGATGCCTGTGAAAGAAAAAGAAGCCTCTGAGAAAGAAGTCATTCTGCTGGCCAAGATGAAGCATGCAAATATTGTAACCTTCTATGCTTCTTTGCAAGGTTTACTTTTAACATTTCTGTTTTCATTGTGGTGGAAAGAGTGGAAGGCAGAAAACCTACATTGTTAAGGGTGACCACCCTTAGCCCTAATGCATTACTTAATCGTGGGGAAAGTTCTCAACTCCTAGAAATGGACATGAGACATCAAATTCAGGCATTACTTGTGGTTTTCACCTGTGTGAGTGGGTATTTGGCATGAATCCTAGATCCTGAGCTGTCTGTACTGTACAAGCTGAACTTTAGTCTTGATTTTTTGTGGGAGTCCAGAGTTTAATGGGAATTTTCTAGGAGTTTCAAGAGAAGAGAGCTTTTGATTACTGCAAGGAATAGGCTGATCAAATAGGACAAAAGGCTGATCAAATAGGCAAGAAATAGAATGATCATTTCATCTGGTCTAACCTCAGGTTCCTCATATTTTGTTTATCCACATCACATACATATGACATTATATGATTATGATACGTACATCATATATGCTTGCACACATATCCACATACTTATATGTGCATATACATACCCACAGACAAAACAGGCAAGCCCAAAAAGAGGCCATTAAATAGAAGTGCAATCTGTTAGTCCACCTGAAATTGTCTTTCAGCATCTGGAATGTAAAAAACAGTATTGGCATTTCATATCTTGGTACGGCACTGCTTTTCCAGTGATCCGATATCAATCTCATAATGCTGTGCTAGACTTTTCTCTTTGGATGTATTTTGAACTATCACTTAAGGGTAAAGAATTCTTCAGGACTAAAAGAGATAGAAGGAATCACCATGAAAGGTAATTCCCTGTATTTATTTTTCCTTTGACATCTGCCATAAGCAGTGCCTTATGTCATAAAAGCTACAGTTGCAGCTTCTGTTCAAATTGTTCAGTAATGACCAGGACCGTGAATGTTTTAGGGGACATGTAAATCAGATAGTCTTCTAACCCCAGAAAGGTAAGAATAGGTTGAATTTTTCTATTAAGCAGGCCCTGCTCTTCATTTTTGCTTTTTGGAATAGTGTCTACTTTTAACTTTTCCCCTAAGCCTTATTACATGTTTAGTTATTGAGCAAAACCCTGAACTTTGAAGCATTCTGCTAAGTTTCCTGTAAGAACATCTGTCAGTGGGGTGTCTTGTGGATTTCCTCATGTATTTAATATTTTGCTAAGTCTCCATTTAAATGTGTTTTCACATTTTATTTTTGTGTCAGGTTTCACTGGAAGTACCCATTTTTTCTCAGTTAGTCTTTGAAATGGAAAAGTAGGTAGAGGTTAGCTGCTGCCTTTTGAAAGAAGGACCATAAAAATCAAAATGAGTTGTTGCTGTGTTAATGAATAATACAGGAATAAAGGCAAGATTATGTTTTTCCTTTCAGAAGAGAACAAGCTATATATTGTGATGGAATACTGTGATGGTGGAGATTTAATGAAGAGGATAAATATGCAGCATGGAGTGCTGTTTGATGAGGACCAGGTGAAAGACATTTTATTTAGAGGGAATAACATATTATGTGAAACACATGGTTTAAATTACTCATTAATAACTGGACTTTTAAAGAAAACTATGGTCATTTTAGTTGGAGTATAGGCAGGTTATTTAGCACTCTTTAATAGCTGAAATTAATTCATTAGCAGTATGAGGATGACTTTTTAAATGCCCCCTTCCTCCTATTGCTCCTTGCATTGTAGATGTACTTTTTCTTTACATTAGCAATATACCCATTAAACTTTGAAGACCTTCTTTTAAACAGTGCTTTCCAGTTATGGGGAGGATGTATTATATACAAATTCTTAATTTGTTGGTGCTATTTGCATCACAGCATATCCTCCTTTATACTGAAGTCTGTGGTAAATCTCTCATTCACTTCATTTTGCTCAAAACTTCTCTGATGCCATTTAAACTGTTAAACCAGCACAGAGAAACAAGCCCAGATATCTGACTGCTTTTGGGCCATGTTCATGTGTATTTTATTTTGTAAATAGGTATGATAAGTATTGCAATTCACAGAACTAGAATTTCCCACTATTCCTTATTGATTCCCTTATTTTTAACTAACTCTTAGCTTTCTGAAGGAAATTTTCTTTATGTAGGAATTAGTGGATTGAACTCTGGGAATATTTAGTCATAAATAAAATCTACTTTTTCAGCAACAATAAAATTTTGCTTAGAAATCAAGTAGATAGTAGTCAACCTGCTGGTGGAAATATACTCTAAGGCATAAAATTGAGGAAAAAGAAGTATTATGACTTTTCTTTTTGCTTTAGTAGTAAAAGAGAAACTTCTTTATGGAGAAATCAGTTGAAAGTGAATTACTGGTTCAGTAATAATGAACTTCAAGATCCTATTGGGAGTCATACTATAGACAGAGAGAGCATGAAAAAAAAATAAAGAGAGGACAAACCTGCAGATCCTGAAAGCACAAAAGAGAGAACCAACACACAAATCCCTTGACAATGTTATGGAATAATACATATCCAATACAAGGCAAAAGATATACAGACAGAAGAATGAATTATAGAAACTAAAGATACATCTGCTGATCAAAGAAATGAAAGCAAATTTTCCCAATTTAATATAATAGTGTTAAAATACCTTTGTTTTCAAATGTACTTCTGAGAAAGCCTCATTCGTGGTATCAGTCCTAATCAGGAAATTATCTATTTAATATCAAGCACTGCTAAATAGAAGGTTATTACTTGAATCAAAGTCTTTCATGTGCATGAGTTTTCCTAAATAGAGAAGTATATCAGCAGGCTGTAGTTTTGTTTCTGAATTTAGTCCAAAGGCCCTTATTTAGGAAGACGTGTATATTGGAAATTAAATATACGTTTAAAAGCTGTACTGGACCAATGATAAAGGATAAACACATGTGCTTACTTATTATACAAGTTTCTTCATAGCTCACTTCTTTCACCACATTTCAGTCCTTCATCTTTTTTCTCTTTTTTTTCTCTTTTTTTGGTTCCTGGATCACATTCAGTAGGACTACAAGTACTACATATAGCAGAGTGGTATGACTTCCATCACCGAGGATTAAGAAGCCACTTCCCAATTCTGTCTTAGTTATTTGCACTCCCTCACTTCTTAAAGAAGGTCTATTATACTTACTCTCCTTTGGCATGATTCTTCAGTCCTTGTTCAAGTGCATGTCCTGGCACAGTCAGGGAAAACTTGATGGGGATAAGGGAAGCAGGATAGGTATTTATTTCCATTGAGTTTAGTGACAGCTCTAAATGGAAAGGAAAAGTCTACAGCATTAAGTGTAAAAATACCGTTTTTACTGTTTCATATTGTATACGTTCTATATATTTTAGATTTTGTTGTTGTCTTTATTTTATATATTTCAGTAAGGTGCCCTATTAGAGTCACACAAATTTCATAGGTATCTACCTCTGTAACTTTCATTGCAGATTCTCAGTTGGTTTGTGCAGATTTCCTTGGGCTTGAAGCATATTCATGACAAGAAGATTTTGCACAGAGATGTAAAAGCACAGGTAGTAAAACTGCTACTAGAGAGGGGGTTATTTTGTGAAACATATGCTCAAGAAGGCCTGCCCTCTTTCATTACCACATACTGTTTTTGGGTTTATTTGCAGAACGTTTTTCTTAGCAATAATGGAAAGGTAGCAAAGCTTGGGGACTTTGGCATAGCGAGACAGTTGAACAGGTAAGCATGGTTTTTAATCAGTCTGTGACCTGCACCAAACAGGAATGTTTGTGAATGTCCAGAATGCAGCCTGAACATGCAAATTGTTTGTGGACTGTACTTGCTGAAGGAGTCTGGGATACAAAAGATCTGACACTACATTTTCTCCTGTTATCCTAAAACATGCTGTCCTGCATGGAACCACAGAGCTGTTTCTGGAAACACAGTTTCTGCTCATGCAGCTTTGGTAATAGCTTCTGTGACCTCATAAAAACAAAAGTGAAGAGCATTTAAAACTAAAGAGAGATTAAAGGAAGAGAGTTTGGACATATGTGGTGTGTCCTCCAAGACAGAGCCTGCGTTAATTTTTTAAAAATTCCCAGGATAACCCCCTGGGCCTGAGAACATAGCATGGCTGGCCTTTCATCTGTATTGTTCTCCCAAAAAGGGAGGCCTTGTCTTTAATGACTTTGGGGACAAGGTTACTCTATCCTGTCTAGTGGCCAGGTGTGGCCAAAACATGCCGGGGGGCATGATAACAACAGGAAGATGCTTAGATTTCATCTCTTTTTGTGCTTTTTGATTGTCTTTGACAGAACTGAGCTCTCAGCATGTAAACTAGTGATGCTCAAAGTGTCTTCCTTTGGAAGTGTTCTGGGCATAAGTGCTGTAAAGATTGCTTCTACACAGCAGAACAAACAACTGAACTCTGAGACTGAACAGAGACTTCTCTGCCACAGGTTAAAATGGGGGACATTACTTCTGCTCTCCAAATAGCTGAATCATGGAACTTCCCATGAAAAACTACAGCACTTCCCAGTTCTGTGCAAAATGAGCCACTATTTTAATAGTGGAGAGTGTTTGCACTTCAGCAGAAAGCACAGCAATTGCCTGTCCCTCTCTTGGCCCACCAGCCTTTCATTGTATTTTCTCTCTTCTGTATAGCTGAGGAGGGGAGTGACAGAGCCTTTGTGGACACCTGGAATCCAGACAGTGTCAGCTCACCACAGAAACTTAACTCACTGGTACCCAGTACCCAGCAGACAGGAAGTAAACCTCAGAATTTGAGTGTCCAAGATAAACAGTTTTAAAAATATGTAATAGGCTTATACAGCAATGTAATTGGAGCTTGACAGTGCTTTTCCTCGAGTAACCAGTGAGTTAAGTTTCTGTGGTGAGTTGACGCTGTCTGGATTCCAGGTGTCCACAAAGGCTCTGTCACTCCCCTCCTCAGCTATACAGAAGAGAGAAAATACAATGAAAGGCTGGTGGGCCAAGAGAGGGACAGGCAATTGCTGTGCTTTCTGTTCAAGTGCAAACACTCTCCACTATTAAAATAGTGGCTCATTTTGCACAGAACTGGGAAGTGCTGTAGTTTTTCATGGCGAGTTCCATGATTCAGCTATTTGGAGAGCAGAAGTAATGTCCCCCATTTTAACCTGTGGCAGAGAAGTCTCTGTTCAGTCTCATAGTTCAGTTGTTTGTCAACTTTTTCAGTGTGTAAGCCTTTCTGTTCATTGTGTTTCATTAGTACTACAGAGTTTGCCCACACCTGTGTAGGGACCCCCTATTACCTCTCACCTGAGATATGTGAAAATCGACCATACAACAACAAAACGTAAGTCTCTGTTTTTCTTTCCTACGTGTGGGAGGATGTGCAGGCATGAAAGAACTTTTTAGAATATTTTAAAGAATAATATAAATATTTTAAAGAATATTTTAAAAGAATGTTTTAGTGAAATGGTTTAAATCAGTATTTGTGCAGAGCATGGGAATTTCTCATTGTCACCCTTTGTGAAGTTTTGTATTCAAATACAAATTTGATGCAAATTTGTGCATCGTTGTACACAACAATTACCTCATACTATACAACAATGTCAGTAGTATTTTGACTTACAGTGTCCCAAATATAGCAGTCATGACTTTGCTGTGATTAATCTACAGGATTAATATAATTATATGTCTTGGCTTTATAAAATTACTTATACTTTAAACTCTCTTTTAATACTTCTTGTTAGTAGTGGTGGGAATTGCAAACCCTGAATTCTTCCCTTTGCTTAGTCTGCTTCTTCATCAAATACCAAATTTATCTCATTTCCAAGATGTAATAACCAATGCATCTTTACAGTTCCAAGTTAATGAATTTTTGATACACTCATTTATTATTTATAAAAATGCACTAAAATGAAAGCTGATAGTTTGGCTGCTTTGGAAATTTGCAGTAGCTAGTTGCAGGAAAGACAAATAGGTCTGAGGCTTACCACGAAATACCAGATGAGAAGCACTGCAAAGTCAGGAGATGAGTGGACCTATATCCCCTTCTCCTTGTGGGGAATATGATCAACACCAAATGTTCTGGAGCTCAGAGCAGCCTCTCAGCTCTCAGGTGCTATTCAGACAAGTTTACTCCTGTACTGTCTTCCCAGCTATCAAATCAGATTTGTCCTTCATCCTGCTAGAAATATTAAGCAGACTTCCTGTATTATGTACCTTTTCCAATTATAATTAAAAAACCTAATTAGGTACCATAGAAACATTGATGCCATAACTAAAAATAAATTTCTAGTTGTTCTTTTTAGTGCATCTTAAGAAAAAATAAAATTTGCACCAGTCCGTGACAAAATAATGGCAATGAATTTGGGAGCTGAGAAGAGGTACTGATTACATGGATGCAAATATTATAGACTTTTCATTGAAACTTTAATTACTTCTTATTCACAGAGATATTTGGTCTCTTGGCTGTGTGCTTTATGAGCTGTGTACACTAAAGCATCCTGTAAGTACTGTACAATCAGCTCATTATCATATTGTTAGAAAATGTAGTGGTCACCTTGCAAAACCTGTAGTGGTAATAGTATTCACAGTCAGCTACAAGAGTTATTTTCCTCTTATTTATTGATATTAAAGAATGCTAGTATTTAACTTTCATATTGTATCTGTTTTGTGTGTAATAAAAATATTATGTTGCAGTCCTATAACTTCCATATGTGCATGTGTGTACATATTTGAACATATATTTGTTCTTTAAAAATTGCTAAACTTTTTCAAGATGGATGAACAATGGAAAGAATTAGAGACAAGCTTCAAGGTTAGGTTTAGGTATATAATGTTACTAATTTTGGTTTGAAAATACCCATCTACACTTACTAAAGAACCTAAACCCCACATTTCCCTAGAAAGTGGTTTGAGTCCCAGAAAGAATTTTCCTAGAGGAAATATATTTTGTTTGAAAGCACATTTATGTCAGAAAATAACCAAGATAGCATCTTCAGGGAGTTGTGTTGTCCTCAGCCTGGTCTGAGCCTCAGCCTGTGACTATTACATGGAGAAGGGAACACAGCAGAAACGAATCTTGACAAAGGATCAGATTCCTGGGACCAGCAGATGTTGACTTGCTGAGCTCAGATGTGGGAGAAGGTAGAGCAGCACTAATAGAGCAATTGGGCTGAGCTAGGAGCATGAGGAAAACTGCTGATTTCACAAAGTGGCAAAACATGAAATACTACTTTGTATGAATATTAGATGTTTTATTCTGTATTGCTGCCCACTGTTTCAGTGTGAGGGCAATGACTTGATGCGCATGTAGACAGGAAAAGCAAGTGAAGCTAAGGTAAATTCAATTCTACCACCTTCAAAATAGCCACATAATTAAAAGGGTGATTTTAGAAAGAACTTGGGTTTTTTTTCCCCTAAGACCTGAAAAACTATATTGGTGCTGGCCTCTTAAGAGATCTAGTGAACTGAGAGGACTGAATTATCTGACTGGCATCACTTGTTAAAAGATCAGGATTGTATCTTCATTCTGGGGGGAGCACAGAATGCAGAAGCTGTTGGGTGAAGTGAGGTTTTGAAGGGGAACCCCGAGAAGACAATATGTATGTAGATCTCTGTTGAACAACTTTTGGCAAAACACACCCTGTTTCATTCTGGAAAGATGGGCTTCTGTATTACTGTCTGACAGCAGAGGGTGAATAAAAGTCTTCCAGGCACAGAAGTCATTAGACCTTCTAGTTGTGCAGCTGAAACCAGGAGAACATAACCAGAAAACAATGAGAGAGTTTTTTTTCTACAGCAGAGAGTTAATTTTCTACAGCAAACCGTGGTTAGCAAGGAAGGATTTGTGGAGGGATTCCACAGCACAGGGCTTCTCTCCCCTACTCTGCTCTGCTCTCAGCACTCCCCTACCACCTGGAGTGCTGCATCCAGCTCTGCAGCCCCCAACAAAGGAAGGACAGGGAATTATTGAAATGAGCCCAGAGAAGGACCACAGAAATGATCAGAGGCTGAAGCATCTCCCCCACAAAGACAGGCTGAGAGAGCTGGGGTTGTTCAGCCTGGAGAAGCCAAGGCTCCAGGGAGACTTAGAGCAGTTTTCCTATGCCTGAAGGGGGCCTGAAAGAGATGAAGAAGGACTTTTGACAAGGGTATGTAATGATAGGATAAGGGAGAATGACTTTAAAATATGGTAAACGTAGATATCAGGAAGAAATTCTTTGCTGTGAGGGTGGTGAGGCACTAGCCCAGGTTGCCCAGAGAAACTGTGGATGCCCCATCCCTGACCCAAGGCCAGGCTGGATGGGGCTCTGAGCAAACCAGTCTAGTGGAAGGTGTCCCTGCCCATGGCAGGGAGGTTGGAATGAAATGATCTTTGGGGTCCCTTCCACCTCAAACCATTCTATGACTGTGTCAACAAGAACATATTTTCAGGTTGGGGTGTCTAGTCCATCGTTCTGCACCAGCAATACTTACTGTCCTCTTTTCATTGTTTGTCCTAATTAAGTTCCAAGGCAATAGTTTGCATGAACTGGTGCTGAAAATTTGCAGAGGACGTTTTCAACCAGTGTCTCCTAACTATTCCTACGACCTGAGGATATTGATTTCCCAGTTATTTAAAATATCTCCGAGGGATCGGCCATCCATCAATTCTATTCTAAGGAAGCCCTTCTTGCAGAAACTTGTTCTCAGGTATCTGCCCCCTGAGGTGAGTGACTGTGCTGCTGCCTGCTGAGAGAAAATAAGTAGGGAAGTAGCATCAACAGTTCTATCAGATATTGTTTATTCTGATAGGTAGCACGGGAAGAACTCAGTCGCACTGTGGTACATGGAAAAAGGCCTTCAGCATCTCACTCCAGAGCCAAGCAGATACAAGGTAATGATAATAATATTATGTATCATTAGTTCTACAGTAACATTTGTTAGTTATGATACAGCTGTTGGCTGTAACTTTCTCCAGCAGTCTTTACTGCACATATGGATGAAGGGTTTCACCCAAACCTAAAAGTGAATAGAGGAGAGAACTGCAACAACAGAGCCATTCACCCAGGCAAAGCGCTGCTGTCCTGTTCAGGGAAAGACAGCTTTAACACTAGCTCATCAGCTACAGTCATCTAGATGAGCTGCCATAGGAAAGTGCTGAAACATTAATCTCAGTTCTTTAAAAACAGAATTTCCAAAAGTGGGAGGCTTTGGTCTAATTTATGTCCTTCACATGAAAAACATCCTTACTGTGTGAAAAAAGCATAAATCTTGCAAAACATCCTCCATAGTATTTTACAAAACAGTAAGAAAGCACTTTACAAAGTCTTACAAATTTTATTAAATTGTGAGACAGTCAACTCTATTTTGATTTAGTGCCCATTGATAGACCAGGTTATGTATGCAGTTTCTAAGAAAACAAGATTGAGACTAAATAGAAGTCTATGAACAGTTGAATATCTGGCGTGTTTCTGGCAGTGTAACTTTGTTCTAATTCTATATTCTTCATTATATCACAATAAGTCCTCAAATTTATCTTTGGAATATCAAAACAGTTAAAACAGTTCTGTGAAAATAACCTATGTAATTGCTTAACAACACTTTGGGCTCCCCTCCTTCCCCCCATCCCCTCCCCCCCCAAAAATATTCATCAGTAGTGTAGGAGCCCATGTTATTTGGAAAATGACTTTCAATAAGGCTTATCTGCTTGCACAACCAATGCAATTTGGACAGAAGCCTGAACAACTAAATAACTTAGGCATTTAGAAAAAAATCTCTAACAATTTAATCATAGTTTTAATACATCTTATCTCCCAAACATGATACTCTTAACAGTCAATAGTTATGAAAGATTTAAAAATCACTTAGAAACTACTTAACCCAAGAAAGGACCCTGCTTTTTATTACTGCATCTAAGATATTTGCAAAATACTGACTAACCAAATTGGAATGGTCTGTACTTGCATTGTCCTACATGGGACACTAATAAGGTAGATTTTTCTCTTTTCAGCCTTTCTTTCTAAATGTCACAAGTACTACAACACTGCCTAGTGATTTGTGGAGTATGGAGGGCTGGGTTTAGAAAGGGAATGCTTAAGCAGAGGCACCCAGAGCCTGTGAATTAGACCTCCTGTTTTGTGTTCTTGGAACTAGCATGAAATCAACACTCCAGTTTATAAAGGTCTCTCTCTTATTCAGTGTGCTGTGCAAAACTGTGTGTGGTATGGTGTGAGGTACGGTGATGATGGTGAAAGGTTTACTAACCCAACCTGTCAATGTTAGGTGTGGGCATCCTACTGTGGTTTGCAACCACATGGTCAGTAATCACAAAGAGAGCACAGAATGCCATTTTTTAATCTCTTATTGTTAAAAAGCATATAAACTTCAGAAAACAAGAGTCCAGGACCCAGTTTCTCTGGAATCTGGAATAGTGATGCCTTTCAAGAAACAAGAATTATTTCAAAGAAATGAATGGAAGCCTCCTTCAAGAGTACAGCAGCCTATTATTCAGGTACTGTGTATCCACATTCTCATATATATATATATATATATATATATATACATATTTATACAGAGACACACACACAAAATCATCTTCAGAATTATGCATTATTACACACACACACACACACACACACACATATATATATATATAAAATCTTCAGAAAGCAAATGCCTGCACTTGAAAAAGTTCCTTTAAAAGGCTTAGACATATTATGTGTTTAGCTATATATATTAAAAAAAATATATATAAAATAAGTATTTAGCTTAATGCTTTTGCTAAGACAGTAGAGAGTTAAATGTGCCTGAATCCTCAGAAGAGATGTTTTGAAAGCCTAAATGGGAAATACTGAATCTAGGCTGCTTTGGTATGGTCCTTTGTAACAGGAGGACTGAGGCATGCTTTGCATTTCTGTTTGCACAAAGGCAAATAAGCTCCGTGTTTGCATTTTTTGCTATAGAAGCAAGTACACTGATCCGGTTACTTCAGCCCTTCTGACCGCTCATTCATGGGCAAAATCACCAGCTCTCACTGCATTGCCTCAGATACTTGTTACTGACAGCCTTCTCCCAAATGCAAGCCCAGTTTTTCACAACCACTTTGTCTCTCTCTTGTTTTCCTCCTTTCCTCAGGCAGGGTATCAGCTGTATGCTGTGCCCAGCCTCTTTCTTAGCATCGCTGCACACATTTATCTTTAAGAGCGTGCAGGAGTACCTTGAATGCTGGTGACCATAAGCACAGCAGTTTAGGATCTGGGAGCCCCCAGATCTGCACACTCATGTAACAGCAGTTACATGAGCTTAACTGCTGGTAGGGAACGTGGAATTCCCTGAACTGCATCCATCGTGCAATCACTGACACTAACTATGACTAACACTGGTCCTGTGTGGAACACAGGACTTTGTTTTCTTCAGTTACATTTGTGCCAATGCCAATCCAGAGACGGATTAAGTTGGAAGGATAGTTTCCTTTCACTATGCACTGTTATAATCAAAGGCAGAATTTTGTCCACAGTGTTTTGACCTACACTGGGAACACATTCCCAGAATGTTTCCACATTCTTTCAACATCCAAATAAACAGTGTGCAGGGTTTCAGGGACACTTGCATAGTGCCATGCTTTGAAGATGTTGTTTCAGGATTCACAGAATCACAGAGTGGTTGAGGTTGAAAAGGACTTCTGGTCATCACCTTGTCCACACCCCTGCTCAGGCAGGGTCCTCTAGGTCCCGTTGTTCAGGGCTATGTCCAGTTGGCTGTTGAGTATCTCCAAAGATGGAGACTCTAGATCCTATTTGGCCAACCTGTGCCTCACCCTGAGTCGCCCTCCCCCACAGTGAAAAATATGTTTTGTGATGTTCAGAGGGAGCCTTCTGCGTTTCAGTTCATCCCCATTGCCTCTGGTCACTAAGTCTGGCTCCATTCTCTTTGCATCCTCCCCTCAAGTAGCCACAGCCATTGATAAGGTCCCACCTTCAGGCTAAACAGTCTGAGCTCTTTTAGCCTTTCCTCATAGGAATATTGCCCCAGGCCTTTCATTGGACTTTTTCAAGCTTGTAACTGTCTCTTTTGTTCTGGACAGCTCAGAATGAGACACAGCACTTCGTGTATGGCCTCACAAGTGCTGAGTAGTGCAAAAAGATCACCTCCCTTGACCTGCTGGGAACACTTTTACTAATGCAGGCCAGGATGTCATTCACCTTTTCAGCAAGGGCACATTGTTGGCTAATGGTCAACTGGTTGTCCACGAGTCACCGTCCCTTCTTCTCTGCCAAGCTGCTTCCCAGCTGGATGGCTCCCAGCATATACTGGTGCAGAGTGTAGGACTTTGCACTTCCCATTGCTAAACTCCCAAGTTTCTGTCATCCCGTTTCTCCAGCCCTTTTGTGGTCCTTTTGGCTGGCAGCGCACAACCCTCTGGTGTATCAGCCACTGCTTCCAGTTTGGGTTGTCAGCAAACCTGCTGAGGCTGCACTCTGCCCCCCTCTCCCCCGTGATCTGAATCATTAGTGAAGATGTTGAACTCCAGTTACTGGCCTTTAGCTGTGCTTCACCCTGTGATCACTACTCTCTGGGCCACTTTTCAAGCAATTTCACTGCTTGCTCATCCCACCCTAAATTCATCAGTTTCCCTATGAGGATCTTAAGGCAGCAGTGTCAAAAGCCTCCATGAAGGCAGTTGCCTGATAGGAAACGTCCCCTTGCTCTCCCCTTGTCTGTCAAACCAGTCATTTAATTGTAGAATGTTAGTGAGTTGGTCAAGCATGCCTGCTTCACTAGTCAGAGTTCTCAGTCCCCTGGCATTTATTTGGATAGCCTAATTTGTTCTCCCTACTGCTTGGGATTGCCATATTTCTGGAAACCATACTGTAAAACCTACTTCACTGAGGAATAAGATAAACACTTCTTGGGGTTACTTCTTCCTTGGGAACTTTGCTGACAGTTGGAAACTTTCTTCTTACACAGATATGAATTTATATTTGCCTGTAATCTGGACTGTACCACAGGTACATGAGTCTATTTTCAGAGTATCTATGAAGGAAAATGGGGAGGAATAGTTTATATATTTAACTGTAAAAGTGATACTTAGATTCATTTTTATTTATGTAAGAAAGTAAGCAAAACTTAGCATTTTTCTCATGCACTGTATATAAATTTCCCACAATGGAAAAGTTTGTTGGATGTCTGACCACAGTTATATCATGCAGTGGCAGATAGGTGATCATCTTCTCTGCATTGTTCTTATGAGAAATGGAAATGACAGTCTTGTCTCAAAGGAGGAGTACAGGGATGTTTCATCACAGTAAGAGCTTTGAGAAGTGAAAGCCCAACTCCCACATGCACGTAATCAAAGAGATGTGAAATGAAGCAGCACAGTGCTCCCCTGAAAGCAGCCATCAATGCCTGTACTGTCCAAAGCTACATCCCAGGTTCCCCTTGCTATCACATGTCAAAATGAGGCTCTCCTGGAAATCATTCAGTGCTTTAGGCTCCAGAACAATGAAGTGACTCTAGGGCCAGGACACTGCAGAGTACAAAGCCCTGTGCTGACTCACTCACAACAATGAGCTACTGCTTAATGACAGGAGCTGATGGAACAGGGGAAAAGGCAGTGGTGAGATCACATAAGCCCTGACAAGTTTGGAAGTTTCTGGGTTATATTTTAAAAGGTTTGGAAAACTTACACTAATTATGCCATAGACAGTCATATTACCATGCAACTCAGACTAGGGAGAAGTACAGGAGGTTAATTCAAACTTGTGCTGATACAAAGAAGTACAGGTAAAATAACATCCTTTACTATATTTTCAGCCACAGACCTCCAGATTTAATATGGCAGAAAAGCCAGGAAGCATTAGAGTACATGGTCATTGTGGTCACTACTATGAGAAGCTTGACAACTTGCAAAGGAAAGCTAATGCACATTATGACCTTTCTCATATCAGCCAAAGAGTTGAAGATTACTATGAACTGAAAGGACAAGTTGCACCTCCATCTCCACCACCTGACTGGTAAACACATCACTCTATTTATGTCTGTCTTGTGTATTTTGAGCTATCAGCCTTCCTGAGTAAGTAACGCTGGCATAGCTGATTTAGTGGAATCCTCTGCTTCATCTTTGATAGTTTCTCTTTTTTTTTTACATAAATTTGTTACACAAGAACACAATTCCTGTTCCCGTTCGTCTAGAAATTCCATCTGGATTGGCTAGTGTTTTACATTTCATTGTTAAAATGTCTCCCAAGCCTCAGTGCAGTCTTTTACTGGGTAAAAAGTAAAACATAAGCTTTCTGTAGAATCTCTGATTATACCAAGGATACACACTGCCTGTCTTTCACACCAGGATGAGAATAATACAAAGATCAGAAGCAGTTCTGCAGTGAAGGGAACAGAATGAGAGTGGACTGTGAAAGTATTTTTTTTTTCCATGCAGAGCTTATATTTCTGTTTCAGATATAAAGACCCTTTCTCTTGCAGTTTATTTACTTCAAAGCTTTTCTGTTACTAAGCAGAGGTACAACCTTAGGAGATTTCCAGTCCATTCTGTGACTGGCCATTTTAGGTGTGGATGAACATTGAAATTCTTGAGAAAGAAATTTTGAATACTTCCAAAGATTTCCTTTAAAGTTGACAGAATCATTAATTTTCATTCAACAACAACAATGTTTAGAATGTTGTCAGTTGTGAATCTTCAGATTTAGAACATCTTTCCTGACCTGAGTTTCTGGTGCTTTATTTAAGGACAGAGTCAATTCAGTTTGGCTTCCTGTGGCAAAGTGGATTCCCAAGGCAGGAAATTAAATAAATAGGGAACAGGGAGCTTACAAGTGATTGATGGTTATTTTGTATCAAAAAGCAAAGGAAAAGTTTAGAAACTACACAAAGTTTGACTGATCGAATTAGGCACAGAGGAGAAAGACAATAAAAGGGTTGCTGAATATACAGCCTCCATTCTGACAATTTTCACTCATTTTGAGGACCAGGAAAATAAATTTTGTTTTAATTAATGCTGTCAATACTATATATCAAATAAAAGGTGAAAGGGCTTTTCTGCACTCTTCAAAAGGGTTAAGTAACTGAAGTAATAGGAAAGGGAATGCCTGGAAAGAATGTTTCCTTATTTTACTGTTATGCCTTATTTATACGTATTTTATACATATTTATATATTCATGTAGTACAAAGAAAGCTCTGTTTATCATATGTGGTAGAATGTATAGAGAATTATTTGTGAAAAGGTAGCAGAGTTTGTGAAATAAAACAAAGTATTTGTACATCACTTTCTTTCAGGACTGCAGAATTTCTTCAAAGGCGGTTTGAGGCCCAGCAGTACAAGATTAAAGTGGAAAAACAGATGGTAGGTAAATGCTGAACCCCAGAATAAAATCTGTAAAAGAAAGAGAATGAAATCCAAGGATGAATTGATGTATTTTGAATAGCATACTGTAACACTGTCAGGTAGAATGTTTTTCTCTAACAAATTCCCTGATCTGCTCTGCAGTGTTCATCCTGAGGTTTCATTTCCTCATACAAAACTGTAACAATGTAAAATTCTAATTTGACTTTTTTGTCCAAAAATGTGCACTTGCCTTTACTGCATTCTTCAGTGGAACAGGGAGAGGGAATTGAGTGAGCACTGAAGGAGAGGATTCTAAAGGAAAACTCATTTGCTCTGGGATTCCTTTGTACATCCGTAGGGACTGCGACCATCCTCTGCTGACCCGTATCATGACCAAATACAGCAGCAGAAAACAAAGGAAGAGCATCGCAAAAACCATCAGCAAAACATGTCTAGAAAGAATGAAATGAAAGAACAGGTAAATGAATCTCTTCCTTAATTGCCTAAAGCTCTCTTCTTATTCTCTTGACAGTAGTGTTCCTGGCATAAGAATTCTTTTTCATCAGATCCTCTTTTCAATCATCGATTCTTTCCCATCTTTTAATGGAGAAACAATATACTTCTATAGTTTTGCTTTTGGGTGACAGAGAAAACAGATCATTCTATCTTCTGTGAACATATATAAATGCATTTAATCTATCTATTTTTGGTTTATTAAAAACATATTCTACCCTACTGTTCTTTAATAGGAGTATTTGAAACAATTGCAGAAAATTCGGGAAGAATACCACAGTGATATAAAAGAATTCAGAGTTAGAGCAGGAGTACTCCAGGTAACAAGGCTCAGACATGGGTACTCATATTTACTTTATTGTGCTGGAATACTTTATTAGGAATTGAAATGAACATTTTTTAAAAACATTCCTTAGGAGAACCAGAAAATACAAGATAAAACCTATCTTGTGAGGCAAGGGAAAGCTGAACACCAGTCTGAAAACAAAGATATATCTGGAACAGGAGAAGAGTCACTTCAGGTATCAGTACCATCTCCATCGAAATAGGTCTTTCTGAGCGAGTCCCACACTGTCTTTGATTCATTCTCTGGGACAGATCTGCCAATATCAGTAGTATCCTCCTCAGTGATCCTGGTTCTGAGTTTTAATAAAATGAATTCACACCACTGGATGAAATTGAGTGGGTTATAGGCTTGGGTTCCCAGCGATTTAATGGGGAAATGCATGATCATGATAAAGAAACATTAGATTTTGGGTCTGCCTGGTGTCACTATATTTCATGGGCTCTCCATCTTTTGGAGAAACTGAATAAAGGTAGAATCTATAAATTGTTGTGGCTTCTCCTGAGGCTGAAGGCATGCACTGATTGCCACAGATCACAGAGGAAGCTGTATACTATTATTTACTTTGCTTTTCTCTGGTGCATTCTTATAGGAGTCATTATAATATGAAAAGGAGTAATTAAATTTTTTTTAGGTGTTGCCAGAAAACAAGATGTTGCAAAACAGGGCTGTACTTTTTACATAGGTTTCCACTAAAACCTTGATTTTAATCACTTCTAAAGTTTTCCAGAATGAAATGAGTCTGAGTCATCTTGCATGTGATCATAAAAAATTAAAATCTGTATTATTTATATCTTGACACAGTACTCTATCTTTCTAACATGGGTTTTTGAAAAATCAGAGGCTTGCAATTTATGCAAGAATTTCTGTTTTTCTTTTTGCCAGATAGGCCAGAATTGGCAATGAAGAATGGAATATTCTTAAAGATCTTTGTAAAAGAAATTTATGACTATATTTGCTACTTAAAGAAGTCTCTTTCTTTATGTGGTATACATGTATTCAGTCACAAAGAGTGTAATTCAAACTGGGTTTTTTTCTCTCCTTCTAGGATACGGAGGAAAACTTTAAAGAAGTCAGACGCCAGGATAGGCAAGACCAAATAATATTAGAAAAGAGACATAACACAAAAGTATTCATCTTTACTGTTGTATATATTTTTTTAAATTTTCCTATTATACCTGTACATTTCAAATTATTGTATTGCTATGGTAGGTCTGGAAATGAAGTTATTTGAGAGTCAATTAAGAGTGCTGGTTTTCTGTTTGTTAAAAGTTTATATTAGAAGAAAATAAATGAGCTTTTCTGACCATTTGAGGGATATTCCCCTTAGGTATTCCCACCAGGTAACCAATCTCTACCTCCTCCTTACATCAAACTGCATTAGTAGTGCATGGGAACTCATGTTTATTCAAAGTCTAAGTAAAGTCAAGTCAGAATGCTAATTTTAAAATATTTTGTTATAAAATGCAATTCCCTATACTGCTTTTTAAATCATAAAAGTAGATGGGAATTGAATTAGAAATGTATGTAAGATACCAGGAATGTTTCTGACCTTAAGATCACTGTGAAGTGGACTAAAAGTCTTTTATGAAATATTGCATGGAAGCAGTACAGTATTCCATTTTAGTTCTGGTTGACAACCAGCTATAAGAACCAACTCTGTGTATTGCAACGATTTGAATTAAATGTTTATCAAAGGCCCTTAAAATCAAAAGTGGATGCAATAATTTTAAAATATCACTGAAGGAAAAGGATTATATTTAAGGAAGTCTATTTTTGTCCCACGTGTTCAACTTTGATATTTTTAAGCAGAAGAAAAATGTTGTAAAATAGAAGTTATTTTCAATAGAAGAATAATTTTCAAATTTGTAGTTCCATGTAATCTGTGTATTTTTAATTAAATGCTTCTATTTATTAGAACAAGTTAATAACATGTGAATTTTCTTTAGGGAGGAATAAAATTTGAAGTTAATTTAGATGTATGTTTTCCTGAGGAAGACAGCATTCAAGAAGCAGAGGTATGTTTTTGTTATATTCAAAGCATTTGCATTAGAAATCTGGAACCATGACAACTCCATAATCTAAGATTTGTTTCCATTACCATCATCCCCTGCCTTTGTTATAATGAAGCTTCCTATTGAGGATTTGTTGTCATGTTGCATATGTCTGCCCTTCTACAAGAGGATAATTGCTTGGAAGAAAATTGCGTGATACTTGGGGCACTCTTTCACCTGGTAAAATAGGAAGGAGTGAAGATATTTAAATTTTTGTAAATGGGCTTGAGAAGAAGAACTTCTCTCAAAACTGAGTCATTCTTCAAATGCTAAATTTAATTTGTAGATTGTTTTAGTACATTTCTGTTTCTTTTCAGAAATTAAGCAGCATTGTATCACAAACCAAGAACAACGACAAACAATATTATGTTTTCATTTAGTAAAATTATATTTGTGGCTTATCAGCATGTGATAGCTGCCTATTAAGATTTTTATTAGTATATTAGAATTTTTAAAAAATCCTAACAGCAACAAAAATTTAGTATATATATTTTTGATTTATAAAGCACTATTTTGTCATTCTGTGGTTTCACATCTCTGCGGAGCCCCGTGCAGCCCTCTGATGCACAAATCACAATGTGGCATCTGAGTCCTGCTGCTTCACTTTTTGTTACACAGTTTTGTTACACGGGTTGGCTGGCAAACACAGTAAAATGAGAAGGGATTAGCTATTGTGCTGTATTTGTTTACTGTTTCCAGAGTAACTTATTGTTTTTTCAGGTATTAGATCAACTCAATGAGACTTTAACTTTTGTGGATGCTGAGAATCTTAAGGAGAAATTGGTGGAAGTTTATGAAAATCATACAGACAGAGCTTTGGAAAAACTGTCTGACTTCCCAGAAGGTATTTACTGGGGAAATGCAATACTGAGTATTAATCCTGAAAATTACATAGGAGTAGGTAAATTCAGTAACTTAGGCTATAGCAAGTTTATTTCATGAGCTCTTTCTTTATATCACATAATATTATAATCACATGGATGTCTACTCTACAAAAAATTCAAAGAACTTTGCCTCTTCTTTTTCTTCCCGTTAGAGTCCATACATGATAAGAAAAAGCCCAGAAAACATTGGCAACCTGGAGCCCCTCAGACTCTACTGAATTTTTTAGCTGGTGCTGATGTCACATCTGCATGTCCTACTATGGCTGGAAAGGAACTTGGTGAGGAAGTTTTGGCTTTCAGTGAGCCTAAAATTCAGACTGAATTCATCCATACCTGAATGTTCACATGATCCAGCGGGCTTTTAATTGCATTTCCCCTCTCACGCTGCAATCATGTCGTGTTGCTCATACTTATCAAGAGCGCTGTGTTTTATCAGTCACTCTGTGGCCTGGCTCAAAATGCCAATCTGTTTAATTAATCATCACCACTTTCTCAGGCCTTGAGCTGATGACACACAGGAGCAGGGGAATGAGTGCCAGTGCCCTCCTGGAGCGTGGTGGAGTTCTGTTTTCCCTCTGCACACAGTGGTGTGTCACAAGTGCCACCTCACCCCACTGTGGCTGTGGGGATGCTCCTCTTGGGAAAAGTCCCTGGGCTTCTTACAGTACCACTGGGTACATTGCCAGGCAGACAAGTATCTCCAGTGACTGGTTTCTGCAAACAGGAGCTCTTCCAGCACTCCAGCACGCTCTGCACACTGAGATAGACAAAAAGTAACCAGAAGAGCTCAAATGGATAGTAAAAACAAAGCAGAATTTTATTAATACACCACTTTTTTCTCATTCTGCCTTAGATGAAAGACCACTGAGCACAAAAGAAGCAGAACTTCTTTTAAGCTCTTTCAAACCAAGAATCCAACAAGTTTCAGAGCTAGCACTGCTCAGGGAAGCTGCACCTGCCTCTTCCAGGTTTAATAAGAAGTTACTTAAGCATTAGAATCAGTGATAAACATTTTTAGTGATGAGTAGTGTAGACCATTTTTCCCTATCCATCAAATCAAGTATTTATAAAAAAATCAGGAGTATTCCATAAAGGAAAAAAAAAAGATTTCAGAATTACACAAAAGGAAGAAATCAGTGTTGAGACTAGAAAGTCTGAATCTGACAAAAGACAGTGCTGAGCTGCAGTAATGCTTTAGTGACCTGAGAAGCTTGCTGTTCTTCAGCTCACCATGTTATTCTGCCTGAAGACATCCCAGAAAACAGGAAGCACTGGAAACAGTCACCACCAGAGACACTCCTGAGCATCTTAGCAAAAGCAGAGCTGTCTGATGATTCTTTTATCTGTTTTGAGGAAGACAAAGGTAAGATGTTTTCTCCTGTAAATTCTGCATGTTTTTCTTTAGTGTAATATTTCTTCTATGCCCCGCAGAGGGTCTGTGATGAGAAACAACATTTTGAAGCAGTTGGCAACCTAGAAAAGCAGGGACAGAACCTCTGCTCTGTCCCTGAAGCACTGAAAAGAAAAGAGCACTGCTCTTTTCAAAACAGGGAAAGGGGCAAGCCCTACTCACTGGCTATTACCTTCATATATAATTCTTACCTTTGCTTGGGTAGACAAAGGAAAGCTACTGCTGCCAGCAGGCTGGTAGGTGCTACAAACCTGGAGCTAGCCCCTGCAACTGCTGAGGTTGAAGGACCCTGTAAAGAGAATTTATTCAAATACACACATGGTGACTTAAATGACAGTGGTGACTTTACAACAGGTCCATGCCGAGACAGCTGACATTGTAATTGATTCAAACTCACCTACACTGCAGCCCACTTTCCTAAGGTAATAGACTGTTTTAAAAATTACATTTACTTTGCATCAACAGAAGCGTGACATTTATATTGTTGTAATTTGAACAGCAACAAAACACTTCAAGCATTTATTTATTTGCTATTCCTTTACACATACTTTTATAATTTTTTACTATGCAGCTGAATAAAAGTTTCTCTTTCTTTACAGAAGGGAGATTACCTCTGTTGCCTCCAGAAGAAAACAAGGAAGATGATTCAGAAATGTACTCTGCTGTTGATGTTGATGAAGGTAGACTTGAGCCAAGATCAGATGGTGAAGACACGTAAGTCAAGCACATCAAGAGAAAAATCCACACAACTGGATAGTTTTTTAGGTTGCACTGCCTAAAGTTTTACTGTGTTCTTAAAAATTCTTAAATAAAGAGAACTTAGAGAGTCTGCTGATTTAACTTTTAATTCTGGAATTTGTCACAGCCAATGCTGTCATTAAAAATTACAGCAGAAATATTAACATGGCCTTGCAGCTCTTTTCTCTTGCCTTTTAAATACAGGTAAACAATCTGATAGAGACAGAAGTTCACATTAGGTGTGTAACTTGTATATTATTTATAAAGTGTTTAAAAAAACCCTGGGAGTCCTTAAATGGAGAAAGGTTCGCTATGAAATTTTATTTATTTAATTAATATAATTCTCTTGTTTTACTGTGCAGAAATTTTGAAGATTCTGAAGATGAACTCAGACACGAACTGGAGGAATCTCTGGAAAAATTGTCAACTTCTCCAGCAGAAGAGTCTCACATCTTTTCAATAAATAAAGGTCAAACAGATGAAGAGAAGAAGAGTTTATCTCACAAACTTGAAAAATCTGATGATGATTTAGAAAATAATCATGGGTAATTTGGTGTTGATGCACATGAAAAAGAAGGCTGTCATTCTTTTTCTTTACAGGAAAAAAAATCAGGGTACTTTTTAGATGTCTGAACACTGAAAAATCCTCATCCAGACTGAAATGCTGTTTCATCTATTATTCTTAACTGGACATTATTCTTAACCTGGACATACCTGACAAGTCTTGCTTGAGCAAATTTCTGAATGTGTACTCTGTTTAACCATTTTTGTATCATGTAAGAGAGTCTCCTAGTTTGTGTATTTTATTGTTGTAGATAAATCAACTCCTTAAGAATCTCTTCCAGCTTTTCATAATCAATGTGTACTGCCAGTACAGCTTTGTAATCTACAGTTTCATTACACAGTACTGACCCTATGTAGTAACAGCAGCTGCTCAGGAGTTTTATATAGTAGCAGCAAAATGGTTTATTAATGCCATGAGAATTGTGCATTCCCCAGTTCCTAACAAAACATGTAGGTATGTAGGTTCTTCCAACCGTATTTTTTCCACATAAATTTCATACAATCCAAATGAATCTTAAATAAAGGGAAAACTACAGTCTGTAGTCTGATTTTAGCAGTTTTTTTTCAAAGAATAATTTATTTTGGAAAATATCTTAGAGTCCAACTGTTAACACTGCCAAGTCCACTGCACCACATGTGCCATGTCTTTTAAATACCTCCAGGGATGGTGAGTCCACCCCTTCCCAGGACAGTCCCAATGCTTGACAACTTTTTCCCAGGACAGTCTGTTCCAATGCTTGACAACCTTTTCTATGTTAAAATTTTTCCTAATATCCAATATAAACCTCCCCTGGTGCAACTTGAGGCCATTTCTCCTATCACTTGTTACCTGGGAGAAGAGACTGACCCCCACCTGGTTCCACCCTCCCTCTCAGGCAGGTGTAGAAAGTGGTAAGGTTCCCCCTGAGCCTCCTTTTCTCCAGGCTGAACACCCCCAGCTTTCTCAGATGCTCCTCACAGGACTTGTGCTCCAGACTCTTCCCTAGCTCCACTGCCCTTCTCTGGACACACTCCAGCATCTCAACACCCTTCCTGAACTGAGGGGCCCAAAACATCACTGGATTTGAGGTGCAGCCTCACCAGTGCCAAATACAGGCATACTGTAGATTCTGGGGAAAAAAAAAAATTCTGGGTAGAAGGCCGTAAAACAAAAACGTTGACTTCAAAAGAGAGTCGTGAAACAGGTGAAGGCTGAAAATATTCAATAAATAAAAGAGGTTCCTGATAAATAAAAGAACTTCTTGATGTAGTTGTTACCGAAGCACTATCATGGTTTGTGAATCCAGATGGTTTTTAAGTGCACCAAACTCTCATATAGTTAACATAGAAGCATTTCTTTTCCAGGAAACAAAAAGTCTCTTGTACATAAAACAGACAGCTTGACAGAAAGAAAAACAACCTTTTTAATTGAATGGAACCAAGGGATCATAGCTTAGATATATTTACATGTGCCACACAGTCAAATATAAAAAGTTAATTTTACTCATGTTCATTTTTACTTCTATACGCTTATTTAAATAACGGCTCCACAGATAAGAGGAATGTGTCTTCAAAATGCTGGTCAGAAAACCTGTGCACAGAGCTACGAGCACTTTCTCTGATCTCCAGTCTTTTCTCAGGAGACAAAGAAAAGATGTAAGCCATTGTCTCAGCATAACTCTCCTCGTCCTCTGCCAGGAAGCCTGTAACACGTCCTTCATGGCGTACCACGATGTCCAGTTTGGGGCCACCAGAATTGTGAGCCAGGATAACTGTGCCAGCTGCCATACATTCAACTACTCCTGTAGGAGAGACAAAAAATGCTGATATGAGTTTGCACATCATGTGCTTTGACTTTCTGTAAAACACTGGAAAGTTAAACCAACAGTAAAATTCACTACAGACTGCCATTCCGAATCAGCTGGAAAAAATACAGTGAAAATGGTCCCATAAGAAACACAAATTTAAATTTTTCAGTTCTAAGGACTGAAATGATACTTTCTCTTAAACACATAAAATTGAAATTAGATATCAGATATAACTGGTTAATTTGTGGGTCTTTTAACATACCTGATTTTAAATGTTTGGAAAGATACTGAGAAAAAAGTTGACTATGCACATTCCAAACAGAAAATATTCCAAAGTTCAGTATTTTGCAGATGAACAAATCTTAATAGCTTCTGACAACTCAGCAAGACACTAGTAAAGATTGTTATTTGTATTTTTGATGGAAGAAATTTTAATGAAATGGGAATCAGTAAGCTTTCCTCAGCCAAAAGCTGTGGGATAGGAACAAAGTATAATGTACACAGCGACTTCAATTCCCCTCCATGGTTCCAGAACAGACATCAGAAATACTGATTCTTCTCAGTTCTGATTCGATTATCCCTCAGCTCAATTATTAGTTATCAATTCCCTCAGCTCAAACATTGCCTACTGTAAATAGTGCTCCAAAGTTTTGGAATGTGGTTTTTTTTACACATAAAAAGCCTGTTAGATGAAATTTAAATCCTGCTCAAATTCAAAATCATAGTGTGATTATATCACTTTACAGAAAAAATAACTAAACTGTTTCGTAGGAGAAAAAAAAAAGAGAAGACATAATTTGCAATATTTTGCCATTGCTTCTGAGAGACTTCAGTGTCAATTTTTTTCCTACCAAGCTCCTACATAAACTACTACTCCTGATACTTAACCTGTTTTCTACTGAAGTCTGAAAACAATAACTGCAATTTAGTCACATCATAGCAGAGTATGGCATCCATCTGCTTGGCTACTAACTTATCTGACTGCTGTAGATTTATAACAGATGGGCAAGCTGGCACTCCCTTCAAGGTCAGGACTAATCTAATCCAAATAAACAGAGCCCCATACCTTAATTCTGGGTCCCAGCTCCTCTCTGACATTCTGCTCCATGCTACACCCACCAATTTAAGAGCTACATACATTTGCCTCAGCAGAGATGCCTAATGCAATGAGATGACCAAAGGTACCTGGTGGCATCTACAGAGGGCTTATTTGTACCAGAAGGATCTGTGGGAGACTCACACCCCTGAAACAGCAGGTGGAGCCCCATGACATACCCTGGACCTTTCAATGGCATTTGAGGCAGGTGAAACACAACCAAAATCTCTAACATGGATGTCTACACATGAACTGTCTCTAAGCTCCCCTTGCAGCCAGTGGAGCCACCAAGGCACAATTTAAGGCGTTGGAAGAGAAGCACCTGCAGCCTCTTGAAGCTCTGGAGGGTTGGCAAACCTAACCCAAGGACAACAGGGTGACCCATGACCTTTAAGGGCAACAGCTGGAGGTCAGCAGGACATCCTGGGCAGCACACACTGCACTAGCTCTGTGTTCAGGCGACCAGAGGATGCGCAGAATTAACAGCCTATGACTACAGCACTTCAGCTTGCACTACAGTAGCACCTAGTGGTGCATCATCTGCACCACATCTGCACTGGTCCTGTAGGCTTTAGGGCAGCTACACTGCCTCCAACGGGAACAGGAGCTGGACACCTGCTTGGCAGGCAGACCTCTGTGCTTAGACACCTAGGGACAAGCAGCTGAAGGCTCAGGAAATGTACTGACCGATCCCAAAGTGCTCATTCCACATGGTGTGCAGGCCGATAGTGGCCTCAGCCAGGTGTCTCTTCAGCTCCTCAAAGGGAATGTTAATCCTGAACACCACATCATCACTAACTTCCAGCTCTTCACACAGACGTTTCAGGTTATTTACACGCTCTTCATCTTGCTGGTTTCGACAGCCGCCGATTAAGATCAGCTTCAGTGATGGCTCCTGCCCCACTCTCTTCTCTTTCAGCAATTTAGCAAAGGCTCTGATCTGCAGAGGATGATCTTTTTCAGGCCTGAACTGGCTGACAGAAACAATGGAATATTCACTGGTGCTCTTTTCCACTTCCAGTGGAATATCCAGGAAAGCCTGAACGTCACATGGTGGATACACGACACTAGTGCAAGCCCCAACTCTCCAGAGGGAAAGGATGTGATTCAGTGTCCAAGAGGAATTCACCATGACCACATCACTGCAGGAACCAACCAACCCATACATGAAAGCAAAGAAGTAGTAGTAGACAAGTTTAAATTTGCTGAAGAGAGGGCTGCTTGTAATGAAGGCAGCATTGTTAAACCTGGTATCCTGGTTCCTCACGACAGAGAGCATATCCGTGCTGATAGTGGGATAGTGGACGTAGCATCCAACGCGACAACCTCCCAGGTATTTGAAGAGGGGAATTGTGAAGGCATAACCCATTGAGTCAATATAAATATCAGGAGCACACTTTAGAAGAGCTTCCCAGCCAAGGAACACTGATCCTAAACTTTGTCCCAGCAAAGTGAAGTGAGGATAAAGAGAAGCTTCCACAAGGAAGCGTTTTTCTAGAAATACAAACTTCACAGGATGGATTAACTTAATATTGAATCTTCTAAAAGCGCCTTCTACTATTTCTTCTCCAGTGGCATCTCTATCGCCAGTGTAAACAACACACGTTACATTTTTGTACCTGTAAGAATAAAGAAAAAGAATTTCATATATTCCTCTCTTGATATTTTCAGCAAGAAAGTAAAATACAATCCACTTAAAAGTACTCAGGAAGAATGTGAGAACAAATGTCTGGCCCAGAAATTATTTTAACTAAATAATACTTTTCCTTATACTTCCACAGGTTTCCTCTGATCTGCAGAAAAACATATGGCTGAGAACTTGGGGAATATTTTAATTTGAGTAAAACATAAAAGGAGCTCAGTATTATTCTACAGACTTTAGAAATCCTTGCTCTACATTAGGAGATACCTGTCTAGTGCCCAGCATGAGCAAAACGCAAATGATGGCAGATCAATGTATGTGCCCATGTTAAATCCACTTTAGGTATTAATTTGTTTTGCCTCCTGCACCAAGAGGCAAGTATAAAGATGGAAGTTCCATACCAATAGTGGAAAACTAAGGAGGAAGGAGAGGTTTTCTCAAGGAAAGAAAGGAAAAAAGTGAAAGGTGCCACAGCAAGAGTATCAAAATATAAAGGGATGAAGTAAAGTGCAAGCACATGAAACTTAGATGTAAAATAGAATGTAAGACCAGAAGATTAATGACAAATACTTAAATATGTAAGATGCCAACATATGCATAAAGAATAGCAACAGAAGCTGAGAATGAAATATGGTGTGTTTGATAAACACATATGCTTACTTTTTCTGGAGCGTTCTTATGGCACACCACAAGACTCTCTCCCCTCCACCTCCTGCATTGCAATACGGGTGAAAAAAGGCCACCACCAGTGGCCGCTTCCCATCTCTTCCTGCTGAGCTCAACTGTTTCTTCCTTTGTATCCAGAGCCGTACTCCCCACAGCAGTACCACCAAGCAGATGCACAAAATTCCACTTAGAAATAATGCAGGGAGTAACAATGAGCACAGCAATCTGAAACAAGCCAGAAATTTTAAAATACATAATTGCTTTAAGGAATTACTGTGTTTGGCATTGAGCGAAAAGGACTTGAAAGAAGAGCTACAGGGAGTTTGACAACTTCTTGAGTTCTTTTAATCTCAGAAATCATCACTGTGTATGACTGACAATTACAGAAATGAAATCATTACTCTGCTGTGTTTATCCGAAGATCTCTTTTCCCCCTGCTGTTACCTTGCAATCACTTATTACTGTTTATTCGTGCCCTACATGTGTTATCTATCTCCACGTGCACTTTGTAAAAGTTGCATGCCCTTAGCAACCCGGCAATACACAACCAGCAGAGGGACTTCCAAATGGATTTTTAAAGAGTTTTTCCCCGCCCAATCTCCTGTTTGGCTCGCTCTACTGTGAACTGCTTTGGCGCCGGGTTACTGGGGCCAGGCATCTCCTATTCCAGCCTGCACTTCCCACTCCCCGGAGGCAGGAACAGCGATGCCAGCGGTCCCGAGCAGCCGTGTGCAGTCTCTCTGCGCAGGGAGCCGCTCGCTCTGCTCTCTCGGTCAGGGTCAGGGGTGCTCCCTTGGCTCTGCACCGCCTCCCTGACAGCTCTGCTAACCCTGTAGCGGGAGGTGTCCTGGCCCAGGAGCCTCGCAGGGACAGCGCCGGCTTCCTCCCGCCGTGCCGCTAAGCCCTGCGACAAACAGCGTTTACTCAGCCGCTCCCGTTTACCGAAGGAGCGACCCACGCGTCACGACTGACACATAAGGAAGCGCTTTCATTTTGGGCCGGGAGCGGCGGAAAAGCACATTAACCCATCCGAGCCCGCGGCACAGCGCGGAGCCGGGCAGGGCCCGCTCCGGGGGCCGGAGGAGCGCGGCCGGGCCAGGCCGGGGCCGCCTCCCGCCCGCCCTGCCCGCCGCCAGGACGCGCCGCCCCCGCGCCCCGGTACCTGAGGAGCCCACACAGACACAGCCCTCCCGCCACCATCTTGGGCAGCGCTGCGTCGCCGTCCCGGCGGAAAGGGAGGTTCCCGGCCGGTGGGGCGGGACCAGCCGGGCAGCGGCTCCCGGCTGGCAGCGCCCCGGAGGGGCAGGAGCAGCAGCGCCGCTGCCTTCTCCGGCTGCCTTCTCCTGCTGCCTTCTCCTCCTCTTCCCTTCACCTCCTTCTCCGCCTTCCCTCGCCCTGGCCCCACCCAGCAAACGCAGAGCCCACGGCCCGTGGAAGGCGTGGAGTGCAGTGGGTTGGTGGGAGGGGCCGTGGGGTGCTGCTGGAGGCGTTTTCCCCAGAGGTGCCGGAATGGAGTGGACAGCGGCACATTCCCGGCACGGGGCAGTCAGCCATAACGCTCCTTAGATTGCATTGCGTCCTCCTCAAGTGCCGTCCTCGGATTCCTTGGGCAGGATGGAAGGGAGGGCGCTGTGAGGAGGCGGAGGCCTCCCGGGGACACGGGGCTTCTTGTGTGTCCCACACTCCCCCAGGTTTTGCCTGCGTAAATGCTGGCCCTTCTCGTTGGCCAGGAGAGGATGTCTTCCATGAGCCCGATGTCCGGGCTTTCTGCCCTGCCGTAACCTCCTGCTTGTCAGTGAATCCCTCACTATGGAGAGGGAGCTGCCAGCGCCTGTGTGCAGGTTAATGTGAGGCCGAGGGCAGGGTGTCCAACACAGGCTGCGCCTGGCACCGTCTCCAAAAGGATCCCATGAACACGATCATGAGGACAGTTACCACTGAGGTTATCTCTGTCTTACATGCTTTTTTTGACCTATTTTGTCTTCATTTGAGAGTAGATGCACAGACCAGAGGGTCAGCGTAGCAGTAAGACTGAATGGTGCTGGTTTTTCAAAACACTGCTAATGATGTGTCGGTCCACGTCAAGACTTCATGTTCCTAAAATGTAATCTTTGGAACAACATAAGGAACTCACCCTGATCTCCAGGGTCCTGGGAAGTGTTGGGTAAAACTACCAGACTCTCTAGATCAGGACTCTTTGACAGAACAATCTGAAACATTTCAGATCTCCTGTTACGTTGCTACATGCTTCTTTTCCCCCCACCACATTCTCCATTTTAAAACAGTAAAAGTCTTTATGTGGGAAATTTGATCCAGATAATTCATTCTTCAGTCTCTTGCGGAGTTGAGGCTGTCTAAAATTTGAGGGAGTTTCAAACCTTGTTTCTTTAAACAAGACCTTTCCAGAACCTGTGATCCTTCAGCCTCTTTGAGGTCAGCATGATCTAATTCATGTTCTAGTCACTTGTGCGTTTTGAGGTCTTGTAGTCACTTGTGCGTTTTGAGGTCCCTAACATCTTGAGGTGTTAGGGATGTTTGTGAAAGTCATCCTGTGTCTTCTGCATGAGAAGAGTGCAGGTTGGAAGATGATGAATTAATTTATGTGGCCACTGCTATAACCAGAAGCAGAGAGACAAAGGCTCTGCTCTAATGGGAGTGAGAAAGTCCAGCTTAAATGATGGCTATTTGGTTCTGACCTGCCTGGATTGAGTTTTCCATTTAGGAAGACAGCTTGGGGGGTGAAACTGGAAATGTGGAAACTCAGAAATTTATTGGCTGTTTTACTGATGTTTTTATTTAAATATTTTGACTGTCCAAAGTACCACTGACTGTAGGTTTTAGCAGGATGTCTCTATGTAAGCAGGTAATTTGGAAGAGGTCTGTGGGATGTCCAGCAAGTGTGGCCTAACATTTCATTTCTGAACCAACAGCTCTCATAAAGAGGATGCAACAGGTATTGGTTTCTGCCCCTTAATCTTTTTCCTCTTCTCTGACAGAGCAGTTGCCTTAAAAGCAGGTGGAATGTTTACAGAATAAAGCTCTGCTGGATTTACATCTCTGAACTCAAAACACCTTTCTTTCTTCAACATTTGAAGATTATTGTCAGAGTTCAGAGGAGGCGGCAAGTGATTCTAGGGAACAGAAATCCAGACTATTTTAGGTGATGAAATTTATGCTTCTCCCCACTCCTTGGAAAGGAGTCCGTGGTCACTCCCTTGGAAGGTATGAATCTTACACCAAGTCTTCAAGAAGCTGAAGGACAGCAGGTCACAGCCTGCTTAATTAAGATCACAGTCTTAATTAATATGAGACTTAAGTAATAATGGTCAAGAGTTCCTGGAAGCAAGAAGACTAATTAATGAGGGAGATACCTACATACCTGGGTTTTGAGTTTCACTTGCTCGTTTAGGAAGAATTCTTCATGATGGTGGGAATGTCAAATAGTTTTCTCACCTCTAATAATTTATGATTCATGGAATCCCAGAATGTCTGAGGTGGGGAGGAATTGGTGGGATGGATGCAGCCTGAGAGTTGTGGTCAAAGGCTCAAGTCTAGGTGCTGCACCTGGATTGGGGTAATCCCAGACATGAGGACAGAGTAGAGAAACTCATTGAGAGAAGCCCTGCAGAGAATGACTTAGGAGTTCTCATGGACAAAAAGCTGGAGAGGAGCTGGCAATGTGCAATTGCAGTGCAGAAGGTCAAAAGCATCCTGGGCAGCATCAAAAACACTGTGTCCAGCAGAGCGAGGGAGGGAATTCTGCTGCTCTGCTCTGCTCTGCTCTGCTCTGGTGAGACCCCACTTGGAATGCTGCATCCTGCTCTGGGGTCTTCAACACAGAAGAGACAGGGACCTGTTGGAGCAAATCCAGTGGAGGGCCATGAAGATGGTCAGAGGTTTGGAACATCTCCGCTCTGAAGACAGGCTAAGAATGTTGGGGCTGTTCAGGCTGAAGAAGAGAAGAATCCAGGGAGACCTCATTGCAGCCTTCCAGCACTTAAAGAGAGCTTATAAAAAAAGAGGGAGGTTGACTTTTTACATGGACAGATGTAAATAGGACAAGGGGAAACAGTTTTAAATTAAAAGAGGAGAGATTCAGATTACATGTTAGGAAGAAATTCTTTACTGTGAGCGTGCAACAGGCTACCCAGAGAAGTTCTGGGTTTCCCATCCCTGGAAGTGTTCAAGGCCAGGTTGGATAGGGCCCTGACCAACCTGATCTAGTGGGTAGCATCCTTGACCACAGTAGAGGGGTTGGAGCTAAATGATCTTTAATGCCCTTCCAAGCCAAACCTGTGGCCTCTGGAGGCCATCTTCTCCAGTCCTCCTACCCAAAGTGATTACCTAGAGCAGATTGTCTAGGACTGAGACCAGATGAATTTTGAATACCTCCAAGGATGGACACTGCACAACCTCCCTGTGTAACCTGTGCCAGTGCTTGGTCACCCTCACAACAAAGAAGTGTTTCCTGATGTTCAGAGGGAACTTTCCATGTTTCAGTTTGTGCCCATCGCCTCTGGTCCTGTCACTGAATCCCAGTGAAAAGAGCCTAGCTCCTCTTTTCACCCTCCCGTCACACACTGAAGGCCTTGTCAAGCTTTGGCAAGGCTTGAACAATCCCAGTTCCCTCAGCCTTTTCTCACAGAAAAATTGTCCCACGCTCTTAATCATCTTGTTTCTTTTTTTTTCTTAGTCCCTCTAGTGGTAATTAAAAATAGATGTATTAATACTGTCAAAGTTCTTTTGTTACCTTTTCATTATTCGCAGAGTTTTCAGCTGCTGATGTGAGCAGTATAAAACCTGTGTGCTGACAGACTAGCAGACTGCAAAGCTTACCTTTAATGTATGAACATCCAACACAGGCTAATTAATTGAGTCATCGACACTTCACGACTTCTCCACGTTCATTCATATGTAGCAGAAGATATTGCATGCATGCATTTAGGGTACTGACAAGAACTTTAGCAGGAGCAGTGATGCTCCCACTCCAGCAGTGACAATGCTATTCAAAACCTTGTCTGTAGAAACTGCACAAGGCTGACATGTCAGCAAAAGTAAACTAACCTTGTTATGAAGTCAGTTTTGTTTTCACTTCCCAGAGATGTACCAAGTTTTTAATCTTTTGTTGCCTATGTAAGCTTTTTTGGTCCTGTTTTAATTGCTTTCCTTATTAAGCTCCTTGCTCTAAAGAAAGCCCATGGAAACGGGCCTTTTAAAGTGAAGAGTATTTAAATAAGTAGCAGAATCCGCTCACTGTGTTCTCCCCATGCCTGCAACGCATTTGAGACAGTTTTAAAGTATATTTTTGTAACTCTCATTCTTGCTGAGTAGTCCATGTAGGAGTGACTTAGTAAGAAAAAAACGCTGGCAAGTAATAATAGAAAAAACTGGATTAATATTGTGCAAGGATATTCATATGACAGTCATGTGGTCTCTTATACTTTTTTGTACAGTTAGTTACTTTCAGAAATATTCACTGTGTGGCACCAAGTCTCTTGTTCAGGGCTGCTGTCTGAGCTGTGAAAATGCCTGGGACTGTTTTTAGTAAGCGGAATCTCAGATCATTCATATACAGAGTAAGTTTTCTCACTTTCCTATGTGTCTCATGATAAGCTGTTGATCATTACAGTACATTTACTCTTCATTGTATAGTAACAGGAGCCGAAATAAAGTTGCACCAGTTCTATGCTAAATATTTGTGAAGCGAAACCTAAGCATTGGTAAGAAATTGTGGCATTGATATACCTAGGGAAAAACACTATGGGGTTGTTTTTACTGATATTTTGTAATATTGAAGTCGTTAAATATAAGCAATTCTAGTAATTTTTTTTTCGCTGTCATTCTTAATTCTGAGTTACATGTTCTAGGGCATAGGTGTTCATGCCATGTATCTGTAAGCAAAAAGCAGTTTTTTTGGCAGAAGCAATGAAGAATTAAGCAGCTTGGATCTACAAATTATATTTGCAGGAGAGCCCATAAAACACATTTATTTGTATCACCAGGCAATTTATACAGGTTGAACCCATATATTTTGATTAACAGAAGATTATTTGCACACAAATTGTCCCTGTTGGGTAAGGACCATGAAGGAAAACAAATCAGTTCCTGTAGATTGTGACAGTGTTTAAACTCCCATGAATTTTAAACACCTGCCATTTTTTAGGGTGACTGAAGGAAATGTTTTCAAGCAACTTGGAGCACTGGCAGAAATGAGATGGCAAATGATGTACCCCTAATGATGACATCACTGAGCTTGCAAAGAGCATTTGGACTCATCTTGTCACAGCTTTTTCAGGTGGAAGCTTTTAATTCCTGAGGGACTAGGGACCATTTTTGAGGGTCTCTGATAGCAGACCGAAGCCATTTTTGCTTTTCATTCTCCTTTCTGCAGATAGATAGTAATATATCTGTAGCCATCTGCACCTAATTTGAAAATGAAAGGGATCATGAATACCCCCTCTTTCACCCTCATACCTTAACGCCTGCTCAGATCAACTATGAAAGTCCTCAGGGAGCTGTAAAACTTTACTGGGAATTTTTTTACTGAGTGAGGTGCTTCCCTTTTCAAACTTTAAAAGGTTCACATAACCTGTTCACTCCACTGGCTTGTTCAAAGTGCATTTTGCCACATGTGTTTGTGTGTGCCTCTCTGCCTGTTTCAGGAAGCAAGGAAGAGTGCTATTCAAATGAAAATCCAAGTTGTTTCACATGGAGCCAGCATGAAGCAGGATTTGCATTCTGTGCTCGTGTCTGGCTCCTTGGCACTGATTAGGAAGGAGAAAGGAGCCAGAAACTGCCTGCAGAGCAGGACAGAAGGGAGTTGGAGGAGGCTGTTTGGCTAGTCCAGGCATGAGAGTTGTGGATACTGTGCCTCATCACCTCCTCTGACTTATTTCTATTCCAAGGATGAAGAAGGCTTGAAAGGTTGGTCATTTTCCCATAAAATAGATTCAGTCAAAGATTCTCTTTCAGGGGGCAAACCAGGGCTGCTTAAATGTAGTTCCCTGCTGTACTACCTTTTCTTTCAATAAGCAGAGGTACCAGGAGGGAATGGTAAATGAATCAAGCCTGAATTTCCATGGCTAACATCTATGCTTTCCAGGAATTGAGTTAATAAATCTCAGATGGTTGCTCAGCAACTCCCACGGTTGGTACCCTCTTTTATGCTGAGCTGTGGAATGCACTGGTTTGGCTAAATGTGTCCTTGGAAGAAACCTTCTTTGCCTAGAGAACAGACTGACATGACCTCTGGAAATGAGATTATTGCTGAGAGCTGAAAAACTCAGTTTCAGAGTTAGAAAGCTTTTTTGTTTTTTCCTTTTCTCACAGCCTCAGGCTCCCAGGAACTCTTTCTTTAGGAGTCAGATGTCTCCAGTTTCCCCTGTGTCCTCATGCAATAAATAAATGAATGCTGTTTTTACAGGGAGTTTGAGTCTTGATGAGCCAGTGTGTATGTCCCAGGAAACAGCCTGAGACATGTCTGCATTTAAAACCAGGATTTTAACTGTATTTCAATCCAGGTGTAAATATTTCAGATATTTAATTTATTTATTATTTATTTATAATACAGTATTTTTATACTTGTAAAAGAAGTAATACTTGTAAAAGAAAGAGGCTTACTCTGTATTGCCATTTCCCTTAGATGTTCTTCAAAGCAACTGTTTGTATGGAAGAGATTGCATAAAATTAGCAGCAGTTTCCTGTGTTGATACTTTCATCCCTGACTGTGGCTTTAGTTTTGACATTTGTACCTGAATTCTTACTGAATTAGTGTAGGCTGCCAGTGACATTATTCAGTAGGGAATTATCAGGTGTTCCAGCAGAAGAAGCCAAACAAACACAAAATAAAAAAAAAACAATGACAGCAAATACATTTTCATTATTATTTTTTCTTTCTCTTCTTAGCTCTGCAGTGAATCAGTATGTCTCTATCCAGATGAGTCCTACTTAACTTTCATGGTTATTTGATGTTTTTTTCCACTGATAGAAACTGTCTCTTGCTGAGAGTTAACTGTAAGTTTATGGGAGATATTAGACCCGGACAGGGCACTGTTGTATAGTTCTTAGCCCTAAATAGCAAATAATTGACAGGACTTTTGTAGAAATTTAAGTTAGCTAAACAGCAGCTCACATATGTTACAATTTTGAACTCTGACAACTGGAAACAGAAAAGCCTCTACTCCATGTTCTCAGCAGAGTTTCCCCTTCTCGCTTCTTGCCTGCTGTGGCAGAGGAGATCAGCCAGAGAGCTGGCACATCTTCCCTCACTAAATTGGGAAGAAAAATGCACATAAGGGCAGCCCTGTATTTGGGGAGGCCCTGGCTGCTGCCCCTCGTGTCCCTTCAGTCCCACCATGAGTGTGGTGGTGCTGAGCTCGGAGACCTGTGAGCAGTGCAGTGGTTTGCTCGCTCGTGGAAAGACAGTCACCTTGTCTTGGCAGCACGTGGCACAGTCCAAAAGGGCAGGAGGTGGAAGGCAGGTGAGAAGGGCTCTCATGCCAGCCTAGTGGGGCTGTACCTGAGCCCTGTGACACAGGGTCACCTGAGAGATTGTGCTCTCTGCAAGAGTGCCACCACAGAGAGGGCTCTAACACCATCTTGCCTTTTTCTACCCAATAATTGCAACCAGTCCACAGAGAAACCAAGGGGAAAGGGAAGTAAAATAACCAAACAAAAAGCAGAAACCCTTCTTCCCAGACAGAATTTTGCCTGGACCACCGAGAAAGCAGACAAGACTTTGCTCACGGCACTGTGTTGGGGGAGTCCAGGTGCTGTGGTGAGGAGTGCAACTTTCAAGCTTACTTAGGGATTTGGGAGTTTCTGGAAACTCCTCTCTGTGAATGTAGGTGGTTCCTGCCAGTCTGAGGTAAAAAGAAATAATTGTTAAGAGAAACTGAATTTGGTCTTGCCTTTACATATCTAGCCTGCCCTAACAAAGACAGTATGTTTGTATTTTAGATGTGGCATCTGTATTGCAAACACAAGATACTGTTTTGTCTTTTTTTTTCTTTAATTCAGAGGCTGAGCAGTTGACTGGCCATAGAACCTGAAACACAAGCTTAAATCAGAGTTACCAGTTTCTGGGTTTGTGCTTTGTTTGTTTTTATATTGTTTTGTTTGTTTGTTTGTTTTCTTTTTTGTATAGTTTACAAATATGATGTGCTTTATGGTGTTTGCATAGTCCCAGGTGCCTCATTGTATTAGTTTGCCTGCTACAGGGTTAATGGCTGCTTACTTTGGGAAAAAAAAATTTAAAAAATCAATCCTCTTATTTACTAAAATCACAATTCAGAGACTTATCACTATAGAATCAAAGTAAGTGAGAGATCTTTTTTAAATGCTACAACAAATACTGAGAAATTTACAAATTTTATGCAGAAGTAGCACTAATTTTTTATTATTTCTAAATGTGGACAGCAAATATTAATTTACAAGTAATAGCTCTCTCTGTTTTCTCAAATGAGCCTTTTAAAACAGTTACTTTTGTAATATTACTCATTCTCAAGTTGTATTTTAAATATTGCAGTTAGAATTGGTAAAATGCAGGTCCCTTTTCTCTGCATGGAATTCTAAAAGGCTTTTGCAAAAGCTTAATGAGACAAAACCAGCTTTGAACAAGAGCAAATCATGGACAAGATCAAAAAAATTAAGCTGGAAACACAGAAGTAAAAATCCTGGGTTTGTTGTGGCACTCTGGCCTCACAAGTTCTGCCAGACTTCTGAATTTGCTTGGTACATAAGCAGTAGTAAAATCTTGACTCCAGTTAATTCATGCAGATTGCAATTGTTCTTTGCACTTAAACCTTGACCCAAAAGGTGTGCCTTTTTGTGTGATAATAAGATCAGCCTTATGGCTTCCAGGTCTTGAAAACAAATTTCTGCAGTATAAACAGATAACAGAAATTATCATAATGAAACCAACACTTCTAAAAGCAGACAAAGTACCAAGTCCACACAATTTGTGATCCTATGAAAGGCTGTGCAATGAAAAAGATCAGTACGCGTTTTGGGGCCCTATTACAAACAAGGGACTTCGTTGAGTTTTGCTGGTTTCGAGCAAACAAACCTTTTTTAAATATTTGGAGAAGATTGAGTCTGCTTCCTGAAAAACTGAAGCCAAAGTCTGAGCAGATTTGATTTGAAATTAGGTCATCAACTCTTAAGCAATTTTAGTCATAGCAGGTAGGAATTTGTTTCCTTGTATTTCAGATTTCTGTAGTTTCCTTTTTTCCTTATAATGTGAGAAATAATGATCATGATTCTTCATCTGTTAAAAGAAATATCTATCCTATTTATGCTATACAAACACTTGTGTATCTGGTTGCTGCCAGTTTTCTTATGACTGTGGCCAAAGAGTTCTTTCTGATTTTGTGGCTCAAAACTAAGTGCAAATGTAGGTAAAGAGACAGTTTTGTTGCTTCTTCAATAAAAATGAGGTATGGCCCTTTTTTGTGTTCAGTAAGAAGTATGTCAGTTAGGAGAATAAAGGACATAGTTCTGTACCATGAATATGACCAAGCTTCCACTGAACTTTCGGGTGTGACTGATTGATTCATGGGGGAAATGGGAGGCATGAGTTGCTTAGTACGACTGAAAAATGATTGTGGAGCAAGCACAGGGATTTGTTTGAAGAGAAAGTGGATACCTTTACTAACTACTTCCCTTTTCATATAAAGAGGGCCCTGACAGAGAAGAAATAGTTGTTTCACACAAGGGCTGGGTGTTTCCCAGGTTCACTCTCAAGCAATGTTTAAGCAATTTGTTGATACCTGTGAGTTGCCAGCACTGTTGTTTGTGATATTACTATGAGTTTTTGCTTTACTTCCCCCTTCTCCTTTTTTTTTTTTAAACTAAATGCTCCATTTCCTGCAGTTGAATTGTATATGTTAAAACCAAATACAATCTAACTCTGCTAAGATTGGGAAAGGGGGGAGGAATTAAAACATTTTAGCTGACTCCATCCTGAAGACAAATTAGGAATCACTCAAAATACTGTCAAATATGGAATGACTTGTGGTTTAGCCTCATATTGTTTGTGTGCTTCATTGTATTTTGGTGATGATTGTATGATTGAATTTTGTGATGATTGCATGATTGTATTTTGGTGGTTTAAAATGATGTCTGAAGAGGAGAGCAAGAAAATTATTAACATTCAAAGGCAGACTGGATTTCCAGGGTGATGTATTAATACCAATACATCCCTCTTTGTGCTGACATGAAATGCACATAACTGAACTCTTGTCTGTCTGATGGATTGTTGCCTTAAGAGTAAGGCTAACTTTCCTGTTGCGTTAAGAGGAAGGAGATTTGGCACAAAATAACCCCCTTTCAGTCCAGCTGGATTTCAGGTATCACAGGGACTTGGGACAGCTGAGTGATAGGCAATTCAGCTCTAAGCATCAGAAATGCAGAGCCAATGTGGCTCTGCAAGTCCAGGAGTGCTCAGTGAGGAGCATTGTGGCTCACCGTAAGTCTGGTTGTGCACAATGAGCTTTTGCAGCCAGATCTGAAGTCCGGTGGCGTTCAATAACTCTCATGGCCAAGTACAAGATAGTGTCATTTATTGAGCAGCAGAAATGCAGATTGTTACTGAATTGCTGGTGATAAATACACCATCTGAGAAGCATGTGTGAATACACAAAATATGAATAATACAGCTGGTGACAAAGACATTAAATTGACAAATGGCTCTATAGGGCTAAAGTATGGTCACAAATACAAGATTGCTTTTTAAATTTCCCAAAGAAGGACTCAGTATAGCTGAGTGTTCGAATCCTACTTCTTAGGTTTTCACGGAGGTGGAGTCTCCTTTAGCCTCCTGCCCCACATATTGTTTTCTTTGAGGATGGGCAAAAAGGGAAAAATTAAAGTTGATGTCATTCCATGTTTAAAGCAGGTTTTAGTCCGTTAGCATGTGCAGAGGCATGAAAAGTTATACGTATTTTGAATTAGTGAAGCAAAGGTCAACTTTTACTTACCATTTGGGTCATTCCTGTGGCTTAGTTCCTGTTAGCTGCACTGTCTGAAACAGGGCATGGCCACAACACCTCTGTGCTGCTCCACCCTTTGTTTCATGCCTCTCTTAGAGTCATGCACCAAGCTCCTGCAGTGTTTCTGCTCCTCAGGTGTGCCTGGTTCACTTTGTGCCTGGTGAACTATAGCCAACGCATGTGCTCCTTCTCACTGAACTTTGCTTTTCATTCTTTTTCCCCACACAGATTAAAGAAATATGACCCCCTAACATCCCAGTCACCATTTTTTTCCTTCAGCCCAAGCATCTCATCTTTCAAGGCATTGTTAAGACTATTTAAGATGCTTTCTTTGGTTACAGAAGCAGAGGGATTAGATGCAGGCCAGGGCATCCTATAAAGCCAAGGATGAATGCACCTGGGAAACAAAATTTATATAAGAACACATTGTTCTTGTATGTTTATCATGTAGTCTGATAATGCAAGTAAAATAAAGGGGAAAACCCATGTTTGATCAGCTTTGAGCCTTTAAATCAAAGGGATTAAATTTTCTTGGAATGTCCTGTGTTTTCTGACTTGAAAATGCAAACACCGTTGCCAAACACTAGCAGAAAGCTGCGAAGGCAGCAGGCATGTTTTTTATTTGCCATCTGAATTTCATACTACCAAGCCAGAATGATTCCTCCTGCTGAAAATCCTAAGCTCTGTCATGTCTACCTTTAAATCAGAGTGGTACTGCTATCAGATGAGAAGGGCAATATTGCCTTTTCTACTTCAGCCTAAAGTAAAATGTTCACCCTCACTATGCAGCTGACACAATTAGCTTAGACTCTAAAGGGGCAATTAATTGAGATAGAATGGAGAAGATAATTTGGAAACCAGTAGCAGTCTGTTGGAGTGCAGCAGCAGCCAATCACAGAGGTTAATTCCAAGCATCTGCCTCACTTCCATGGCAGACATTGTCAGCCTTGAGATGCCAATACTGGACCCCTTCCTAAAGTGTCTCCTGAACCATAAGAGAGTTGTGCAGTGATTGAGCTGGGGCAGAACCTCTGAGCTTTCAGTGCTGTGTATTAATGTAAATAGGAATTACTTAGTGTTAAAAGATTCTCGGTGGTTTCTGCTTTGTGACTGGTGCCTCTTCTCCAAGAGCTGCTCAAGACTCTGTCAGCTGCACAGGTTTCTTTTGCCCCTGCTCTGCTCCAGCCCACAGCTAAATTAGGTACTTAAAATGGTTAAAATTTATCTTGTGTCCCTTTTGTCTAAAGAACTATAGCAAGCTTTTTTTTTTTTTTCCTCAGCCAAATCCTTCTTTTTAATGTGGATAAATATCTTGTAAACTGAATGTTCTTAAAGCACAACTTCATGTGTTCTCAATCTCCAAATCAGTATTCAGGACTCTGCTGAAAGCAAAGGTCTGTGGGCCACTAAGCAAGAATTTCTCTCCATGCTATTAGAAACAGATTTTTATCTTAGGGTTGCTCAGAAGTTGGGGGGGGGGGGGGGGTGGAAATGGTGATTGAGGGGAATTGGAGAGAAGATACTTATTTAGTATCTTGTAATTCTATCAGTCTAAGCTGAGCTTTGTTGGTGAACCTGAAATGAAGGGAAAAAAACCCTAAGGTTTTTTTACATTATTTTTCGTGACAGTATATTTTTGAATATTAGTTACCTGCAGAAACATGCTCGGTAGGGTTTGGGATATTTTTAATAGCAAAGATACTGTCAGAGATGAGTGGATCAAATATATGATTTGAATATATGAAGGTCAGAAACTGGAATTCCTGTTCCCTTAGAAAATCAAGAATTTGAAATTGCCATTATTTGGAATTAGAACACAGAGTTGAATTTCTGAATAGCTTTGATTTGGAATGGGAGGCCTGGTTTGTTTTAGAAGGATGAATATTAGTTTTTAACTTTATATATGTATTTAGTATGTAGGCTTAGCTTTGGTATTTAAACACGTTTTACTGAATTTTTTCACATAAGTCAAATTGTATAATTTTCAATTGCTTATTTCAAAACCACTTAAAATCAGTAATTCCTGAAATTATTTCACCTTTAGCACAATTTTCTTTTTCAGTAAAGTGTTTGAACTGAAATCAGATGTGGCTGTAATTGGTTTGATAAATGCAGAACAAACACAGACACTTTGTAGTAATTCTCTTTAGAAGGGCCATTTCTCAAAATGTTTTCAAAATAGCCCTTTAAAAAAGTTTAATACTATCACAGATTTTTTAAATTAAAACAATGATGCAGAATAGTGCTGCAGCAGTATTTAAAGTTTCACTTCCCTGGCAGAAGACCTTCTTTTCCCAAGAACTGAGGATCCATAATTGTGAGGAAGTTATGACAGGGAGACAAGCTAGGATGCTAATGTCCTTCATGGTGGCTTTCTGGACCAGTCTCTGTGTGACAGGGCTGTGAGGGGGGTACCTCTGCCTTCGGAAGTAAGAAGAATCTGAATTTGTCCTGTCATTGGTTTTTGGTAAAGAGGCACATTATAGAAATTATAAATATTATACTAATTCTTTTGTCAGGTGGAATGTCTGTCATTTATCCCTCAGGTTTTCATGACATGACAGAGATATGCTAAGGTTTTGACCTTGTGTGCTAATCTATGCATAGGAGTAATTTTTTACTTTTTCCAGCAAGTCCAAGAGATTCTCATTAAATTTAAAACAATTATTTTAAGCCTTGCATGTGCAGTGATGTCACTGCACAGGCAGGGAGGGTGGAAATTGCTAATAAATAAATAAATAATAACATCTGTTATATTTTATTAATCTTATAAATACATAAATGCATGGTCCTGTTCAGCAGTGCCTTCAGAAGTGGAACAGGAGATTCCCCTTACTGCATTAGCATTGTGCTGTGAATTTGCTCTGGGCAATCCCAGAGAAATATATTCAGGCTTGGCTAAAGGCACTTCTAGTCGTGGTACCTCTTGTGTGCCTAGCTGTCTAAATTAGATGTTCCTGCTGTTGTCCAGAGAATTTAAGGAGAATATATTTTATTTCTTGCCTTTCTGGCATTCATTGCTCATTTAATTTTGTTTGGTTCATTGGCTTTTAGTAAAGCTTGCTGATGGTAAAGAGGCACATTTTAGAAAGTGTAAATAGTGTACTCACTCTTTTGTTTTCCGTCTTGGTACAAAGAATGAATGTTCTTGTTCTCTGAATTAATGAAAGACCTTTGGTCTAGGAGCCTTATCTAATTAGGTAATCGTGGGCATGTTTTCAGTGTTAGAAGGGACTTCATTTTATCCAAGAAGCCCCCAGTAATTTCATAGTAGGAGGAACTGAAACAGCGTTTTCCCTGTGCAGGAGCTGTGATTGTGCACATGGCCTCAAGGAGCCAGTGCCTGTCTGTGTGGGCTGGTTACACTCTGGCTGCTGCACACAGGTCATGTTTGAGCAGCTTGTGAAAGGCAGCCTTGGCTGAGCCTGCTGCAACGCCGTGTGCAGAGATCAGCAGTGCCGGACGCAGTTTGGAAAGCATGTGGGATGCCAATTGGTGGGAAACATTTAAACTGGCAGGGAGAGCAGGTAGCTGAGTGCAGCAAACAGCCTGCATAAGGATCGCAGGTTGCATCTGGGATTTCCTGATGAATGCCTAATAAGCACATGGATTAGACAGGCAGAACTCTTCAAGCTGTTGTAAATGTAGCTGAAAGAAGCGTGGCTTGGAGGACAACAAATAACTGCTCTCGTGAAACTTTTTCTTGGCGTTGCAATATTTAAAGTCCAGAAAAATAATGGAGAGAAAACTGAACAATAAAATGAAAAGGGAACTGTCCTACTTAGCTACTTTAAACGACAGAAACATATCCTTGGTGTCTATTAGTAAGCAGCAGGCAGCTCGTGATGTGCCTGAACTACTGATTATTGGTGAAAAGTCCAAGACGGCGTCTCCGGTAAAAGCAAGCAGTAACTTGCAGAAAGAAGAGAAACTTTTGCAGAGTTACTCCATGGGAATGACAGAAATCAATACAGATGAAAGGCAGGTCAGTGTGTGTGTGTGTGTGTGTGTGTGTGTGTGCGTGTAGGGAGGGAAGTGGTGTTTCTGAACTGGTGAATTTAAAACAAAGCATGTTGTTGCATGGGTTGTATATTAAAGGAGGTTAAACCTTCTTTATCTAAATTGTCTTAATCCCCAGCATGGATGCCAGTCCTGTAACAAGCAGTACAAATGCAAAGTCCTCTGGGGATCCTCTGAAAATAATCTTTGAAACAAGTTGTTAGTGATGACTTATGCTGTAGAAGCTAATGAGCATTGTTTCAGCTCCACCTCTAATAATACAGAGTGGTGATTCTTAGGAAGGAAACATAATAGTATTTCTCCTTTTGAACTCCGATTGCTCCAGTAGTTTGAAGAAGCTCCTACTAGTTTGGAGTAACAGAAATTGCAGAAACATTAAAAAGTCCTTATTGTAGGTAAGTAGTTTATTTGTATCTAGTAAGTGGGTGCTAGTGAAGCTCTTGATAAATACATCTGTGCAATTTTTTTAAAGTTCAGTATTGTATATACCTGTGGTATTTTTGGAGATTAACTGTGGCGAAGAGACTTAGATCAATGCTGAAAGAAACATGATGAGGTTTATTTTTTTAAAACAGTTTTGCTGTTTAAAATGTATGTACACTGGAGTAATGTAGTTTGGATCAGTGAATATTGTGAACATTTTAGGAAAATTGTCAGAACAAAGCTCAGTTCGTAGGAGCGAACTAATGTGAAGGTGGTAGGTTTGATTCCTGCATGAACCATTTGCTGAAAAATTGGACTCGATGACCCTTGTGGGTCCCTTCCAACTCAGAATGTTCTGTGATTCTGTGTGTTCATGTTCTTTGAAACTGGGTATGCTTAGAATGGTTCAAATAGTGGCAGACTGGAATGAAATAACAGCCAGAAGAGACCAAATATACCTGGAGGCTTTTTCTGCCTTTAGTTACTTCTTGTATTATAAATGTTTGCTAGAAAACAGTCATGACATAATAGACTTTGTTCTACCAAAAGATCTCTTCTCTGTATTCAGTTCACTGGGGTATATATGCTGCTTGTACTGGTGCTATGAAGAACATCACAAAGAGGTTTTGTCTTGTTTTAATTCTAAATTAGAAACATTTTGTTTACAGCAAGCTTTTCCCCTTTCCCATAAACCAAACTTGGTTTACACAGCTCCCTTTAATTTAAAAGTGCCTGTTAAGGTCTCTGAGGTTTGTTGATTACAGTGTAGGTGTCATTTCAGTAAGACTGGCTTCAGCTGCCTGTCTTTCCCTATCATCTGTACTGTTAGGGAAGCCTGATCCCAGGTGGGAAATAGCAGTCCCTTGGCAGAAGCATTAGTAAATCAACTTAGTATTTTGGAAACAAAAGCCTCATAAAGGCTGCTTTGTAGTAATAATCTCATTGCATCTTGATATTCAGGTTTAGAAGGTGTTTTTTCCCTCATTTAAGGCTCAGGAACTGTTTGAAAAATAACAAATTGTGTTGTAAGTAGTTACTGAATAGTAGCTACTGACATTTGTTAATCTTTGTTTGGGAGACGAGGGGAGAAAGAACAGTGCTTATGATCTAATACATTTAAACAATATGCTCTAACGAGATGCACTGAAAAATGCTAAGGAGGATGAGGATTGAATTTCTGGCTACTCTGTGTGCCAGCGTGCTGCTGTTACTGGCAAAAAATTGAAGACTCGTGACCTTTGATGTTCTTGTGGCTTCTCTGCCCTCATTTTGTTGTTCACTGTCTGTCTATAATAAACTGGGAAACTTCTGAAGCGTTTAATTATTAGTGTGTGGCTTTTCAGTTGTGTGCTGCTGCCGCCTGAATCCAAAGCCATGAATCAGGCAGTTGTGAAAGAAGGAAGTAGAGAAGGTAAAACACAGATAAGATGATTCTTCAGCAGTTGTGTGCTCAAAGGTAAGAGGGCAGTAACTGATTTCAGGCCACAGAGGTACAGGGAAAAGAGCAGACCAAAACTTCAGGACATAGTAGATGTGAGGTGCAGTATTTGTGGATGAGCAGGCAGGCAGAGGCAGAGGAGGAGGTGCTGAGTGAGCCAGGCACTGATTGCCTGGCATCACTTTGAGGAGCCTGGTGCTTGAGTTTTAGGATGTGAAAGTTGCCATCCCTGCAGGCCAGGCGAAGGAGGGCAGGAGAGCAGTGCCAGAGAATGGGGGAGAGCCTTGCTGGATGAGCAGAGAGGAGCAGTACTGTGCTGGATCTTGGTGTGGATGATGCTCAGGGAGCTGTGGAGTGTGCCTGTCACAACCTCAGCCTTGTGCTGCAGAAGCCAGGAGTGTTATACTGGCATTTTGGAGGTGGCTGCGCCTCTTGGGAAGGGCAGATGGGTAGAGGGATGGCTTTTCTGGTGACAGGCCACCCCACGAGGTGACCATGAAACACATCAATGGAGGGCATGAGGACTCAGCTAGGGGTGGGTGGTGGCTGGGCTGTGAAGCCAAGGAAGGCGCAAACACTGTTGTGTTCACAGCCATGGTGCTGCATCCATTCTCAAGACATGGGTCACCATGTGTGCATGTGTGGGGGGTCTCACCCAGTGCCATGGTTTCCATGTCTTTGGGGTTTTTTTCTGAGTTCAGTTATTTTTCTCAGATTTATTATATATCCCTTCACTGCTTGAACTATCAGCCTTTGCATATTTGAATGGGAATATCCAAAATAAGGAGCCTATTTTGGGGTACCATGGGTCAGCATGATGCTGGGCCTCTAAGGGCAGCCCTTAATGGGGTGGGTTTGCCCCACCAGCCATACAGACCATGGGCTAGGACTACCTTTCCCAAATGAACCTGCCATGAACTCTGGATGCTATGATGCCAAGAGCTCTGTGCCAAACTAGGGCTTGAGACTTGCTGCTTCCAATCCAGCAGCATCTTCCTGCCCTGCTCCACCTCCATGCTTTCACAAAAAGTTAATCCAGCCCCAGGGCATATTCCCATTGGATGATCTTCCTGCTGGCTGGAGGCAGTCCCAAAGGGGAGCATGAGCCTCTGCCTCTTCCAGCTGTTCCCAAGCCCTGCTTTGCCCCAGGACAGGCGTGAGTGCTACAGCTCCTGTCTGGGACATCAAGGGTTGCTCTTCATGCCTTGTTTCTTGCTTTGAGTTCCTCATTCTGGGACTTGGGCTTCAGGCACCACACTCCTGCACATTTGCAACTCATCTTGGGCCTGGTTCAGAGCTTCTCCTGTAGATGCAAGTGTTTTCCAGCCAGTACTTGTGCTTTCTTTAAAGCTGTCTCCATCTACTACTGAGTCTTTGTCAATGATTTCCTTAATTCTTTTGTATTGTTCATATGATTTTCATAACTTCTTTGTGTCCAGTTTCTTAGCTTTCAGGGTAGAGACTCGCTCTGCTGTGTGCTTTCACTTCCAACTTTTACAGGCAGAACAAAGGAGGGAAAGAATTGGCATCATTTCGTGTGTAATTATTTGCATGTTCTTCACATAGATACTTTAAAAATATGCATGAGGCTGGTAGAACAAACAGACTTGGCGTATACCTGCCCTTAAAAGTGAGCCATTCTCCTTTGGTGTGGAGACAAAAGAGTAACTATGGCCAGTTCTTTCACACATTCCCTTCTGGATGTAGAGCAGATGCATTCCCATTATTTTGTTCATATTTCTCTCTGGGCAGAAAAAAGCAGAAGGGGCAATGCCTGAGACGCCCAAGCACCTTTTTTGGGCATTTTTGGAGGTGATTGCTTCTCTGATCCTCTTGCAGGTAGTAACTCTGAAATACCATACAGCCTATGGATGCCATTTTATGTGTGGGTGTCAGCCAGTATGAGGAAATCCATTTCTGAGACCCAGCATGTGCCTGAGGAAAACTATGGACACATTTCTGTATGTCTCATCTTTGTGTCCTTACATGACTCTGCTGTTTTCCTCTTGTCTGTTGTAGAAATACCCTTCTTGCCAATACGCACATTTCTGTGTATTCTGTAGTGTTCCCTATTCTGTTTCTGGTTGTTTTTGGGTTTTTTAAATCTGTTATAAACAATACTAAAGGCTTTGTAAATACTTTGTTTGTACCTGTGCACATTTCTTGGTCTTGGGAGTAGATTCTTCAATGTTTTGGCACTTGTGTGGGTTTTTTTTAAGGGAAAGAAGGTTTTTAGTTTTCTTATATCCACATCCCCTCACTGTTTTCTCCTTGTCACTTAAAAATTTGCGTGCAAGGTTTTTTCTCCTACAGAGCATAAGCATATGGTTTCAACAAGTAGCAAACAAAATATTTTTGCCAATTCTTCTAGATGTTGGGATAGCTTTTTATGCAAAACAAAAAGCAGTGTCCAAGTTTTGACGTTTCTGTGGCTTACAGTACATTGAAATAGTGGAATCAGTCCTTGCTTTTATGTTTTTCAAAAGACTAGGTAACGAGAAGTACCCTCTATTCTTTTTACATTAATAATTTGAATTGCTTTTATGTCACGGGGTACCTTGGAAAACTGAGACAGTGAACATGGTGGGGGAGGGAACACAGTGGAGGACATAAGGCCTGTGATGGTTCCTGAGTTTCATCTGCAAGTGGTGGCCAGACAGGCAGTGAAGCAGAGAGTGGAGGATGCTCGGCTCCTCCATTCGTGCTCTGTTTCACCAAAGGATGCAGAAGGCAAAATACCTTTGTCCTGGAAGCCGAAGTACATGCACAGGGTGAGCTTCTGTGACTGCCACACAGATTGCACCAGGTGTTTTTGATAAGAGCAGGCCACTGTGAGCAGTGTCCTTGGGGGACTGGGGACAGGAAAGAGGATGACAGGCAATATTCACCTAATGCTTCTTCAGGCAGAATTTACAATCAATGTGAGTTTGAGTTTAGGCCACATTTCAAATGTGGTGGTTGGGAGACTGTTTTCATATGGGGTTTTTCCAAAATACAAGGCTAGGTTATTATTTCAAATTGTGGGAAGTCACAACAATAGGAGGACACAAGAATGGGGGTGTCTCGGTTGTCTTTGCGTGGTGCTTAAACAGGGCACCACCTTAGCAGGAAAATCTGATTAAGTGTTAATGCTTTGTTTTGAAAGAAGGTGATTGTGGCACACTTCCATATATGCTGGGGATTTCACTAACTTATGGGAGGGGAAGTGCAAGGAGAGCAGTGTCCTGGGTGCTGCCAGGCCAGTGGGAGGAGGAAGCAAAAGGGGATGCCAGGACTAAAATATTCCTCTGACTCTTCTTCCCCAACATCCCTGGAGTGCAGCCATGAGGCCAAGCAGAAGAGGGGGAGCAGGAGAGAGTTTGATGTCAGGATAGTTGAGGGGCTGCACCATAATCTTGAAGAGTTGAATTTGCTCATTCCTCCTCCTGTCCTAACAAATACAGTATAGAAAAGTCTGAAAGCAAATTTTTTGTCTTAAGTTTTTGCTGTTTTTGTGGCCCCAGATCTCATTATTCCCAAGCTGTCTAAGCGTGAAACAAAATCAAGTTAATGAATTTTGAATACTGCATCAAATGAACTGGATGCAGTCTAGTGTTACTAAGCAGCCTAAATGCTTCTCATCCATGCTGTGGTATTGAGAAATAAGTTTCTTGTGGGTCATAGGAAAAGGATCCTCAATACTGGGGGTGATCCAGTGGGCCCTTCTCCAGGCTCTCCCTGCAGTAATGCCCAGCATCAGGTGTTTTATTGAATGTCAGTGAGCCCAAGGCTTTGCATGCAAGAGAATTGATTTATCCTAGTAGCTTTCATCTAGATCTCTAGTATTTAAAGTTGCCTTAAATCATGGACATGAATTTTCAAGTTCTTTCCATGAAATCTGACAATCTAGGACTTGTCCCTGCCCTTTTCAATCTTTCTCATCACATAGCTCCGGCAACTGGAGCTCTCAGTACTTGTTCTGTAAGAAGCATTGGCACTTAAAAAAAAAAAAAATCATTTTCAGTTGAATTGAGTGCATTCAGCTGTAGAGTTCCAGTATTGCAGAGGCTGTGGTCTGACTGAGAGATAGGCCAGCCAGAAGTGAACTGTTTCAGTACTGGCCACCCTGAAAATCAGTGTTGGATGAAATCAGTGAGTTACTGTAGCACAATTTATAGTCTTAGGTGCCTCACAAGTGGGTAAATAAAATTAAACCGTAGTGAGAATATCTGCTTACAGTTCTGTGTCTTTCAAGGTCTTTGTTAGATACAGATTTCAGGTTCAAAGGATTATATATTAAATGCAGAGAGCCCAGGCCTTTGTGTGTGTGCAAATAGCTCTTCAAATATCATGCAGCAGACCCTCCCTGCACCAACTTGTTTCAGGCTTCTGGAAAAGTCATGATTCTGTTTTCTTGGGCTTTTTGGTTTTCTTTGTTTTGGTTTGAACTCCTCCTGGGAAGTAGCAGGTTGGCCAAACTGGGCCAGTTTGTGACCTTTTGGAGGGGCAGTCAGCACACTCTCTACTGTGACCCACTGTGCCAGTGACAGTGTGCTCTGAAGAGCAGCTCAGGCTGTGTGATGGAAGTGTCCTGTGGCTGCAGAGAACTCAAGTTTAAAATTACTTGGTTAAGGTAGGAATATTGAGCCAATTCTGCTTTTATATCCCTGGTCAGTATTTTCTGAATTGCTGCTCAAGAGACTGTCAGAAGCCTGATTCATTATCATGGGCATAACTCACTGGTAATATATTCAAAGTGTAAACCAATGTTGCACAGGGTTTTGGCAATATAGACTAAGTTGAGAGCACTTCTAGTGTGTGCTTGAGAGCATATGAAGGCTGTTGTTGCTTTTACAGGGCTAAGTGTACATGCATTTATTTTTACTTTTCCACTTTTTCCTTAGGCTTTGTCCAACATCGATTCTCCTCCTGGTTGTGAGCTGAAGCCTACAATGAAACATAATTTTGCTTTTGACAACATGGGCTATGAGGCAAGCTCTGAAACCATGCCCTCTCCACCTTCCCAAGAGCATACTGTGGTAGTCAACATTGTGGGAATGACTTGCCAATCATGTGTGCAGTCGATAGAAGGCCGAATTTCCAAGGTGAAGGGCGTTTTGAGAATTAAAGTCTCCCTTGAACAGAACAATGCCATTATCAAGTATCAGCAGTCGGAAATAAGCCCTGAACAGATTTGCCAGGAAATTCTGGACATGGGCTTTGACGCCAACATAGCAGAAGAGAAGTTGACGACAGCAACTGTAAATTTGCCAAGCTTGAAAGAAGCAGTCGCTAAGCTTCGGGTAGAAGGCATGACATGCCAGTCCTGTGTCACCAACATTGAAGGAAAGATTAGGAAACTGCACGGTGTAGCAAAAATCAAGGTGTCACTTGATAACCAAGAAGCAATTATTGCTTACCATCCTTACATCATTCAGCCTGATGACCTCAAGAGACACATCAGTGACCTGGGGTACGACTGCACCATTAAAAGTAAATCAGCCCCATTGAAGCTGGGTGCCCTGGATCTCCAGCGCTTGCAGGATGCAAACCCCAGGGAGACACCTGCAAGCCTCGAGAGTGATGGGCTGGATTTGCTGGTCCCCGAGATGGGTAGCACAGCAACAGTGACTGTACAGATAGAGGGCATGCACTGCAAGTCCTGTGTCAGAAACATTGAAGGAAATATATCAGATCTTCCTGGCATAAAAAGTATTAAAGTGTCTTTGGAGCATAAATGTGCTGTGGTACAGTACAGCCCAGATTTAATCACCCTGTCAGCTTTCCAGCATGCTATCGAATCCCTTCCACCTGGAAACTTTAAAGTAAGCCTCCTTAGTGGTTCAGAAGCAAATAAAGCAGCATATCCCTCAGGTGCTTTCACATACAATGTCGTCAGACAGCCACCACAGGGCACGACACATGTGGCTGTTATTAAGATTGATGGCATGACCTGCAATTCTTGTGTGCAGTCCATAGAAGGGGCCGTATCACAGAGGCAGGGAGTGCAGCACGTAGCAGTTTCTCTAGCTGGCAGTACTGGGACCGTACACTATGATCCTGCTGTCACTAGTGGAGAAGAGTTAAGAGCTGCCATAGAAGACATGGGATTTGATGCCTCTGTGCTGACAGGTAACAGTGTTTTTTCTTCTGTGGGTAGCGTGCCAAGGTGGTCATGCAAGGTCTGCGCTGAGATTCCTTTGGGGAGAGAAATTCCCAAAGCATCGCATGGACATTGTCTCTTCGGAATGCCTGGCCTGATCTGACCTCACTTAGCAAGGGAGAGAGGTTTCAGCTGTAAGGCACTGTGTTTCAGCCCTTAATAACTGCAGCAGTGGCTGTGAGAGCTGAGTTACATTATGAAGCCAAAAGGCCTGAGGTACAAAGCCTTTCAAGTAGCTCATCCCCTTATCCCCTGCAGTAGGTTTCCTCCTATGTCTACAAGCTGTTGTAAGTAGAGCTATCAAACCAAATGTTTACATTTATGTTCCAGAATACTAAAACTTACAAACTTCATGAAGTATCTTTCATTTAAAACCCCTTTTTACCTAGCTAAAACCTCTTTTCAGTGTCTTTAGCCTTTGACCTTTATTTCTTCAGTATTTTTGCCCGCCTTACTTCACTAAACCTTGCTTTAAGCAAGGTAAATGTCAAAGTGCAGGTACTCTTTGGGGGGAACAGCTGCTTTTGCATGTCAGTTGCATCAGTGTATGCATTTTGTACATGTGCTCAATGTTTAAAAAGTTGTTTTGATGCACAAACTCCTCTCTCACAAATTTCGAATGTGACAATTTTCACCTGCTTCAACTAAACATATTTGCTTTGAAATACTGATGCAGTTTACCTGAAATTAAGTAGTTTGATCACAAAAAACCACATCCTATTCACTTCTCTCATGGGTCCAATTCCTCTGAATCTGTGGTACTACCACAAATGAGGAGGGCCTTGCATGTGGTGTTTAATTATAATTTGTTTGGCTTATAATTTTTTGGTGGGAAAGCTTCCACTCCATCTGGAAAAGGAGGGACCCCCCCCATGTTTAACATGTTAGGAAGGAACTCCTGCTCCTTTACACAAACCTCTGCCCAAGGGAGGTAGTTTGTCAACACAGCTGGAGCTGTTGTGTGTCAGTTCAATATCTGGCAAAGAATAAAAATGTTTGCAAGGGGCCCATTTGTGTTCAGGTCTCTGGGGTGCTTCCAATACTCATTTTGCAGTACTTACAGTATGAATACTGTGCCATAAAGAGAAACCTTTTGAGAAACCTGTTGTTTTCCTTGTTTGAGATGAAGTAATATGAGTCCTGCATAGATGGCAACAGTGACAGAATGGGTATGACTGGACTACATTCTCTGTGCTGGATAAGGACCCTCTAGATACCAATATATCTTCATCAGGTGGAGGTAGCTGACAGCTCCAGGCATTGAAATTGGAGGGAATAATTTGCTATCTGAAGGTGGTAAGCTAGTTCTGTAGAGTTCGATGGTCATGCAAGTGGCACTGTTGAATATGTATTTTTATAAGCATAATAACAACCTATTTTATTTCCATATAGAGACCAAGGTCATTGTGTCACCTGTGAGTGTTTGTGTGGTTGATAAATGTGACTTGTTTGTACTTTTGCGCCATCCAGTCACACTGTGAATAGCTCAGTGTATTGTGCATTTATTCAAGACACCGCCCCGGGAGAGCACAGGTGCCAGCCTGATGCCAGCAAAGCTGCTGTGCAGCCTCGAGCTCCAGAGCCTCCTCACCAAGGCAATGCCTCAGAAGCTCTTCCAGACAATCCTCACTCTGATGGGTCAAACCAGCTCAGTGGAGCCACAGAAGAGAAGTGCGTTTTACAGATCACAGGCATGACCTGTGCATCGTGTGTGTCTACCATTGAAAGAAATCTGCAGAAAGAAGATGGTAATAAATTTAAGATTCCTATAATGAGTCTAATGATGAGGGATGATGGGATGGAAAAGATGTTCTATGAGATTAATAGAAGAGGCTGTCATACAACATCTGGAAGTCAGACTTAATTCTCTTAGTGCTAATGTAATTATGTCACTGTTCTAGCTATCCTATTGCACTAGTGGGCAAACATGATGAACATACTTGTAGCAGGTTGTAAAGTGATAAAAAATTCAAATAACTTTGAAGACAAGAACAGAGGAACGGTTGTCATTTAGCTTTCAGGGCCTTGTTGGTTTACAAAGCAATCCATCTCCTCCAGAGTCACTGAGAGCTCAGGCATGCTCGGGCATATTTGCACAAGCAGGTGCAAACAAATGTATGGCCCCACTGCCAGGGTAAGCTTAGGCACAGTGGTGTTTACCTGCTCTAGAAGTCTGCAGGCTGGGGCTGCTTATCCTCTGGCCATGTAGAAGATTAACAGATGAGCCTTAGCAATGTCTGCTTTCAGTTGTGTCAGCATGCCTTTGGGAGGTTTTGCTTATCGATTACTCTCTCCCCAGTCTCCCAGTGGTGGTCTCACTGCCTTGATTTAGAAATCAAAAAAAAGCATTAGATCTTCAAAACAATTTTTTTTTCCTTGTGATCTCTATGTTTTGATTCTCAATGATTTCTGTGGGCTTTTTATTTATTAAAAAAATAAGGAGGGGTGAAGAACAAGAAAATAAAAAGGTGTAGTATTGTGCTGCAGTGCTCGTTCCAAACTACAATAGTCTAGGGCAGATCTTTCTGCAGTGGATGTAAAGGTTACTTCCAAACATCCTTTTTGTCTCGTTAGATAACAGCAAAACTCACCTCCTTCCCTGTGTAAATCTTGCAATTCCTCTAATTGCTAAAGGGAGACACAGTGTGGCTGGGTCTCTGTAAAAACTTTGCTGTTGTGACTAGAGAAAAACACTAGAAGGAGGCAGAGAGAAATCATTAGGCTTATAATACCTCTAAGTTGTTACAGTCCTCACTGACAGTAATTTGTAATATTTTATTTTTCTTTCCTTCAAAGGAGCTACATTATGTAATATTTTTGTTATTGCCACTGCAGGAATTGTTTCAGTGTTGGTAGCACTGATGGCAGGTAAAGCAGAGATAAAATACAAGCCAGAACTCATACAGCCTCTTGAAATAGCACAGCTGATCCAGAATTTGGGTTTTGAAGCTACCATCATGGAAAATAATGCGGAAACAGAAGGGCAAGTGGAGCTTCTTGTAAGTCATGTGTATTTGAAATTACATGTTTGTTTTGGAAAAGTTGGGTCTGGAAGACTGATTTTCTTGCAAATAGCTTTGCTTGAGCAGTTGTGGCTTGAGCAGCTCAGTTCTGGCTAGAGACACTATTTTTTAAAATAATTGCTGAAAAGACAAAATCAGCTTGTCTTAGAAGGACCTAGCCAAAAGCGCTGAAATAAAAAGTGACAGTTCTATGTACAGATTAGACTTTTCTTAGCAAGCAGAAATGAAACAGAAGTTTTCCATTAGTGCACTTTAGTACAGACTCTGAGTAACTGAGAGTTTGTCAACAAATACATATTGCTAATGTTAAGGGCTTTGCATAGAGGTCTAGGAGCTTTGGGTAAAATCAGTAAAATGAGTACATTTCTTATTGAAGGATGGATTCCTCAAATACTAATTTTTATTCTCTGACAGATATTTACTGCAAGACAGAGAACATCAGTCTGCTGCTGTGTTAATAGATCACAAAGTGGTAACATGCCTTATTGAAACCACAGGAAAATTCAAGAGAGATGAAGTTACACATGCAGAATTTGGGCTCTGGCAATGTTGATACAACCATATTAGTTATACTTTTACAGTTAATAGCATGTCTGAGTGCTACCATGCAAATACATGGCTGTGACTATATCTGCTGCCTGCACAATTTTATAATAAATGTGGATAGTTGTTCTCAGCTTTGTATCATTTAAGACAGCTCTATAAAACCTTTTTGCTGAGGCCTTGTCTCAAGTACGCCCACAAATGCTGGGTGAATGTGGGGGATTGCTAACTACCCAAAATTGTTTTTTCTTTAGATTACAGGGATGACTTGTGCTTCCTGTGTTCACAATATTGAATCCAAACTCATGAGAACAAATGGCATATTCTCTGCCTCAGTTGCACTTGCAACTAGCAAAGCTCACATTCAGTTTGATCCTGAAATTATTGGACCTCGAGATATTATAAAAGTAATCAAGGTAGGCTTTGGAAATTGTTTATGTATGGACAATTACATGGTGAAACTTAGAAGGAAATAAAGCAGCTGATATTTGAGAGGTTTCACTGATTTTGTAGGTGCCATAGTTATTGCCATGTTTTTATGCTCTTGGGGTAAGGCTGCTGTGCTCCACAGGAATGCATAGGCTACCCAGATGTTACTCTAAAAACACACACTAAAAACTACAAAATGAACCTTTTTTTATCTTTACCTGGCAAAAGTGTCACATATTCATTTCTTGGAATTCTATGTGTAGAATCACAGTCATTTCAGTAAAGTGTTGCTAATTCAGAAAAAAAAAGTACTTTCTCTTGGCAGTGACAAAGGCTGTAAAACAAGTTTTGCCACAGCTCATGCCACAAGCATTACATATCTCTGTACACACTTGCATCTCTCCCTACATCTTTTTGAATGGAAACAGCTTGTGATACAGCCTGATATTAAATGAAAAGATCCTGGTTTACCAGTAATCACACAGATTATAAAATCTACTGTTATGATGGCCCAGATGTGGACAAAAACTTTTTTCTTTTTTGTCCCACCAAAAGGGAGGAGATCCTACTGTGTGAGGTGCACGCAGTGAGTAGTCAGGAGGACAGCAGAGAATGTTTGCCTTCCGTGCTCTAGAGTATTTACTCAGAAAAGAGCTGCTAGACCACAGCAATGATGCAGCTGCAGTTATTAGCATGTTAACTAGCAGGCTGTTCAGGCTGGCAGAGTAGTTCTCTAAAGCATACTTTGCCCCAGAAGCATTTAATGATGCAGGTAGGAAGTTCAAGTGTATTGTTCTTGCAAGTGTGCTTTGGGTTTTTAGGGTTTTTGGGCAGGAGGCATGGTTCTACTGCAGTAACTCACCCGAGGGACTCAAAGATAAATTTTTGCTTGTTTTTGTTTCTGGGCTGCTTTGCCCTGCAGTTTGTTGTCCTATAGGTTTAAACTAACTTTAGACACTTTAATTTTCAATTTCAGGTGTATTTATTAAACAGTAGCATTAGGAACTTGCTCACAAGGTTGTCAAGCTCCCAGTGGCTTGTGCATTTTAACTTCCTTTGTAGTATATCCCATATCTCCTGATTATTCCAGTGGGGTTAAAGGGCATATATTTTTCTTTAGGAGGGGTGCAGTACAATTCCACCTCTCAGTGGAAGCTCCCCATGCCTAAGGACTTGGACACTTACTGCATCTATACACTTTGTTCATGTAGTCCTTGGCAGTCCAAATTTTGACTACTGACTGAAATATCCTCTCATTTTGGCAGAATCTAAAAGTAAATAAGGGGTTAGAATTTATTAAACATGGAACAGTGTCCTTTTCTGACATTTCTTCTAAAAGTAGTATAATTTAAATATGTTGTAAGTAATATGGTTAGCTTCATTGAAACCAACTTATCTTTCCTTCCATTTCAATAAAAAGGAAATTGGCTTTCATGCTTCTGTGGCTAAAAGAGCTCCAAATGCACATAACCTGAGTCATAAAAAGGAAATACAGCAGTAAGTATTTCTTTTCTCTCTCACTAAAGAACATGTCTGGATCATATCTTGTAACTCTACTCCCGCCAGCACTCTTCCCAGTTAATTTGATTATTCTTGTGTAAAGCGTATTTAATTTTATCATTCAACATTTGGTTCAAGTACTTTTGTTGCTTTCATTATTTTAATTTTTAACTGCCTGAAGTCTATACAGTTAAACATGTTGCAGACACTGAAGTTGTTCCAAAATACTGGATCTTTGCAAATATCCCAAAGCTGTGTGTTAGTACAGTGCTAATAACCCCAGCCCTGCACTACCAGCACAGTTGGGCCTGAGTGGGGTGTAAAAAACCCACGGATTTACAGTTTTTCTTTTTCAGGTGGAGGAAATCTTTCTTGTACAGCCTAGCGTTTGGTATCCCTGTTGTAGTCCTAATGATTTATATGCAAATACCCAGTGGTGAAGACCATGGGTCTAAGGTGCTGGAACAGAACCTCATTCCTGGATTATCTATTTTGAATCTTCTCTTTTTTATCCTGTGCACATTTGTTCAGGTATGTCCATACTGTTTCCCAGGGGTTTGCTTTCTATTCATCTCTCATTTATGTGATCTGATGTGATAAAGACAGAAATAGAAATATTGAGTGGATTAGGCCTGCCCTCTTGTCTGTACCATCTAAGCAGAACAAAGTGGCACTTTTCTTTTTTATCCTTTTTGTATTTATTCAATTCATAGCTGTTCCTCCTGTCAAAGTTGCATCAGGTAGTTTCCAAGTGGAGCAGATAATATTAAAATAGATACCTGATCATCTGTAAACTAATTGGGTAGCTGTAGGTGAATCCTTTCATTTTCTATGCCTTTGCATTGCTGAGGAAAAATTTGCTGGCTTTGAGAACCAGGAAGCGTGAATGAGAGGATGTCAATGGAGTCATTCTCCTAGTAGACCTGAAGTTGTATCAGTATCAAATTTGCTGGGGTCAGCGATGCCTTCCCTTATGTCCTGCATGGTTTTAATTCTGCTCTGGGCAGTATTATGTACTCTGTGGTTACTGATCTCAATGTGAGTCTGTCCCTGCTCACACCAACAGTTCCTTGGTGGATGGTATTTTTATGTGCAAGCTTACAAGTCCCTGAGGCACAAGACGGCCAATATGGATGTGCTCATCGTCCTGGCCACAACGATTGCTTATGTGTATTCCTGCGTGATCCTGATAGTAGCGATCCTTGAGAAGGCAGAGAAAAGCCCTGTCACTTTCTTCGACACTCCTCCCATGCTGTTTGTGTTCATTGCGCTCGGCAGATGGCTGGAACACATAGCCAAGGTAACTCATCTTCACACAAATGTCGTGTATTTATGATAGGAGTAGGATAAACTATTCAGAGGAATTTTGAGTCAGCAGTCTCTAATATGAAAGGTTGTTTAGAGTTCATTGTGTTAAGTACATAGCAGGATTTATATATCTCAATGTATCTTAAACCTTAATCTCTGTTTTTTAGGGTAAGACCTCAGAAGCTCTTGCTAAGCTTATGTCTCTTCAAGCCACAGAAGCCACTGTGGTGACTCTTGGACCTGGTCACTCTATTGTCAGGCATGTATTTATGAATTAAAATCCCTTCAGCCTGCTTGGGTCACAGACTAGGCTTGATCCAGTTAACCTGCAAGCTGATAGCATAAGTAACCTGCCTGTTCGGCTTGTGTCTTTTGCAGGGAGGAGCAAGTACCTGTTGAACTGGTTCAAAGGGGTGATATTATAAAAGTTGTTCCTGGTGGAAAGTTCCCAGTGGATGGAAAGGTCATTGATGGCAGTTCTATGGCAGATGAGTCTCTCATTACTGGTAACTTCCCTTATCTTACACAAAGAAGTGAAATCTTCTGGTACTCTTTATTTAAGAGAGCAGATCCAACCCAAACACTGCTGTCTGAATAGCTGCCCACCTTAATGGGTGCTGTGGCTTTGTAAGCTTGAATTCAAATCCTGCATCTGTGCACACCCTAAAAAACGGAAGGTTTTCCTCTCAGTCTGGCCACTTATTAACCTACTGATAGGATAGGTAAAGTCATAACAGTATTGTCATTATTCCAGTGATCTGGCTGAAGTTTCCCATGGCATGTATTTGTAGAGATTGCACCTTCTCAGAAATAAGTTCTAAAGGGTGATGTGGAAATTTTGATGGGATGCTGGAGTTTGTATGACAGGGCTCTCTCGATGAGCAAGGAGGGGGAAAGAAAGCCTCAAAATTTCATGTTTATTAAGGGTCACAGGACTCTTTTACATCTTCTGAAATTTTCATTTCATTTTCTAAATATAGTAAGGATTCAATGCATTGTACAATTCTTATAAATAAAATAAAGGACATAAAAATTTGCATTGGCATTGGATTCCTTGTTCTAGTTGGGAACAGGGACACCTTTAGCTTCAGGGAATCAGTTATTACTACCACTAAAAACAGAGAAAATAAAGATGTTCTAGAGCTAGTATTCATGCAGAGGTAGCAGGAGAACAGGAGCTTTTCCACAGAAAAACTTTCTGGTCTTTGAAACTCAGGGTCATGGAGATAAAAACAGATTTCTCAAACTTCCATTGCTATGCAAGGTGTTAATGGAGAAATTCCAGAAGTACCTTTTCCAACCAATTTGTTCCTTGCCTTTTTGAGGGATGATTTACTGAGAAGTTATGATCAAGGAAACAGCATGTCCTTTGAAATCAATCCTATAAAAAGATTTATAAAAATATAACACTACCTATCCATGTCTTCACCAGACAGAGATACCCAATATGTGATTTCTGGTCATTATTGCTTAGCCTACTGATTTTGCTAACATAGAATGAGCTGTGTGCTAACAGATTATGCTGTTAGGGGTATTGGCTCATTTATTCTTACCTTTTCTTTCCAGGGGAACCTATGCCAGTCATTAAAAAACCTGGGAGCACAGTGATTGCTGGTTCTATAAATGCATACGGGTCACTTCTTGTTAATGCAACTCATGTTGGTAGTGATACCACTCTGGCACAGATTGTGAAATTGGTGGAAGAAGCTCAAATGTCAAAGGTAAAAATAATGGAGAATAAAACCTTGTTCACAGATTTTGATTGAATAATAAAAAGATTCTATGTTTTGATACTTTGCACTTCAGCAAAGTGTGTTTTTCCAGAACTATTGTGTATTTTCATGAACTCTGCATATTTATGTGTTTCAACCACAAACATGCAAATAACTGGGTTTATTTTTTGTAGGCACCCATCCAGCAACTGGCAGATAAATTTAGTGGATACTTTGTTCCATTTATCATCATCATTTCAACTGTGACATTGCTAGCGTGGATCACAATTGGTTTTGTAAACTTTGATGTTATTAAAAAATATTTTCCTGTAAGTAGTTTTATTATTATAACTGGATTTTTGTGTTGGAATATCTTCCAATGTAATTAACATGCTTTTTCTATATAGGGTTTGATGTTATAATCACCCTGAGAGGAGCTCAGTTGGTTAATAATAATAACACCAAGGTTGTGGGTTCAATCCTTGTATGAGCCTTTTACTTTAAGATTTGGACTTGATGGTCCTTGTGAGTCTCTTCCAACCCAGAATATTCTGTAAATACTTCTGTAAAATATGGTATTTTCTACACAGAGCAGATAATTATGCTATTTAAAATCTCTCTGTAGGTATAAATATATTTTTCCATTTACCCCTTAGTTCTGCACGGGATTCTTACAAATGGAAATTATTGACAGCATTTCTGGACTGAACATGATCTATACCTGCATTGCAAGGAGCTGGGCCATTCCTGTTATGTCTGAAATTTTTGTAGGCATTCCTGTTTCTGATGGCAGATAGTGGTTTTGGCTTGAGAAAGAAGCTGAGCTTCTGTTATCTTTAGGATTTGTATTTGCTATGCTCAGCAACTGGGGGGGGGATCTGTGTGTCTGGAAATAGTGTTCTCCTTTGCTAAGCTTTAAAGGAAATTCCCACAAGTTATGTTGACATCTGGGAGACTCAGAGCAGAAACAAACATTTGTATGCTTGAGCAGCAAGAAATCCAGAAAATACTGCCATAAACAATTCATAACATTGACCTCTCTTTAGAATTACAATAACAATAATAGATTGATTTAATGTACTGAAGTTTTCTGGATAAATGTGTTTTCTGAAATGACTGTGATTGATTGGACACCTATGTTATCTGCTGTCAGCAATCTTACATATCTTTCTTAATTTTTTTCCCCCTTCTCTTACCTCTTCTTGCAGAATCAGAGCAAAAACATTTCAAAAGCTGAAATAATACTGAGGTTTGCATTTCAAACCTCAATCACTGTGCTGAGCATTGCATGCCCTTGCTCTTTAGGCCTGGCTACCCCCACAGCTGTCATGGTGGGCACAGGAGTGGCTGCGCAGAATGGAATTCTCATCAAAGGTGGAAAACCCCTGGAAATGGCACATCAGGTTAATAGTTCATTCTGTACTTTTGTATCTTACCCAGATATTGCCATATGAACTATAATTCCCCAGGAAATCCTGCATGTCCAAAGAAAGACAGTGGAAAGTTGTTCCTTTTTTTTTTTTTTCCATTTAATTGATTGCCACTCATTAAGAAGATAAATTGAACCTTCTTCAAAGCAGTCACAGTAAAGTGTTGAGAGCCAACATACCTTACAATCTCATGACTGTGAGATTGCTAATCCTCTTCATGGCAATCCTCTTCATGCTAATCCTCTTCTGCAAAGGAGCCAGTAATCCACTGAGTTTTTTTCTTTCCTCTGAGATCTGTTGTGAAATGCATATTGTTCATGATCAGTAGTTTAAAATGTAAAATTCAAGGAAAAAAATTATTTGAAGTTGTTTTGGTGTATAGACAAGAAAGACAGAAGGGAGGCAGAAAAAACCTTCAAAGACACAAAAATTATGCAAAGAGGAGGAAGAGGTTGAAGGAGAAAGAGTTTTGATGTGTCCACAGCTACTGAAAAGAAAATTAATCAAAACCATGCTGTATTAGGCTGTATTAGACATATGCAGAACATTTTAAGGGAGGAGGATGGTAACAGCAAGTTAATCAGAATGATAATTCTTGTTCTTACTTGATCAGAAGTGTTTCCAAGGCTCTGGGAAAATATAAAAAAGACTGCTAATTAATGCTGGAAGTTTTACCTTTTGGATCCAAGCAAGACTATCATCAGGGCTTTGAAAATTAGGTGACCTGTGTGATTCGGCAAGGTTGGTGTGTTGGAATAGCTGGATATGGAATAAGTGCCTACTTTGCTAAGTTTGTGGGGTTTGTGCTTCTCTCTGCTGTGTTTATTTTCAGGATTAGAATTTACTTTATCTTTGAGTGCCAGTATATGTGGGGCTGTGTTTTTTGGTTCATTTCTGATTCCTCAAGACCCATTGGCTGATATGTGATGGCTGAATTTGGTGAATAGTATGACATCAGTTTTGCTTCGGTTATTGTTTCTTGAACTTTTTGCACCCTTTACATCCTCTCTATGACCAAACCACTTCCTGAGCCCTCTTTCCTCAGTGTTATTGTTGATTGTTTAGAACTGCATTCAAAAAAGCCCTCTTTGCATCACATACCTTGTGGTAAAAGTGATTAAGGTGCCGTTACATGACTCCTGCATGTGAATGCATGTTCTGTCCTTTGTGTATGCATCTCAGTCCTATAATTACACTGGTGTCTGGGATCCTGATATGGACACAGGATGATCTTGTAGCTTTATGAGGAATAAGTCAGAAAGCCTAAGGAGACCTGCTGTACGCGTAATTCAAGGTACCTAGAGGAGTCTCTGCTTCTGTAGATTTATTCTGTCTTTGTGTGGATATAGTCAACTGTTTATTAAAGTCTTGACTGTATTTATGTGCCATAAACAAACCAGCATCACTGCACTTGCAGGGCTTAGGCAGTAACTGTGTTTCTTTCTTGCAGATCAAGACTGTGATGTTTGATAAAACTGGGACCATCACCTATGGAGTTCCTAAAGTCATGAGGGTGCTTTTGATGGGGGACACAACTGTGCTTCCCCTGAAGAGGGTACTGGCTGTTGTTGGTACAGCAGAAGCCAGCAGCGAGCATCCTTTAGGAATGGCTGTCACTAAATACTGCAAAGAGGTACTTAGCCTTCCTATTTCATCCAGGGCCTGAAGGCATCAGTGAAAATGCAGCAATGTTGTATAAAATGATCAGGTTCCAGAGGAAAGGGCCTGCCTAAACAGTAACAGACTGGAAAGATGGGAGATTGCATGGTTGTGCATCTTGCTCTGGACATTACCAGACAGTGTATTTATCTAAGCTGGGCTTTTCTGGTAACAATGTGAGGTTCTGAAGGAAGATTTTGCTAAGTTTATCTTAAACTGATGAGAAAATAAGGAATATATGCAGGAGGAATACTTATACTTAAAATAACTCCATGAAGCAAATGTGTGTGATGACATTTCATATTATTTGACTATAGTCACTTCTGTTAGTCACTTGCTCATCTGAATAAATTAGGCAAAAGGCTTTAAAACTTGGAAATTAAACTGTAATATTTGTGAGTTTCACAAATGAATTGATCAATAGTCTTTGCAAATTTTACATATCCACAGAGGTCATTTATATATGTGTCATTCCTCAAGCTTCAGGGAGAAGTAAAACACAAGTCACAGTGAAAATAGGAAGCCAATGTAAATAAACAATAATGTCTTCTAAGAAAAATCATTAATTGATTTAGGGAAAAATAGTTTTTAAAATATATCAAATTTGTTAGATCTTTCAGTGATAAAATTTAGAAGTAAAAACATAAATTTAGAAGGAAAAAGAGAATATAAGCAGCAAACCAATTGCCTTTCTTATCATTTTTAATTTAAAATTTGTTTTAGTACCCTGGCAATTCTGTAGTCATCCCATGCAGAAGTTATTACTGGGTCAAGGTTTTTATGAATTGTAATGCTATAGTGTTGGCTGATGTTCTTACCTTCTGCCTTGTCATCCCTGTGTTTTTAGATCACTGAAAGGTACATAGAGTTCCAACTTTCAGAGACAAGCCAGAATAATTTATTTACAACTTAATATTTTCTCAGTTTTTTTGTAACTTGTAGGGTCCTGATAATCCCTTTATCTCATCTTGAAAGTACTCACTGGCTTCTCTCCCTAACTCAACAGAAAAACCCAGTTTCCCTAACATCAGGACAGATCCCTCTAGGAATTAAATACAGTTTTTCACTGTACTCTTACATATATACAAAAAGGTCTGATCCACCACAGGCAATTGTCTGTGAGGTTAATTAGAAGTTGCATCATTTGTAAGCCGAGTGGCTTAATGTTGAAATATTTCTTTTTGTTCCTGGTCTTGGCTGAAGTCATGAACCACCAATCTAATTTTTTCATCCTTGAACTAGCAGAATAAGCTGTTCCTTGTGGTTTGCTGTTGCTAGGGCTGAGACCTGGCTGTGATCTGTATGGCTGCCCCTTTCTTAGAAGTCTAAGCCACAGCACACCCAGAGCATCCTTATTTTTAGTTCTGTGCTACTGATACTCCAGGCTAGTTTTCAGTTGGTCAGTCATTGCCAAAGGGAGGGATGAGGCCTCTTTTTGGCAAGAGTTATCTAATATTTGTACCCCACGTGGGCAGCACAGATTGATGATGGCCTCTGGTTACATCTTCAGGAGCTTGGCACTGAGAGCCTGGGATACTGCACCGACTTCCAGGCAGTCCCAGGCTGTGGTATCAGCTGCAAGGTCGGAGGAGTTGAGGCCATCCTTGGCACAGCTGAGGAAGGTCCCAATAAGCTGGATGCTAACAGGAGTGGGGACAGCAGTGCTCCTCTGGGAGATAATGGAGTTATCACGCTCTTGGAATCACAAGGTAAGTGATTATCTGCCCTGTGCTGCCCCTGTGCCAGCCGCAGTGTGAGGGAGAATGAAACAACAGCACCAACCACCTACCGGGCTATGGACAAGAGAAAGGTGGATATGGGGCAGAGGAAGGCAAAAGACAGGAGGGACAAAAATGTGCTTCAATGAAAATTGAAGCTCTCTCCACAACTCTTGATCTTTCTCTGCAATTCAGAAACTTAATTGAGAATTAGGCACAGTGGAAAATTCCATACAATACCTGGACAATAAGGCATACCCAGCAATATTCCTTTTGGACAGAAGAATGGTCCAGCAGACAGCAAAGTTTGCATTATCTTCCCATTTAAAACAGTTACTTTTAACATATATTATCTGACTACAACTTTTTACATCCTACCCTATAGTTCCATATTAACTTGGACCTTTTGTTTCCTGTTCATATACCTCTCAAGGCACTTAAAAAAAACCAAACTCAAACCTATTCAGCAGATACAAAACAAAATGTGCTATGTCTGAAAATTTATTTTAGTGCCTGATAGTTTTGATTGGGCCAATGAAATTCAGGTTTGTTTCAGACTCTCTGGATGCCACTTTGCTATTTTGTAGTGTCAGAGGGAAAGAAAAGCTATTTAAAGCCTTCTTTAAGGAGCTCATCAGTTCTCTTCAGAAGGCTGTGATGCTCTTGACCTTTTTGAGAAAGCTATTAGAAGAATTAAATAGAATGAGAACTTCAATCATCAGAACTGTGCCATTTGTGAATGGTGCTAATGTAATATTTTCTCACCTGCTTATATGGTTCTTGTGAAGTTGGATTGGATTCATAATGAGTTGCATTGTTTGTTAGAACTACACTACTTTTTTTCTTGTCAGAAATAGCTTTTATATTTGAAAGTCATTAGTTGTGAGAACAAAGCAGGATGGCATTAACTAAATGTGTGTACTGTGCTTATTCAGAGAAACAATGCCAGCTGACAAAGGCAAGCACAAGCAAATGCTACCATTGAGTCCATGATGCAGTTTTGTGTGTAAAGAGGCACAGATTGAATCTTGAAAGAGAAAACTTTTATCAGGCTGTCTTCAGGCAGTGCCTCTGCCTGACTTGTCTTCCTCAAACATCTCTGCTCGTGTACACTGCTTTTGAGATGCTAATTTTTCTTTTTGTCTGTGCACAAAGGTCCATCAGCTTCTCAGAAATACTCGGTGTTGATTGGAAATCGTGAGTGGATGCGACGCAATGGCTTGAATATTGCAAATGATGTAAATGACGCAATGACAAACCATGAAATGAAAGGACAGACTGCCATACTAGTGGCTATAGATGGTAACTATACCTTTGAGTGACTTAACAAATATGAGTCAATCCTACTGTGGAGCAGATGAAAACAATCTGAAGCAGTTGCTCACTGGCTTAGTGTCAAGAAACTACTAATCTTTGAGTGCAGAGCTGCTTGTGAACTGTGAAGTATCAAGGTCTTCTTAAAAGAAGCTTTTACTACACAACAGTGTTTATAAGGTTTTGTTGTGTAGGTTTTAATTTAAGAATTAATTTCTGAACCCCCTGTTGTCTAGGATCATTGTTCAAACAAGCAGTGACAATATGGTGCCATGTCCAATCCTTAATTTAGGTCGGTTAAGGATCATGGACCAATCCATCACATCACTGGTTTCAAAGCATGCATAAATAAACATACATGAATAAACATGGTGAGTCCTTAGATCAGTCAAGTATAATAGCTTAGACTAAAAGAGTTTTGCCAGAACAGGGGTTCTGTTCTTTATCATGCAGAAAGAGATCCCAGACAATACCTTGATATGAGAAATTATTACAGTGGTGACAGATTGCCAGCGCACCTGTGATCTTGAAATGAGGCCAATGATTCATTTACTGAACAAATATTCTTGGTGCCCCTAGAGAGCAATTTTGAAAGGCATTTGCTTGTGAAGGAAGTATGGATGCACCTTTGAGCCAATGTACTGGAAGGCAGATGCAAGACTTCTCAATTAAAGTGATTAATTCTAGTAGAGATCCAACCCTGAAAGACTAGAGGACATAAAACCAGACTCTATATGCTTCCTCTTGGAGGGGTGGCTTTAACATCTGACCTGGGCACAAATACCAGTGGGTCACTTTCTCTGACCCACTATCATATTTGTCCATACCATAAAACATAGAAGTCAGGCTTGTTTAAAAGCTACTCTCCTCTTGTCTTCCTGATCCCTAAATATCTGAAACAGGCAAAAGACAAGAAGAGACCATAAGTGAAAAAGCTGCAGACACGAGTGTCAATATTGCTCAGAATGTGTTATTTCACAGGCTGCCCCAGTGGGATGGAGGGGGAGCTCTGTTCTCTTGGTTCCTCTTTGCCTCCCACAGCTCTCTCTGACGGAGGGTGTTTCCATTGGTGCAGGTGTGTTGTGTGGAATGATCGCCATAGCAGACACTGTCAAGCAGGAGGCAGCCCTTGCTGTGCACACGCTGCAGAGCATGGGAATAGACGTGGTGCTCATAACAGGGGACAACAGGAAAACTGCAAAAGCCATTGCTACTCAGGTATCTGCTTCTCTGTGGTTCAAAAAGCTACGTGATGAGGTTCTACAGCTCCTGTTTGCCCTGGTGAATTTGAAGCAGGAGCTTCAGTTTCCCTGAAAATGCAGTTTCCCTGGATATATTAAATGAAGACAAATTTCTCTTGAACTGGACTGAAAATCAGGTCAAGTCCTATGGCATAGTAGAGGCCAGTGGCTGTGTTAAGATCCCACTGTAGATATTCAGTCAATACTTCTCCAGAGTAATGGAGTTTCTTGCAGTAATTGGTGTCTGAACTGAAGCCTCCTGTTTCCCTTCACTGAAAGGCAGACCTGTTTCTTTAGTGGTGAAGGAAAGTTCCTTGAAGATCCAGTCCTGGTCATAGTTAGGCAATCCACAGTGTGGATTTGTTGCTATCTTAAAGGGTAACATAACAACATGAATTATTGCTAAGAAGTATAGCAATCTAAAGGAGGTTGGGTTTATATTTTTCCCCATGGCAAACTATAAATGAAAAGTCAGATTCTCACTCTACCTTGCTATGTTTCCACCCTCTTGATCTTCCTTTCCCTTTTCCCCTTTGTGTTGGTCTACTTCTAATCTTACCATGTGCCACTTTGCTTTCCTCAGGTGTCCCACCACACAGCTGACTCAGCCAGCACTGTGGTATGCACGCTCTTCTGTGCTCTGAGGTCTGTTTTGTTCCTCCATGTGATGCTTTTATCCTCCTCCAATTGGTTTTCACACTTTCACTTTTGTGTTCAGTTATGATAATGTGCCTTCCCACCCAATTTTCTTTGTCAAGGGAAAAAAGTCTTTCAGAAACAGGCTTGAATTTATGGTTCCAGGAACACAGATGAATTTTTTAAACAAGCTTAGTTTCTGTCAACCTACATTTTCATTGAAATTTTGGAAGGTACTTTCCAATGGAAAGAAATTGTAAGCCGTTTTAAAAACGTTATAAAATGTTATTTTTTAAAAGGTTAAAAGAGAGCTCCTATCTTCTGTGGTGAAAAGCTGCTTCTGCCTGGTGAGGCAGCCAAACAAAGGGCATTATCCCAGCACTGTCTAATACAGTCATCTGTTTTTCAACTACAACACTAGAACCATTGCTAGCAACTCCTCATAAGTTATCATGTGGATGGGTAGAAGCATTTAGCCAGCCATCTGCTTTATTTTTATAATCTCCCTGCACATACTTGTTCTCTCTGTTTCCCCTGTTGTAACTGCTTGATCATACATGGTTTGTGTGTTGCATTATCTGCTTGAAGGCTCTGCAGAGGGATCTGGACAGCCTGGATTGATGGGTTGAGGCCAGTTGTGTGAGGCTCAAAAAGGTGAAGTATCAAGTCCTGCACTTGAGTCACCACAGCCTGGGCACACTTGAGTCACACTTGAGTCACAACAGACTGGGGGCAGAGTGGCTGAAAAGGACCTGGGGGTGCTGCTTGACAGCCGCTGAACATGAGCCAGCCGTGCCCAGGAGGACAAGAAGGCCAATGGCACCCTGGCCTGTGCCAGCACTAGAGTGGTCAGCAGGACCAAGGGAAATGGTGGAGTCACCACTCCTGAAGGTATTTCAAAGACAAATCTTTATTGCTGGGACAGTGGAGCTCCAGAAGCCGTGAGGGGCAGAGTATGGTTTGCCAGCAGCTCTGCAGTAGGAGGGTGCTGATATCAATCCTGTTCTTATGCCAAAGGTGTGTTGCTCTTCAGTTTTCTATGTAGCTTGCAAATGTTGACTTCACCAGAATCAGTTTGGTTGATATTCCTGCTTGCCCTTCACCTAGAACAGCAAGTGGCTCTTCCTTCCAGCAGGAAGCATGTCACCAACATGGGGTGTCTTTCTTTGTACGTAGGTTGGGATCAAAAAAGTCTTTGCGGAGGTTCTTCCTTCTCACAAGGTTGCAAAGGTCCAGGATCTCCAAAATGGAAAGAAGAAGGTTGCAATGGTTGGTGATGGAGTCAACGATTCCCCTGCACTAGCCAAGGCCGATGTTGGAATTGCAATTGGAACAGGCACCGATGTTGCCATTGAAGCTGCAGATGTTGTTCTTATCCGGGTGAGCACTACAGTTTTGGCCTGCCCTCCTTTATCACTCACACTCCTTATTTTGGTTTAGTTTTCTGAAGACTGCATGTGGAAAACTTTCAGTGCTCTTCTGTCTTGCAGAATGATTTGCTGGATGTAGTTGCCAGTATTCACTTATCCAAGAGAACAGTTCGAAGAATACGAATAAATCTGATTCTTGCCTTAATTTATAATCTGCTTGGAATACCCATAGCAGCAGGTATGTGACTGCAAGAGCTCAGCTTGTCAAAGACAGCAGCACAGTTGATCTCTTTGGTGCCTCTTATAGAATTGATTACCTGCTCAAGGACCAAAAAACAGGTTCCTAGATTATTTAAAACTTTGTAGGAGGAGGGTGAAATCAATACATTCTTTTTTTTTTTTTTCTTTTGCTTGCCTCTTAGGAATAAATACTTCAAGATGAAATGAAAACTATGCTCTTACTTCATATAGCAGTACTTGGGGATTAGTTCCTGTATATTCAAACTCAGCTCTAATCAGATGTGCCATCCTTCTTTTGGGTGCTCCCTCTTTTATTTGCCCTGAATCACACATTTTCTCTCCTACTGCTTGTATTCTTTATGCCTCTGTCAGATATTTTCTCATGCTCTAAATTCCCACTTAAAACTTACTTCAGGTATTCCTTGTTTTGTTTATGAGTAACTTCTCCCTCCTTTTCCTGTACTACTGCCATGCCTTTCTGTTGCCTTTGCTGTGTTCCATGTGTGCAGAATACCTGGAAGGGATGAATAGTCTTGCCCTGTGGCTGCAGTCTTGTACCTGTATGGGTGCAAAGGTCATCCCTTGCAATGGAAGGGATGTGTTTAGTAATGAGTGAGTAAATACACATATTGATCTAGCAGTGTTTCTGGAGGTCTCAGCAGGTTGCGTTGTAGAACTGCTGATCTGTTCTCTGCTATGCAGGGGTGGAAATGCCTATGCTGGGATGAGCAGCTCTGGCTCATGTCCATGGGTTTTTTTTTTTGCTAGGTGTGTTCATGCCTGTTGGCCTCGTGCTTCAGCCTTGGATGGGGTCAGCTGCAATGGCAGCTTCTTCTGTGTCTGTCCTGCTGTCTTCACTGCAGCTGAAATGGCAAGTTGTCTTGTGTTTATCAGCTGGGGAACTGTGGCAGTACTCAGGCTGGGACTCAAGTGAGATGTCCCTTTGGGCTTTCTACATCTAAAACTACCTGAAAGTCCATTAGTTTGGGGTTGCTCTGTCTGATTCTTGGCTCCAAAAGAGACAGGTGTCACTATTATGAACTTACCTGGATTAAGGCAGTATGCAGTATGGCCTTAAGTAGCAGCCAAAAGTGTGACTGGATATCACCTGGGCCCATGCGGCGGAGATCTAGTTCCTTACCAACTAAAGTAATGGTCAGGAGGTTTTGCTGTGACTATCAAGTGAACAACTAGTTTGAAAGATAATTCTCCATAATGTAACAATAGATTTTTGAAAAAAATATTTGTACCTGTTGGGTTTTTATTTTTGTCTATTTAAGTTAGCCAGAGAGAAGCAGGGAAGCAGTGTATTTATTCTTTTGCACCTTGCTGCAGATAAGGCATCTCTCTTTATTCTTTTGGAAGCAAACCAATTTCTGATCTACAAGATTTTTCAAGCTCTGTACAATTTTTTGGGTACCCTTTTTGGCAGTTTCAGTGGACCTGTTCTTAACAGCACAGAAAGCAAACACCTTTTAAGAATAAGACTTTTTATGGTGTCTGAAATTGGTCCAACCCTTCACATATTTTTACTGTGGCTGGAGTCTTCTGTACATTACAGTATAGTAAAAACTAATTTTTCAAATATGGGAAATCTGTTACTACATCATGTTTCTAATCCTGCAAATGCTCAATGAGACCACAATATAAATACAAATGGCATACATACATGTCTGTTTGCAGAGTCAGCCCTACCATTACAGGATTTTCATCCTAAAAGGTTTCAGTGTATAATTATCCAAAGGATAAGAAATTTCTATAATGGGATTCCTTAATTCTCCATTTCTTTTAACCTTGTCCCGATTGCATTAAGTGTCACACACTATTTGAGGTAGATAAATATTTTAAAGCCAAAAAAATATTTGGCTTCAGACTTATGGAAACTGTGTTGCAGTATACATTTTAGGACAATATCTTTCTTGAGGCTGCAGATAAGGTGAATAGAACTTCAGGTTCCAAAGAACACAGTGGTGAATATATATGTGAAGAAGACCACGCATACTTGCCATTTCTGGGATTTGACTTGGTATGCATTGAATCAGAAAGTGATTTTTGTGTCATTGAGTCCGTTTACCTGCAATTGAGGTATCAACCTTCTAATAATTCAGCAAACTCATAATTTTTATTAAAGAACCTCACTTTGAGAGTCCCTCTGCTTTATTATTGAAATGTTTTAAAGCCGTGTGATGAGTACTGTAGCTGAAGTGCATGGAACCATAGAATCATCTGGGTTGGAAAAGACCTTTAAGATAACTAAGTCCAACCTTTAACCTGACACCACCAAGTCCACCACTAAACCATGTCCCTAAATGAAACAGAAGAGTGCTCAATCAGTGGATTGTGGTCTTGAATGACTGAAAACTCAGACCAGAAACATCTTGAGGAGCATTCTGCATTTCCCTATCATCCTCCCTTATCCTTCTGTGCTTGTCTTGGCTTGAGAGAATTGGCAAGCTCAAAATTCAAGTAGTAATAAAAATTATTATTCTGTAACTAATTTTTGAGACCCTTACACTCCTGACACCACGCATTTTAAATTAATTGTTTGTGAGCTATTAGATAGGAAATTTAATTTAAACATATATAATTAATCTATAAAGTTAGTTTTTCCATATAAACACTTTCAATACATTTAGGTTATCAGAAGTTTCTGATTTGTTCTAGTGCCAGATGCTTCTACACACTGACCTCTTGTTGTTAATATCTTTTCTCTTTCTCTTCTTAGTTACAAGAAGCCAGACACAGAAAGTTATGAAGCACAAGCTCAAGGCCGCATGAAGCCGCTCACTCCTTCTCAAATCAGTGTTCACATTGGAATGGACGATAGGAGGAGGGACTCTTCCAAACCATCTCCTTGGGACCAGACAAGCCAAGTGTCCCTCTCCTCCTTGGCTTCAGACAGGCTGCCAAGGCGCAATGGTTTCATCCAGGAGGAAGGGGGCAAGTGGTCATTGCTCATAAATGGAGCGGATGAGGAGCAGTACATCTGAAACTCTGGACTCTTAGTACAGGGGGAAATGTTCCTCCTCCCCAGCCAGGGGAGGGACTTATTTCACCAACAGCTTCAGTGTTGCAAGTGAAGTATTCCTTCAGCTCATAAGACAATTGCAACTCAGCTCTGTGTTGGGTTGTATGGATTGTGGATTTTTTTTCAGGTCACCAGTTATTTCTAGTTACGGAAATAATCTGTGCCACTATTATGAACTGGCTTGTTTGCACACAGCATTTAGTGAAATAATGTAAAATTGTAATTTGCAGAGTCTAAAAGAGTTTCTCTGTGACTCTTTGCTAGGAACCAAATTTCATACTTTTCACTCTTTCAAACTTTATTACTTCAAAACCGCATGAAGCAAGAGTATTTTCAGAGCTGCCAAATATTAATTTGTGTCTAAATGAAATTATCAATGGCATAAGGAACTCTGTGGTCAGAATTTGATTTTTTACACAGAATCCTAACTAGTCGTGTCACTGTGGGAACACTTTGTATTTATGGCATTTCCTGGGACCAAAAATGCTTTGTTATTTCACCTACTTCAGCTCTCTGAAAAGTCTTTTTCAAAGATTTTCACTGCTTTGAGGTATGCATCCTTTTGATGCACATTTCTACTGCTCTCTTTGATTTTCTCTTTTGCTCCACATGAGCCCCTTTTTCTTGCACAAGAGATCTGTGAGTTATCATTATGTTCACAGATATTCCTGTTTGGGACAAAGTCCTTTAAGTCACCAGGAACCTTTCCATTCCAATTGAAATCCATAGAGGCAGAACAGTTCCTGGTCCCAGTTATCCAAGATTCCTTGCTGGACCCCAGGGAGCTCCTTAGAGTTGGGCAGTTGTCTGTCTCTTTCCTCTGACAGAGTGAAGAATTTATGCCAGTGTGAGCAAAGGTGTTATTTACCTTGGTATGACTGAGCAGAACTAGCACTGGTGTGACTCCAATGTAGCTGAACAGAGTGACATTACTGCATAACTTAACCCCAGCTTGGTGGTTGCTTAAAATGCAGCTAAAAGTTTAAATTATAAAGGTGGAAAAATGGCCTTCAAGTGGGCTTCTATTTGCCATCATATGAATAAATGACAGGACCTGAACTAAGAAAATTTGTAATTTAAATTTTTATTTATTTTTTGCGTTGGTTTTAGTTCCCTTCTTTACTTCAATGAGAAATCAAAGTACTGGATAACTGGTTTTTTTGCTTTAACATCTTTACCAAAGCTTGCAGTAACTTCATCCCTGTGGATGTCAGATTCACCCCTTAACACTTTTTAGAGTCAGGACAGTAGGAATCAACAGCTTTGGTGCACTGGATGCAGTTCCAGAGAGCTGTGTTGTCCAGCTGTGGGACTCTGATGTAAGCAGAGTTTTATAGTTGAATTTAGAAACTGAAAGAAGAGGAAATACTTTGCTAAACAACATGAAATAACGACTTCTTTTCATTGACTGAAACATAGAGCTGTTTCTAACATGGGTTCAAATCCTGCTTCTCCTAATGTAAAAATGAAAAACAAGTCAGAGAGGAAAAGAATTGTTCTTAAAGCATTGGATGGGTCTTCCCATTTTCTCAGCACTGTCTTAAATATAATTACAAATCAGTTTTAAAACTCTATGTAAGTAGAGATTACTTTCACAGCACAAACACTTTTCAAACATGCCTTAGGTGCACGTCCCTGTGGGAAAGAGGGTCTGAAGTTTTACTGTTCTGTATTTTCTTACCAGTCCTTACAGTAAAAATATGCTTTGTTTTTTGTTATTTTTTAAACAAACAAATGACTGTGTGTCTTTTTCCTTTTTATTTATTATTATTGAGGGGTTCAGAATAAAAAGAGCATAAACAGAGATTGCTGGATTGCAGGGTACATATGCACAAGGTTTTGTGACTGCTTTGTGATCTGTTTCAGGCAGGATATACAGGAGGGGAAAAGAGACTGTTGTTTCATGTTGAGACAGGTGAGGTTGCAAACATGTTGAAGGGTGGAAATAGGATTGGGGAATTGGACAGAACCAGGAAACTTTGCAAACAGAACAGAGAGAAATTAAAGGTCAAAGTAGCTGAAAAAGGTCAGGTAGATGTCTGGCATTCATTTTGTGACTCATTCTAACAACACAGTGATCCTGCAAAATGAAGAGAAACATAGAGAGGTATAAAGACTGTATCACCCATATGACAAAATACCTCATTCTGTTCTGCTCAGCTGAAATAGCAGGTCTAGTTTTATATGTCATGCTTGTTAGGAAAAACCAGTTCAGAGAAGAGCAATGAGATTTAACAGAAATCTAGAAAACGTGAGAATATAAGTATATGAGAATGAGAAATAGAAGCAGATTGATGGAGTTTGAGTAATTTTGCTTACAGAATACCATAAGGAAATACAAGTCTCAAGATAGAAAGAGAACAATTTATTCCTTTCATCTTTTCAGTGTCTTTTATGTTCATGGTGAATAGAACAAGAAAATAATAGGCTTATTTAACCAAAGAATATTTAGATTAGTCACTAGGGAGGAACTGTGTAACAAAAGATTGTGGAGCCCTGGAAGAGGTTTCAGATGGGGGCTCTTCAGATGCACGTGGCAATCAGGCACATATTTGGTGATAATGTGTTAGTCAGGGGTGAATCCTCTTGTGGGGCAGGCAGCTGCCCTACACCAGCTCCTGACCATCTCCCCAGATGGGCTTTCTCTTATTTCTATGAGAGTAATATGGACCAAAAAATTATTGGAGTAGAGGACTGGCCACACTATCCTGCTCTCAAGAAGAACCTGACTTATTTCATATTTGAGATGAACTGGAAAAGTTTTGCTCATTATATTTGCATAATGTCTTAGGCTTTAAATGGCTGTGAAACTTGCATAAATCATGGAATAACAGAATGGTTTGGCTTGAAATGGTCCTTAAAATTCATCTAGTCCAACTGTCCTGCCAGAGCTCCATCCAACCTGTCTTTGAGCATTGCCAGGGATGGGGCATCCACAACTTCTCTGGACAGCCCGTGCCAGTGCCTCACCACCCTCACGGTAAAGAATTTCTTCCTAATGTTTAATGTTAACCTTCCCTCTGTCAGTTTGAAGCCATTCCCCCTTGTCTAATCACTACATGCCCTTGTCAATAGTCATTTTCCAGCTCTCTCATAGCCCTCTTTAGGCCCTGGAAGGTGCTCTAAGTTCTCCTTGGAGCCTTCTTGTCTTCAGGCTGAACAGCCCCAACTCTCTCAGCCTGCCTCCTTGGCAGAGATTCTCCAGCCCTCTGATCAGCTTTATGCCCTCCTCTGTAGTTGTTCCAGCAGGTTCATGTCCTCCTTATGTTGGGGGCTCCAGAGCTGGGTGCAGCACTCCAGGGTGGAGCAGAGTGGCAGAATTCCCTTCTCCCCTGCTGGCCACGCTGCTTTGGATGCAGCCCAGGATATTGCTGGCTTTCTGGGCTGCAAGCACACATTGCTGGGACATGTTAAACTCCTTGTCAACCAACACCCCCAAGGCAAAAATGTCTATGACAAAGTTAGAATATTTATACATAGTCAAGAAAAATAAATAAAGGTGATAGTCCTAACGCTTGTGATCATGTTCTCTTGTTAAACTTGAGCTCCTGATGCACATCCAGCCTCACTGGGGGGGTGTATGAGGTGGAGCTCAGCGTTTGCATGTCTGCATGCAATGTAATTGCCGCCTGTCCTCGTCCCCACCTGCCTGCAGCCCCCAGCAGAGTGAGGTCCTGGCCTGGGACTGCTGCCTGTGCTGGCCCTACAGCAGAAGAGCTGGAGGAAGGTGCCTGAGAGGATGGACTCGTGGACTCCCTAAGCTCAGTGCCCCAGGTGCTCAGCAGTGTGCCACACTTGTCCTCTTTCCTAGGACTGAGTCTTTTAATGGATAATACTGTATGGAGCAACATTTCAAATCCCAGTTTTGATCTTAGGTGTCTGCACTGTGCATGTTCTCCCTGCACGACTCAGTTGCTGCTGGTAAGTGTTGATATATCTGATGATTTACAGGAGACATCCAGTTCTTTTGCTTTGGGAAAAAATTGTGGGTCTTTTGTTGTAACTTTTAAATTCTGTTTTAATGAACGCAGAAGACATTGAATGAATCAGATCTTTGACTTCCATGTTATTTTTAGTGCAATAGCTCAGGAATACTGTTGTCTGTTAAGTTTTTCACTGTTTTTCTTCTCTTGCTATAGTTTGCCATACAATTTTTTTGGTGCCCTAAGTTCACAGGAAAGAAATTACTCCATTTCATTTCCTCCTCCTTTCCCCTTTTTTTCAAGCAAATAAGCTGTCTGATTTCTATCCAAGCTGATTACAACCTTTCTCTGAATAAGTATTTGTTCAGCGATTATATTTTCTCTAAATGCACTTATGTGTGAAGAAAAAGAATGAGTAGGTGGTGAAATTATACAATGGTGTGCAGGGATGTGAAATCAGATAACGCTGAAATGTCGGATTTAATTTCCTCTACTAAGATGCCAACAGCAAGCCTGTTGGTTTTCAGTGGGAAATTGTTTGAGAGTCACAACAAAAGAAGTGGTGGAGCACAAAACGTCCTGCTCACATGTGAGTCCCAGACAGACATAAGCACAGGAGGAGACAGATTAACTCCTCTCCTCGTCTCGAGTTAAAAGCACCAAGGCTTTGCAGGCAAGTACAGCCCGCCCACCGGCTCTCCGTGCAATGATCTGATTTTCATGATTGATTTACCTTCACGCTTAAAATGATGATTTCTGAAGGCTCCCCTGGTGCTGCTGGCGAAGGTGAAGGGATGTGGCAGGGGGAGGTGTGTGCTGTTTTCCCCCAGGTGGAGGTGTGTCTCCAGGGAGGTTTGTGCTGCTCAGCGCTGAGCAGTTCTGTGCTCCGGGGGAGGTTTGGGTCGGGGGCTGTGCAACTCAGCAGCCAGCACCTCACCCCGTGGGGGACCAGGAGATGTCACTGCAGGTCCAGTCCAAGCCACAGAAACCCCTGAATCTGCAAAGCATCTGAAGATGCAGTTACCAGCAAGGGGGAAAACGTTAAGGGATAGTTTAATTCATGCCCAAAATTTTGGTCTGACAATATTCTATAGCCCAGGAAGAGATTTTAGGCTAGCGTGTGTTTGCCTTGAACTCTGAATTGGTACTTTGTATAATTTGATGCTTAAGTAAAGCCTGAGTTGCCCAGCTGTGACTACTGAAATTTTTCCTTTGACAAGCTGAGATTCAAGGAGAAAAGCCATGCTGCAGGAAGCCAAAGCAAGGTGCCTCAGGACAAACCTGCACCTTGTGGCGCGAGTTTAAACTCCCCAGGGAGCTGAGGGTGCAAGACTGCTTGGTTGGTGAGGCTCTGTTTTAAGTAGACCTTAGGGAAGTCACAGCAACCCTTGGCCTTCCTGCAACATCACCCTCTGTGGGCTGAGCCATGTGTAAGCCACGAGCAGGATGCAGCAGTGCTCTGAGAGCGCTCACATCCACCACAGCCCGCTCACTCCGGCAGCACTGGCACAATTTTACTCACCAAGGTGAATCAGCCCTTGCTCTGAAGCCTGCCTCTGTGTTCCAGCCAAGGAACAGTGCCAGTGTGCAGTGCCAGTCTCTGAGAGAGTCTCCAGCATCCTCGCAGAAAGGGGCCTGGCTTCCAAGGGTTAATTTTATTTTGAGATACCTCTGCATTGCAGTTGCAAATCTGGGAGCAGCCTGCTGAACGGGAAAGGGCTCATTAAATACATACTGTCACTGATTTATAAGAGAGTGCAGAGACAATATAATTACAGTAATTATGTCAGAATCTTGCTGCAGAGTTGCCATTTGTGTTGGGAATTTTATCCTCGCTACGGGAGGAGGATTTAAAAACCTCATACATCTGCCAATATATTTGTGCCACAACTAACTTGCTGAGAAGCTTTTGTTTGATCATTCTCTTTACAGACCACGGAGCTTTTTAAGTGTATCATCATCTTAGGGATGAACAAGAGGTAGGCAAGGCTACCCAAGGCTATTTGGGTAGCGTGCTGCTGTCTTCATGTTCATGGGGGAGGCAAATTTGGGCTGTAAAGAGGACCTGGCCAACACTACTCTGGCCAAGGCCACATTACAAAGGGAAAATTTAAAACTGCAGCTCATAAGAAGCTGCTGGAAGGGTGGTTTGGGTGAAGGATACCTGTACTCACCTGCCTGTGCTGGTGCAGGTACCTACTGGTGGGAAAGGTGGGCTGAGAAAGTCAGTGTGTGTAAGGTGAGGTGTTAACTCTTCTCTGGACACACTCCAGCACCTCAATGTCCTTCTTGTAGTGATTGGCCCAGAACTGGATGTGGGATTTGAGGTGTGCCCTCACCAGTACCAAGTACAGGAGCACAATCCCTGCCCTGCTCCTGCTGGACACACTGTGGCTGACACAGGCCAGGATGCCACTGGCCTTCTTGGCCACCTGGGCACACTCTGGCTCAGCTGCTGTTGACCAGCACCCCCAGGTCATCTTTTCAGGCACTCTTCCCCCAGCCTGTAACACTTCAAGGGGCTGTTGTGACCCAAATGCAGGGTTGAGAGAAACTAGGACATAAAGCTTGGTTTTATAAGGAGGGGGCACCTGGATTTTCAGGCCACCAGGGCACTTTGCTGGAGGATCTCAGACAGTGGAAAGCCTCAGTCATTCAGAGAGATGCCAAGGTCTGACCAGCACTCACCACAGTCTGCAGATGGGGACAGGAACACCCCAAAACTTGCAAGTCCAAGGTAGGTTTCACACGGCACCCTGCACTGAAAGAAATCAGGACTCCTTTCCCCAAGGAAACCATTGACCAGTTATTAATGGTTACACCAACAACTTTTCAAGCTTAAGTAGAAGGGAGGAAATGGGATTTGGCAGAAAGTTCTCCCTTCTGAACACACTAAGCTGTAGGAAAAGGTCCCCTTGCTTAAACAACAAGCAGACTGGACAAATAGAAGCAGAAAAATAGGTATGCTCTTAAGATGTTTTTAAAGTAACAAGAAAAGCAACTTTGCTTGGAAAGTTTGGTTCCAGGATCTTAGGCCAGAGAGGGCAGGGGATGGGGAGAAAACAAGGCTGAGCCCAAAGCAGCCTCACTATTTTCCTCCTTTGAAAAGTGTTGAATTCTGTGGAAAATACACCACTGATTTGTTAACACTGTCATTGCTGTTAATGTTAAATAACTCCCTGTGCAGTTATTAGCTTTAAGCCCTAGATAAGCACTAAGATGAAGTTGCTTTACAGCAATAAAACATCAAGCCACTACACAAGGAAAGCCTTAATTGCATCTCACATAAAGCTGAGCTAAGGCACGGGTGAAGTGACCTGAGTGGGGTCTGAGCCCAGCAAAACAAGGATGTTTTGCATTTCAGCTCTCTCTTCATCACTATTCTTGCTTTGTTCTCCTGATTGCCTGACTTGTCTGTAAAAAAAATGCAAAAGCCGCCAAAAAAGTAAAAATTGAATATCAAAAACTAAGTTCTATCTTCATTACAACAAGTGAACAAAAACATAACTTGCCAGCACACAGGTTATTGGTCTCTGATTCAGACATGTATGACTGCTTCCTCAACATCTTCTTCACCCACCCCGTTCTCATCAGCTCTTCCGTCATTTTCAGCATCGTGTATGAGTGAGTCAGAAAAGAAACCTGTTGGAAACCCCTGTAACCAGAGCAATGAAAGGAGCAGATTTAGGGTTCTGCCAAGGTGAGTGCACTTGTGCATCACATTTACCCATCTGCACTGATGACAGCACTTCCTCTGCCTGCTCTCCTGCTTGCTTCTTTATCAATCAAATTACACATTTAGGAGTGGCAGTGGGTGTGATGAGGATCACAGCACCTACACCAGCATGAACACTCTCTCTGTTTAATTTACTGTGTTGTACACACACACACACACACATCCAGTGAACAGTCACAGTGTTTTTGCAATGCATGCACTGGCTTCAGAAAAAAACCCCTTTTAATACATAAGAACCAAAACCACCAGAGACAGAAATGGCTTTTTAAAATTTTCTTTGATCTGGTGAGTTGTTCAGACAGATGCTGAGGCACAGAGCAAGCCATTAGACTCCAAAACTTTTGTCTACCACTCACCCTGCCATCTATTCCCCAGTAGCTCCCTGTGATCAAGCAGTTCTCCCAGCCTTAGTTTATTGCTGCTCTTGCAGGTGGTTGTAGTGCCAAACCCATTAGACCCTCTCATTTATTTATCCTGGGACCAGTTATGACAGGACAACTTACAGCCCTGCCTGCCCCTGTGTACTTACATCTCTTTTTCTACCTGGGCTTAAAAAATATTAGACAGTCCCTCTGGCACAGGTTTCTTTCCATTCTGCATTTCTTCCCATCCTATTTTCCACACTAAACAAGTTATTTCAGACGTTTTTCAAAAACCCCATTTTTCATTCACTTCATTAATGTTTTCAACTTCTGTTTTGGACTTTCCAACTGTATGGAAGTCTTTAATCTTAGTATTAAAATACTAGTGCAGGATTTAAGTGATACTGTCTGCAGAACGAATGGAAAATTCAAGTGTGAGAAGTGACTGCAAAGGGCAGTATCTGTCTGGTTTTGTGAATAACATGATAGTGCTCTTAAACTGCTGTTAAAGCTTTTTCATTGCTTCAGGAACGGCCCAGCTCCCATTTCTCTCTGGCTTCATTAGCATTTGGCTGAATCCCAGTTGCTTTTGAAAATAACTAATTGCAGAAAAGCGATTTTTTTTTTGTGTTATTCAGCCCCAACTGTATTTACCACAAAAGCAATTACCAGGAGCTGGGAGAAGGCTTTCCCACTCAGAAAGACTGGTTTGACTACAGGAAGAGCCAGGAATCAGAGTTTCCCATGGCCTCAGAAAGCTGGGGAATGCATTTCAGGCCCAAAAGCCCATCCTGTCTTTCTGCCCACATCAGACATGCTGTTCCCACATCCCTGGTGCAGCGGCAAGGATCACGGGGCACCATGTTGGGAATGTGCATTTCCTGTCACCGAACGGGAATGCGCTGCTTGTCCCTGCCTCCGGAAACTGAGAATTGGAAAGAGGTCACCTTGTCTCCATGTCACTTCATTGAGAAGGAAGTTTTGATGTGAAAGAGCAATGTGCTGAGAGCACACAGTGGTGGGAGCAATTAGGCTCACAGAGCCACAGAATTGTTGAGGTTGAGAGGGACCTCTGGATGTCATCTGGGCCAACCTCCTGTGTCAAGCAGGGCCACCTAGACCCAATGGCCCAGGACCATTTCCAGACAGCTTTTGAAAACCAGCAACCTATGTCAGTGCTTGGTGAGCCCCACAGTGTCAGCTTCCTGATGTTCAGGGGGAAATTTCTGTGTTTCAGTTTGCGCCCATGGCCTCTGGTCCTCACACTAGGCACCAGTGGAAAGAGCCTGGCTGTGCCTCTTTGCACCCTCCCTTCAGGTATGTGTACACATTGATGAGATCTCTTCTCTTCTCTTCTCTTCTCTTCTCTTCTCTTCTCTTCTCTTCTCTTCTCTTCTCTTCTCTTCTCTTCTCTTCTCTTCTCTTCTCTTCTCTTCTCTTCTCTTCTCTTCTCTTCTCTTCCCCTTCCCCTTCCCCTTCCCCTTCCCCTTCCCCTTCCCCTTCCCCTTCCCCTTCCCCTTCCCCTTCCCCTTCCCCTTCCCCTTCCCCTTCCCTCTTTCTCCTCTCCTCTCTGTCACAGCTCTTGAGCATTTCCTCATAGGAGAGGTGCACCACAACCTTCATCATCTTCACGGCCCTTTGCTGGAGTTTCTCTTGTACTGGGCAGTCCAGCACTGGACCCAGCACTGCAGGAGTGGCCTCACCAGAGCTGAACAGAGAGGAAGGATCACCTCCCTCAATTTGTTGGCAAACCTCTCCTAATGCAGCCCAGGACACCGTTCACTTTCTTTGCCTTAAGTGCACATTGCTGGGTAATGATCAACTGGGTGTCCACCAGGACCCCCAGGTGCTTTTCTGCCAAGCTGCTTCCCAGATGGATAGCCCTCAACAAGGATTGGGGATTGTTCTCCAAGTGTGAGAGAAGAACACTTCTTGTTGAACTGGCCTACCTTCCAGCCCCTTTCCCCAGCCTGCTGTGTTCTCCCAGGATGCCAGCACAACCCTCGGCTGTATCGGCCACCTCTGCCCGTTTGTCATCACCAAACTCGCTGTGATGTGCTCTGCCCCATCACCCAGGTCAGCCCTTAGCAGAGTCAGTTCAGTGACACAGACTTGGGGGTCTCAGGTCCTTCCAGCACACTCAGAGGACTCTCTTCTGGCAGAGACACTGCTTCCTGAAATCTTGGTGATCCTGGAGCTTAGCTGCATTTATATTCTCCAGATATTTTGTCAAACTTACTAATAGTAATAGTATTAGTAATAGTAATAATAATAGTAGACAAAGCTGATTACAGCTTGATTAGAGAGATGACTTTCTCCAGCTCCTTGTAGGCTGTAGCTGATGTTTAAAAACAACAAGAGGGTTATTTTGCCTCTCACTGCTGTTTTTTTCTGGCTGTTTCTGCAGAATGAGAGGACAGCCATACCATGGATGATCTCTACCACTGATTGCAGTTGCAGTGCTGGACATTTAGAGGCTACAATTACACACAGAGTTGCTCAGTGAGTTAAACTGGCTGGGTACATTTTCATTACCAACATTAATTGATAAACAAGGAGGGCAGAATTTCTGATGGCATCTAACACAAGAAATACTGGTGTCAAATAGGATATTTAGAACACATAATAAACCAAATGATGAGAATTTACTGGTGTCTGCTTCTTCCATGTGAACCCATAAATTTGGTTTGGCATTGCTGAGAGTGGGAATGCTTCTGCTGAGGCAGTAATAAACCCTAAGCTCCTCCAAGACTCTAATAAAAGCTTGTCCAGCAGTGCAGCAGTGAGAAACTGAGACTGCTGCACACCCAGGCTGCCCAGCAAGGCCCTGGGGCAGCCACCAGCAGGCTGCTGCCAAGAGTTTCTTGTATTTCTTGTGTTCTCTGTCTTTGTGCAGCTGTGCTTCTTGCCAGCCCTGGGACTGGTGTGGAGAGGTCAGAAAGGTGGTGTGGGCAGGGTCCTGTCCCTTTGGAGCAGGCACACAGCAGGGCACAACAGGGCAGGAGGCTGCATGGATGCTCCCTTTGTCATCTGCTTTGCCCTGGCTTTTTGTTTTTGTGGCTGTTCCTTGGAGCTGGTTGTGGTGTTGGTGTCCCTCGCAGAAATCACGCTTTAGCATGGGAGGATTTTCACAGAAATGGGACCTAAAAATCAGGCAGGACCTCTTTGATGGATTTGCAGGTACTAAAAATTTCTAGTCCCTTGGAAATGGCTGGCTGACTGGCACTCAGCACAAAACCCTGCAGAAGACCTTGGTTAAAGGGGAATTCAGGTTGCCTCTGGTTTAAACATCATGTTTTGGGCCATGTACTCCAGACCTCTGAAGACTTGGAAAGGGCCAGCATTTAAAACTAAACTTCTGGAAATTAGGGAATACTGACCACTTAAAACAGGGAATACTGTTCATGAGAATGCAGCTAGCTTCTTTTGATGCCTCCTGAATTTTGCAGTAGTGGAGACTAGAAGATTCATCTGTGCCCCTCAGAACTTTACAGACCGTTTTCATTTGTGTCTCCACTCACCTCTTTTTCAGGCTGAGCTCTACAGGACTTGTCCCACGTTTTCTGTTCCCTGGCTGCTTGGATTGACCATTCCTGCTCTGCCCACCCTTGACTCTCCTTTGCCCTGGCTGGGGCTTTCCCTCACTTCCTGCCTGCACTTTGCATCCTTGCAAGGGGTGAACTGAAAGGAGCCAAGTGCTGCCCTCCAGCTCTCTCCTGTGGCTCCTTGGCCCCAGCTCCCTGCAGGGCTCAGCTCAGCCCTTCCAGACTCTTGTGGAAAAATGACATTATTTCTTGAACAATTCAGCACTGATTTCATAGGAACTGTGAGCCCACTAAAATCTAATTTTCACAGGTTTTCTTTTATAATGAAATTAAGGCAACTGGGTGAAATTATCGTTGTCCTAAGGACAGTATGCCTTCAGGGAGCCCAAGGGAGAAAACCAGCCCCATCCTAAGAACCTGTGAGTGGAATCATCCTGCAGCCCTGGGCAGCATGTCCCTGCTAGGGGGCATGGTAAATGGGCAGAGTCATGAAAAATATTTCTAGCTGCCATCACAAAGTCTTTAACAGGGAAAGCAAAAGGAAATGTCTGTGCAGCCTCAGAATTGCTCTGGACCTGAAATAAAAACAGTCACTTGCCCTTTATTTTCCACACTGGTCATTATCTCCAGGTAGCTCAGGAAACCATCTTCGTTCCTGCTGGAAAAAGTGTGAAAAAAATCATCGAGGCACTTTGAAATGACTACAAACGCCTACAAGGGTCTAAAAATACACAGCACTGACAATGTGTGCAGCAGCAGTTATTGTCTCTGTGCTTGAGGCTGCAAACTGATAATTTCACATGCCAGCACTAAACTGAGGAGTCCAGCATCTGTACTCAAAATACAAATCATTTTAGCAATGAAACTTTACATGTATTTGTCACCATTAGTGCTCTTCAGTGGGAAACTGGCACATGATGAGAAGGGATATGCTCGGCCATAGCTGTCACCCACTTGGTTTTCCTGGCCATGTCCTCTCTTTCCAGCCAGCCCCTCTGCCTTCTTTATTTTGGTGTATTTTCTCTATTCCTCAAAGTGTCTAGCTGTAGGTTATACCATAACCTGCTGCTTGCCTCCAGGTTGGCTGCCATGCACCAGGAAATCCCAAGTGGAGGGGGAAAGGCTTGGGGCTGAGCAGGGCTGGGCTGCTCCAACACAGGATTCAATGTGAGGGCTGAGATCTTGAAATGCCAATTAAGATCACATGAAGGACATCCCAGAAGGAGGAGAGTAAATTCCTTGCATGCTCTGTAGGGCCAGTTAGGTGTGGGGACCTGAGACAGAGCACCACAAGCTGCTCCTTGCCAGACCCAAACACCCCCAGCCAAGGATTTACATGAACTCCATGGTCCTCTCCACAGCTGGAGGTGCAGGAGGCAAGTGTCTTTGCTCATTCAGGATCAAGAAAGCCACGTTCTGGAAAGCAGGGCTGTCTAGAGGACTCTCCAGGAAAGCCATGGGCCATGACTCTGGAGAGTGCTGGAGTCAGCTGTCACCCTTGGACTGGCAAAAGAAAATTTCAGCTGTTGAAAAACAGATTCAGTCTTGTGAAAAAGTTTTATTTTGAATCGATGGTAGTAAGTGGGCTGTTTAAATGGAAAATAAGGATATACCATAACTAACGGTGCAAACACAAGACTAAGGAGATGGAACATATTCACCTGTGAGTTAATGTAAGCTCACAATTGATAAATATCCACAACAAGTAAAAAGCATCACATTTTTACCTGTCCCAGAGATATGTATGCCAGGAGCCATAAGAGACAGAGGTGTGGATTGGAATCTCCAGTTGTTACCACACTTTTTGAAAGCTACTGTCTGTGAGCGTTCTAAGAGCTGTTGGCAGGCTGGTGCCATGGATGGAGTGGAGATCTGCCACAAAATCATTTTTCAGCCTTAACCTCTCAGCCCCTCTTTGTGTTCTGATCCTTAAAATGGCAAGGGAGTCCTTTACACCGCTCTCCAGGGGATAACGGGGTACGTGCACCGATGTGTGGCACCCTGTGAGACCTCAGAACAGAAAACACCGTGTGCCCCATCAGAATGCAATGCCTGGGGCCAGGGGTTAGGGTGAAAGTGGCAGTTTTAGGTTAATGGTTGCACTCAGGGGTCTTAGAGGTCTCTTCCAGCCTATGATCTATGTCAGTGTGCCATATAAGTGCCATGTAAGCAGAAAGCAGCCCTGCTGTGCTGCTGCAGGGCTGATGGTTCCCTGCGGGGCAATCCTTGCAGGCTTTGTTGTTTATGCCTTCATTAGAAGGAAGATCAGTTCACATAAATTTCCTCTCCCCATCCTTGGAAAAGGTGGATGCTTCCAGTGATATCTGCCCTGTTAATCAGTTCCACCTCTGCCAGCCCTCAGTTGCATCTGCCCTCAGGGAAGTGCTGGAGTGCGAGAGCTCAGGTCACAGATCATTTCTTCCAGCACTAAAGCCTTCCCATCAGGCTGCTGCTTGGCTGGCTTTTTAAGTGAAGCCTTGCTGTAACTTGTACAGATGCAAATCTGAGTGCCACAGAGAAGGAAATATTGTGTATCTTGGTACGATGTAAAGCCAATGTGGGTCACTCCAAACACACACGTGGTGCATGTATGACAGGAATGAAGCAACAGGGGGATGCACAGCTCTTTCTTCAGTGGATTTGGTGTGTTTGGGCTGCAGCTGGAAATTGCAATGGAGGATGCAGGGTGAGCTGGTTTTCTTGTTGTTAAGTCACAGAGAGAGCGTGTTCACAAAAGAGGCACTCGCTGGGCTCCCAGAGACTTTACCTTGCTTCACACCTTCCCCTCCTGAGGTACAACAGTCAAGCCACAAATCTTGAGGAACGGGAAAGAAAATCCATACATGAATTGAAAATTTACTGTCAGGTAGGGCAGCCAAATAACAGCTTTTCAACCCAATTTCCATTTAGGTGTTCTCAGGCTAGCTTAGCAGAGCTCTGGAAAGGTAACATTCACATGAAGATGAAGACTAATAACAGTAATTCTTCTTGAAAAGCTCCCACGCCAGAACACTCAGAAAGCTGTACTGCAGGATAGCAAAATCCTGGTGCTGGAGCTCGTGTTAAAGATGTGCAGGGTGAGCAGTGGTGAGCAGCCCACTCCTGAGAAGGGTGGTGAGGAGCAGGATGCTGATGCAGGTGGCGATGGCAGGGAAGGGGTGTTGTCACACGCTGAGGTTACCTGCTTCCACAGCCTTAAAGGTGAGATTTGGTAAATCCGTGGCTCCTGCACTTGGTCATTAACACATCACTTGTAATAGAGGAGGAGGTGACAGTGCTTTGCCTGTGCTGCACACACTGACTGGCTCCTGGCCACTTTTCCTCTCTTGCTTTGTGTCTGTGAGCACACACAGAGTGTGCACACACAGCAGTCTCCAAGAAGAAGAGGACAATTTGCACCCCAGGGAACCTGGTTGCCTGCTCGGTGGCTCTGTGTCACGTATTGCAAACCTGAAGAACCAAGATAAAACCTTTACTTATCTCTACAAGTCCAAGGCTGCCACAGTGGTTCAAGATCCTGGGTGCAAATCTGTATTTTTTGACAAAAGCCCACATCATCAAGGGGAAGTGTGCTTGTGCTCAAATTCACCACTTTCTCCAAGTGCTCCCCTTGCCTGCTTCTCATGTCCCCAGTGAACTAGCAATAGCAGAATCCCAGTTTTAATTGTGGATATGGATTTATATGGGATTTTGGATCCCCCGAGGGACTGTGTAGATTGAGTGAATTACTGGATCAGGATAAAAACCCTGCCAGAAATCCCCAGATATCAAGAATCTGGAATTCCCTCTCTGTCTCTGCAGATCATGGTCTTAGTTCAATCAATAAATAAAGTATTTTAAAAAGTAGAAAAGAGGGGAGAAACAGAGAGAGAAAGGGAGAAATAGAGAGATTGCAGCATTATAGAATTGTTTTTAAAATACAGTTTCCTCATGGTTCTTCTCTTCTTTAATCCACATTAGATGTTAATTTCTGAAGGATCCAATTATGGTTATTTTTCCCTATCTGGTATTTTCAGTCACAGTATTCTATCTTTCCCTTTAATTTCCGTGGAAACTCTCTGCACTGACTTTTAGCAATTCAGTCAGATTTACTGGAGGAACAGCAGCAGAATTTCTGTATGTGGCTGGATGGGCTCCATAGCCCCAATTTCCCATGATTCACAGGACTGCCTTACAGGTTTTTGACATTCCTCCTATGCAATGATTGACACATAGAGCCGATAATTACAGCTAAATATACACATACAGATGCTGAATAAATTTAATTTTCTCCTGTCACTCTTACCATTCCGGTTTGTGACACACCTAGACGTGTCAGTTGACTTAAATGACTTCTTGCCATTTTGCATGTTCTGTCTCTCCCACGAAGTTAGCTCCCTGGCTGTGTCAGGAATGCTTTCTGATGACACTGCTGCATTTCAAAATTGTGCAGGTGAGCTCAGGAGCTATTTTTTTCTTCTATTCAAATATTTAAGCTGATTTGTCACTACTGACTCAATCTCTTTATTGCTTCCTCAGGAAGTTGTCATCCCTCTGTAAAATACTTTGGGCTTTGGGATGTTCTGTGGTTTTAGAGTAACAAAGCTGCAGTCCATAATTTCCACTTTTGTTGTGGCCTGGAGCAGAAAATATCCTGCTGGGAATTGCTTGAGCAGAACTTTTGAAAGAAAAAACTACTTTACATTATTGTAATTAAAATCCTAGAGGTAAAGTGATGGTTGTGAAACACCAGTTCTGGGAATTAAATAAGAAAAACACCTTAGAGAAGTGTTTACACAGAGCACTACAGGTACAGCTGCTTGGCTCTGCCCTGACAGAAGTGACTAGCAGCTCTCCTTGGAGCATTCCATGTGCTTCAAGCTCTTTGCCAGAGAGAGCACACCTAATTTTAGCTTAAATGGATGTTAATTTGACATGTGCATTTGAATAACTGAGATAAATTCTTGGCTTTTTGACATCAAAATTTATTAAGTGACAAGCGCTTTTTGAATACTGTTATTTTCTGAAAGGTTCTTTTTCTCTAGAGCACCTGATAATAAAGCTCTAACACGTAAGAGCCCTGAATTTGTAGGAAGTTGCACTGAATGGTCTAATAGGTCATTTTCATCTCTGCCTTACATGGCAATAATTGAATAATAATAACCAAGGTTGCAAAACATTCTTACCCTAGCTGAATCGGCTGGCTTTTTTAATGGACTGGTTATTCATTGAACAATAAGTATTCATGGATTTGATAGGAAAGACATAGTGCATAATTTAACTTAGGCAAAATTAAACAGGACAGGCAGCCTTATCCTTTAGTAGATCACAAAGGACTGAACTTGAGTGGCAGCCTTGAGTGACGGCCTGAGAATGCCTGACAGTCACAGAAGTATCAGATTCTTTAACAGCAATTGTAAAGACTTCTTACATTGTGTCCTTGAGTCTATTCAGTGCTGAAATCCTGTACAGAAGGAGAATGAGCTACTAATGCTACCATTCCAGAGGAAAAAATCAATACTTGGTACATTCCACTCTTGCTTTTGTCCCCCATGTCCCTTCTGGATGTCCAGTGGTCGAATAGAGATTTGTCTCTAGAACAGCCTGTACAGCTCAGCCTTTGAAAACATCAAACATCTGAGTTTGGTTTCTCAAGAAGAAATTAAAGCTGCAGTTGCTGTGCCAAAGCTTGGCAGAGGGCTCTGGTTCTGTACTCACATCCCATAAAACCACAGTGGTGGGGCAGTGGAACAGGTTGCCCAGAGGGGTGGTAGCTGCCCCAGCTCTGGAAATATTCAAGGTCAGGTTGGGCAGGGATCTGCTCACTGCAGAGGGGTTGAGCTAGGTGAACTTTACAGGTTCTTTCCAGCCCAAACTATTCTATGATTCTATGAGATATCGCTAAATATTGACCAAATATTGTGTTACAGGTGTTGAGGATTTTCTGTCAGAGGCTCCTGCACCTGCACTGGCAGTATGAGCTCAGCAGATGAATGAAAATCCCAGTCCCTCTGTGCACCCTCTCCTGCTTTTACAGACACAAATATACAAATACTGATACATTTGCTTCCCTCTTGCTGAGGGTCTTGCTGCCAACTTTCCTTCCAGCTTTCATCTTTTCCCATATACTGCTGATTTCTGTCATCCTTCCCACTTCTTCCCTGCCCTCTTCCCACGGCAGCAAGGCTGCTGCCAAAAGCTCTCTCAGACAGACACGTGATGAGGGAGGCTCACCCAAGAGGGTAAATGCTCCCATCATGCTCCCAGGAGCAGGGGAAATGAAATGTTCCACCAAATCCAGTGGGACAGCATGGGTTACCTCATTGTGACTCAAGTGTTAACTGTGACCTTTAAATGCTGGGGATCTGACTGCTGCCTTTTATCAGTGTGTTCTTTAGTTGATTTGTACTGCACTCAGTTAGGTGAGCTGTTCTGAGCTCCAGATGACCACAGCCATGAAGTTCCCACCTTCCTGCTTTTTACCCATGCACAAATGTCCTGTTGACAGGCCAGGAGACCAGAGGTCTACCCCATTCCTTAGGCTGCAGAACCTCAAAAGAATGAATAATGTCCTGAAAACCTGGGTGCAATGCCTTTAAAGACAAGCACACTAAAACCCCTCCTCTGATTTATACCGAGGATGACAGATGCTATTTTAGAGAACTGGTTGAAATTCATCACTACTTAAATAAAGTATCCACTTCAGTATGCATGGCTTTCCAGCTGTTTCTAAGCCTAGCAGAAAAATTCATCCTTTTTCCCTGTGGAGATATTCTCTCTCAGGACCAAAGGCCTCCAGGAAGATGGACATTTTATAATCCTTAAGGCTACTTCATATTCTTGGAAGTCCTCCTTACCTTCTCCAGGAGAGTTGTTTTATCTGTCCAGAGTTTCTTTTTCTTCCCACAGAATGCTGTCCTCCTCCAGAAGGGCCCTGTCTTTCTCCCAGAGGAGCTGATATTTCCAGAAATTCTTATCCTGTGATTTCTCCAAGTCATTTCCCACCGTGATTCCTGCTGGTTTGGAGAGGGGTGGACCAGCCTTTTGCACTGCACTGCTCCCTGCAGCCCCGATCAGCAGGTTCTCACCTGAGGGACAGACATCTCTGCCCTTTTCCCTCTGGTGCTGGAGTTACTTTTGTCCCTCTGACCCTTGGCAGTCTCCTGCCCTTCACAGACTCCCCCAAAATATTTATAGCTTCCAAAATCACATGAAATGTGAACAACAAAAAAACAAAAAAACAAAAATCTAATTTTCTGTTCACTATTCTGCCTCATAATTCTCCAGCTAGGGTTCAAGGGGCTTAATTATTTATCCTGTTCCATTAGATTTATTATGACGTTTTGCACAGTGCCTCCAGCTCCACAGAGGGAGTAGGCTGCATTATAAATAAAAAACTGCTCTGTGCAGCAATTTCAGCCTGGTTTCTTTGCAAAAAACTTGTTCCTGAAAGGATGGCAGAGAAGCAGCAACCCAAAGAAGAGAGAAACAAGGAATCATTTCTTCTTCCCTCCTGCCCTTTCAGGGTTGAGCTGGAAAAATTCTTAGGAAAACACATTTCACTCTGACATGGAGGAAGCAGTCCAGGTGTCTAAAGAGGAGCATCCAGTGACATTTTTAACACTGAACCCCCCTGCATATGGTCTCTTAGAAGACAACACATAGGAGACCCATGTCCTTTGGGACCTGCAGGTGGAAGCTGAGGGAGATATCCCAACACATACTGAGCACAGGGCACCCAGGTGTATGAGTGAGTCCCACCTTGGAATCTGCCTCTAATTAATGCGGTTAAAATTTCCTTTGAATCAGAGAAAATCAGGAAATCATTTTGCTTTTATGAGGCTTCCATCACCTGAACATGCACAAAAGTGATACAAAACATGATACAAAAATGATACAAAAACAACTTTGAGAGCCTTTTCTCACACAGTACAGTAAAAATATTGCCATTTGTTCTTTTACTGTGCTCCTGAGGCAGGCTTATAAAGATGTAGGGTAATTATATCAGAGTACATTTTTCAATTAAAATGTCATTACTATCTCACAGAAAATGACTAAATTATATCATTTTGTTCCACAAGTCTGCAAACACTCTTTGGGTTGCTAGCGACATGATTTTCTGCAGACAAATCTAAGAGTGCAGAACTAATGGCTAACAAGTCTGATGTTAGTTTAGATCTGTTCTCTGACTAGAGAGAGGCCTTATGTGAACAGATGTAAAATGAATTGGAAAAAAAAATAATGTCTTTACTTGTTAAGACTCTTATTATCCCTCTCTGTTACCATCTCTTACCGTCAAAAGAAATAAAGTCCCAAAGAATTGTGTCAAGCTGCTGGGAAATGTAGCATCTTGAAAACCCTAGAACAGAGACACACAACACTGAGAGAGGCACAGTCCTCATGGCAGCTGGGTCTCTGATACCCACTGGTGACTGATCCATTGCTCACCAAGAGTGACAGAATTTCACAAAGTTTGGAACCATGGGTTTGAAGTCCAGTGATGCTGGGTGGAGCTGGAAGGAGTCACTGAGCCAAAACGAGGACTTTGCTCCATGTTCATGCTGGTTGCTTCTGAAGCATAATTAAACCCATCTGTGGGTTTCATTACCCTCACTAGCTCCCCTACTTAGGAAAACTGTCTGGAAGACACAAACAGCACACGTACTAAATGTCAGACACATTCTCAGATTGTGCCCTTACAGTTGTATGATTAAATTTGGCAGCCAAGGGAAGTGCTACTGTATCTTGTGTTATTTGAACTAAAACAAGTGATGGAGCTAAAGCTGAGAGTGAATAAAATCCTGTTTCTCAGCTCAGCTGCACAGTAAGCTTTTTATTTTTTCTCTTTTTTTTTTCTCAGAAATCACATATTCAGACAACTGCAGTGAAGACTCCTCACTCCACACATGTTGATACTGCACTGAACTCCAGCTCCAACTCCTGGCTCATTTGTGGTCACTCAGCTGTTCTGTGGCATTCCTGCTTTTTCTCCCTATCATTCACCATCATTGCTCCACAGCAAACACACGGTTCTGTTTCCCCATGAGTTAAGGCTACCAGTAGGGATTGTGCTCCTCCCTTTTGGAGGGTTAGAATTTTCAGCTCCCTTGAACAGATAGGGTGTTAAATATGGTTCACTATCCTCCAGCTGGGGAGGACAAATGCACTGAAAGGTGGCAGAAAGGCATATTTCATGAGTGAGGACATGAAATAACAAAAATGAAAACGCACAATGTTATCTTCCTTTGTCAGTGGAACAGCACTTTTCATTATGCTGTATGCAATGGGAAAATTAACTCTGATACGTGGAAGTGCAAATTAAACTGCTGATTTAGATTATCATATTTCTAGAATAGTAACTTTATAGGCTTTTTAAATTTTTCATTCCATGTAGAACCTCTGTGAGTTATAAGCCTTTTTTGTCAACTATATCTTAAAAGTGAGAGGTTTATATTCCTGCTGTTACATTAAAGGAGGCATTTTGCTGCTTGGAGAGTTTCTCATTTTATTCAGCTGTGGTGACTTTCCCTGATACTCTAGCATGAAGCACAATTAAGACAGAAATGTTCAGTAGCTTTATTATGCCCCTGTGTGAGGAGCTAATCTTTTTATCCCCCACTTCATTTTTCAGGGACTCCCAAAGGGTTTTGCAAACATTACACATTTGCCTAGCACACTCTGTAGTGGCATAAACAAAGAACACATGGACTTCAATAGGGACTTTGGCTTTTATATTTTTAGTAATTCCACTTTCTCTTACTGCAAGTTGCAAGAGTACTGGAATTTCCCAGTTAATATTTTGGGCTTGTGGGTAAATTTTGTTCACATTAATTTGGGCTGTTTGTTACTTTGGTGGATAAGTAAGGGAACAGAGGACTACAATTTTTAAAGAAATGTATTTATTATTTAAAGGAAAAATTTCTTTACACAGAACAATACACAGCTTTCCTTCCTGAACTACCAGTGGGTGACAATCTCTGATGAATGCCATTCAATAAAAATGAAATAAACTTTTTTGGTTTGGTTTTGGTTTGGTTTTTTGGTTTTTTTTTTTTGTTTGTTTTGGGTTTTTTGGTTTTGTTTTTTTTTTTTTTTTTCTATAGGAAACCAGCAAACATTCCTAAGGAAGTAACTCCACTGTTAACTTTTCAAGCACTGGATTTTTGATTTAGCCTGGCTTTCTGTGGACACACACTGTGTGCATTTGTCACCCTGGGTTCAGCTGTCTGCTTGTTCCCTCTAATATCTTGCAAATCTATTTGCCAGTTTTGATTGAATTTGATAGAGTAAGGGAAGACTCAGTGATACAAGCAAATGAGATGAGGACATCGGGATCATTACCTTGTCTCGGATGGACAATGCTATGGACCAGGGAGCCTGGATAATAACTGTAATAAAAGTAATCCATGGATACTTTCCCAGGATTATCCTCCAGCATCTGGAGGTTCGCAGGGATCCCAAGCCACAGCTGCTTCCTTTGTGTCTTGTTGTCTTTCCTACAAAACCAAGGCAAATCTTGTCCTATTCTGCCTGGGTGATACATATTTAAAGCAGAGAATGAGGCCCTCTGAATAACCCTACTGAGTGAAAGCTGCAACACGAGCAGTTATCCCTTACCAGACTTTATTAAAGTTACTCTCCCTGGAGGCTATCCAGCACTTTGTCTTTGGTCTCTCTATTCCTTAGGGCTTGATTACATTGTGATAAATTGTCCTGAGTAAAGGAAAGTGTGAAGCAGACAGTCTGATATTTTCTCTTTTTCTGCCTTTCCTCTTGGGCATTGCCAAGTAAACTGCCATGGAGACCAGCACATCAACATCCCTTTTCCAGGACAGTCTTGTGGGAGGAAGCCAAGGAATTGAAACATCCACAGCAGTAGGCTTCACCTGGCGCTGTAATTTATAGACAGCCACACAAAATATTTTCTCAGTGATGCACATGAGAGGAAAGTGCCTGGTCTGACCTTGTGTGTGTCAGCAGCCAGAAGCATTTCACAGCTTCTGCCCTGCACCAAACTCTGCAGCTTCCAGACCATCCCAGGGTATGGACATGGTCACCTGGTGGCTCTCAGAGCCCAGGGGACTTCGGGCTGGGCACACAGTGACTCTCTGCACTGACAGCACTTCTAGTCCCAGTATCTTCCTAAGGCTGCCTTAAAAATTTCCTTCAAAAACACCATAATCAAACAATTTAATGGTACTACTAAATGTCATTGTCAACACTGGCTACACTTGCCACAGGAGCTCTTGGTCTCTGTTATTTTTTTTCTATGATCTTCTTGTGATGATTGAATGTTATAATTTCCAGGATTCCCACAGGCGATCATTAAAATGCTGGCAAGTTGGTATTGATGATTGGTTTCCACTGCACAAGCAGAGTATTTCTCAGCAGATAAATACACATTTTTTGCCTTGAACAGTGAAAGAAATGTACACTGAATTTCTTTCCCACTGGCAGTTTATATTTCAATACACAAGGATAATTTATACAAGAAAATATAACATTTGTGATTGTATCCAGCATTTACAAAAACAGTCAGGCTCTTCCAATTTTAAAAGAAAAAATTATGTAGGAGATGGGGGACTATTTCTATGTTGATTTTGACTTCTGAGTCATCAAGTTAGGAGAAGGCCCTGTGGCAAAAGTGCTCACCCTACACGGAGGGTGGGAATAAATTGAACATGAAGACAAACTGGGAAGGAGAGAGCATCTCTACACAGCCCTTTCCCTCTCCATGCTAACCATTATATGCCCAGGAAAATTCATGGTGAGGTGCAACCCCTTCCAAAAAGGTGAGAAAACACCAATGTGTATCATGTGGGGATGTAAAAGTCCCTCCTGGTCTGGGGGGGGCTGTGTTTGAGGAGAGCATGCTCTGGCTTGTGACTTTGGTGGCCACATTACAGAGTGCCTTTGCTCAGCTCAGCCCAGGACCTCAGCAGACACAAGAAGAGCAGCTGGAACACCCTGGGTTAGGATGTGTGACCCTGTGGCATCACCTCAGCAGACACAGGCAACCCACACTTGCCTCAGAGCTTCGTGGAGAGTGAGAAAAAGCACCCAAAAGCCGGCAGTGATATTGGACATAACTGAAACCCTTGCTGATGCCTAATGCCAGGCACTGGCCTGGGAGTAACCACTGGAAAAACAGCTATCTCTGCTGGAGGAAGAAGCTTTATTACACTGAAGGAAAGAAGAACTAGGAGCACAGAAAGCCCAGCTGTCCAGTTTGGCTGCTTGGATGGTGTGTCTCAGTCTCTTCCTGCTGCTGGTGCCTCTTCCAGCACCGGTGGAGAGCACCAGAGCCTTCCAGAAGTGTCTCCCTGCTCCCTTCATTGCCAGGAGAGTGCATGGCTTCCTTGTCTGAGTGCTCTAATAAACCCCTGCCTCAGTGCAATGGGTAAGGGCCACAGTCTCACCTTCTGCTTCGCTGCCAATCTTCCTCCACCAAACTTTTCACTCTGCAAGGCTGTGCCAATCGGGCAGCCACACCACCATGAGGTCAGGGCTTTTGCCAGCAGGGAAAAGCACAGGGAGTGCAGGAGCCAGCCTGTGGCTGTGGCTGTGCATGTGCTGGCCCAGCAGCACACAAAGTCACCCATCAAACACCATCATTTTCTCCACCTCGGCTGACCCAGGGTGGACCCATTTTCTTAAGGCAAAACGTGTGGCAGTGGGAGTTACATTGCTGAGGACCTGTGCAAACCTGGCAGCTGAAGGCAGAAGTGCTCTTCCTGAGCTGGAGCAGGCACTTTGTCGGCTCCCTGCTGGTGACTAATGAAGCAGGTCACCCTTTCTGTCCCACGGGGCCTTCCTGAACGGACTCAAAACACACATCAATCTTTATTTTAATGCTGTCACTCCTCCTGCAGAGGTGCTCTCCCTCAAACCCACTTTTTCTTATGCAGAAACAGGGGCTTCCAGCAGATTACCCGTACCTACAATTACCCTTGAGACGCCAGATGGTCACCTGCTGATGGGAAGGTGATCTAGCAGGAAACCACCCAACAAATAGGTGACGCTCTGCCAGGGTGACAAAAGACATATACGAGCCAGAGCTCTATCAGCTGCATTGATAGGGAAGGGGGGAACTGCATGAAGAATGAACCAAGTACTTACCACTCTGCTGATTTCTGAATAAATATTTTTTCCCCTCAAAAATAAAAGACTTGGCGAAAGAAATTTGTTGGTGGGGTTTTTTTGGTGGTTTTTTTTTTCCCTCCTGTACAGTCACAGTTGTGTGGGGTCCTTTGCTTCCCCCTGCTGTCACCCTGAGACGGCACAGGGTGGGCTGTGGCTGCAGCCAGCCGTGGGAGTGGGGAATCCAGCGAGGATGGGCTCCGCCGCCGAGCGCTCCCACAGCATCCCACAGCTGCCGCGGCGCTGCCGTCGAGCGCGGTGAGAGCGGGAGGCCAGCGGCAATAAAAGGCAGCGAGCCCCGCTCCGGGTCTCACGGGCACGGGCAGAGCCCCAGGGAGCCGGGCAGAGCTCCGGGGTCCCGGCGGAGAGCGCTCTCCCACGGCTGGATTTGCCGTGCCTCTGCCCCGTCTCCCACACGGGCAGGTGAGCGGATTGGGCACCCACCGCACTCCCAGGTAAGAGGGGTTCGCTGGGAACCGGACAATGTGCTGGCATGAAGGCCGGTGTGGGGCTTTGGGGTTTGTTAGGAAACTGGATCTGGAAGAGGACTTTGCTCGGAATGTTTTGGAGAAAGAAAAAGCAATTGTTCCCTCTAGCAGTTCTTGGAGAAGAGCCCTTGCTCTGGAGGGGTTTGCTGGCCCATGTGCACCTCCTGTGTCCCAGCAGGGATCCCCTGGCAGTCAGAAGCCATCAAGTGGGAACCGGGATCTTAGGAAGCCCCACCAACTCTGCCTGCTGTGTCCACCAGCAGAGTGGGGCACCTGCATCTGGGAGAGAGAAGAGCTGCATTTGAAAAGTCTGAACATTGTAGTACAAATGTGGATGGACATGGCTCTTCTTTGGACTGACACTTGGTGGGGCCAGCCTGAAGTTGTCTTTTGGCTTTGCTGTCGGTCAGGCATGCACCAGTCAGTGCTCACCCTCTTTTGACTCCTATTAGCTAAACATTTAGGATGAGAATAATGACCGGAAAAATAGTTTAAAGCTAAAACTAGCTGAAATTACAAAGGAAACGGGCTGTGGAGTCTGTGCTACACGCACTTACCACTGCTGCTCGCAAGGGGCAAGGAACTGAGTTCCAACAGGCAGCAGAAATGTGAGACACAGCATCTGTTCTGGGTAGGCAAACCTGGCTGCCCACCACCACCACCAGGGAGGGCACTCAGTGAGGAGTATCAGACAGCCTGCAAGAGGCACAGGGGTGCTGTGACTCTGCTGGGGCTCAGCTGCAAGCTGCCACCCTAAAAAGCAGCTGTATGGAAAGGCTCCAGCCTCCTGCAAGGGGTTCAGAGAATTGCCCCCCCTGCTTGCTGGCCCTTCTAACCCAAGGGCAGTCTCTTTCCACTGGGGAAACAAAACACAGAGAAGGACTGATGGGTGGAGGTCCAGAAGTTGGCTTTGGTCTTTAATTTCTTTTCCTGGCTGAGTTTTATGTTTTTCGTATGACTTTTCCAACTTGCTATCAAACTGGGAGCAGGAGACCTTCCTGCCCTTGTATGCCACCAGTCTTTGTGCTGTGCCAATTTCAGTTTCCTGTGAGTTTCAGTGACAATTTCCCTGTATCAGCTGTGAAACAAAACTACTTTGCAGCTGCCTGGCTGCTGAATTGCACTTTAGCACAAAAGAAAATAATTCATCCTTAACACCCACAGCAGCTTCTGCAGAATCACCAAAGGTGTGGAGGAAAGGGGCAACATCTCTTTATCTGGCAAATAGAATTAATTCTCTGAGGGATTTTTCAGTCCTGGAGAAGCCCAAGCCAACATGTGAGGAAGGACTGAAACCTTACCTGGTAGTTATGTGTGTTGTGTTCTTGTGTGAACAGGGTTTGTGCACAGCCATCAAGAAATTACTTTCTTTATCTCACCTGTTAGAACCATGCACCCAGAGCTTTGAATCACGGTCACTTCTGGGCTCTGTCACTAGATGGTGACATGCTTCCAGATACTGAGTCCTCCTTCAGCTTGTCTTTTTCTTTTAGTGTACAAGAGCAGTAAATAAAGACCACAAAACGTCCAGTTTACCCTCTGCTTATGGGAAAACAGCATTCCCAGCCACAATAATTTAAAAAGATAATTTGACATTTAACTGATTTTTAATATGGCATTGGATTGATTAATATTGTTTCTGTAAGAATTACTGCTTTAAAAGTAATTTTAGTCATAAACCTTTACCTAATGACTAATATTCCCTAACTCTGCATAATTTAGAACACCTTTGTCAGCAGGCATTGCCAGATGCAAAATGAAGGCCTGTTTGTGCATCTTCTAGAAACAAACCTGCACTGAAAGCTTTAAAGTTAATACATCAATTGCTTGAGAAAAGTACCAATTTCCCTTCCTCCTTTCTGTTTTCCCTGAGCATGCAACAGTGTTTATTTTTTTCCTTGAAATGCTCATCAATAGTTGCAGCCCACAGGCACAGTATTTGCTCTGCTGAAAAAGGTGTGGTGGCAGGTATGAGACACATGCACTCACCAGAGGTCAGGCATTCATACATAATTTCCATTCCAGTCCACTGTTCAGTACTGATGGAGATATCATCTGGGATATGAAGATGAGGGCTGGAAAAGGAGAACTAAATTCCATGAGACGTCTGATGAGATCAGGCACACTAGAAACCTGGATGTATACACTGGTGGCTGGCTGCTGCCTGCAAGGGTTACTGATCTGGTGGGATGGCTGTGGATGCCTCAGTCCCTGACTCTTGCTTGGTCATTCACCCACAGGTGAAACCACACCTGCCTCTATTAACTGCCAGGGAACAGCATCTGCAATGCCATTGTGCAAGGAGCAAACCCCCTCCCCTTCCCATGGCAGCAGAGGGTCCTGTCTGGGCTTGGAGACAGCCTCCTCTGCTCAGCCATGACTAGTAGGGCTTGGACAGACTTTGGAGACGGGTATGGCCATGGATCAGCTGGTGGAACAAATCTCTCTTTATCTTCAATACATGCCTGGGACCCTGTGGTCCCTAGTAGGCTCTGGACACAGCATTGCACAAGAAAGCCCTAGAGTGGATCTCATTGCAACTTAGAACACAGTGAGGCTAAGCTTAAAATACTGCTCTGCAACCATTAAGAAATCTAGAGGCTGTTTTGAGGTGGATGCAGGAATGCAGCTTCCTTTATCCTGGCCTCCTCCACACACACCTTCCTCTGTCACACAGCTGCTGGTGGTGGCAGACTTGTGGTGACCCTGGCCAGAAGCTGCAGCTTGGAGCATGCGTCTGTGTGTCTGTGTCTGTATGTCTGTCTGTGTGTCTGTCTGTGTCTCTGTGTGTGTGTGTCTGTGAGTGTGTCTGTGTCTGTGTGTGAACTTTCCACACTCCCATTAATGTGGAATGCTACTTAACTGCCTGGTGCTGTCTGAGGCCCAAGCTCGGATGCCTGGCTGCTTGCTCATCCCTCACCCCACCTTGTAAAAATTCTTCTTTACAAGGAGCTACTTTCTAATCCAGCCACTTTTCTGTCAAAGGCATGTTGTTCTGGGCTCCCTGTGGTTTGCAGTTTTTATTCCATATTCTTCTTCAGAATCCTCCTTGACCTTAAAACTCTTTTCATCCTCTCTCCTGCTTTTTTTCTTTAATTCATTTTTGCTCACTGGTCAATTATTGCTTAGGTTTGTGCACCAAGCCCCACCTGTTTCCCTGGGTTTTCTCATAACAGTGAAATACTTTGTTCTGTCCGAAACCCAATCAAAGTGAAGATAGACCCTTTCATAGCTTTCAGGAGGATGGCATTAATGCTTCTCCCCCAGCCTCCCTGTGACCCCAGGGCTTGAGCATCATCACCAGCAGGCAAGCCTGGGGCTGCTGGAAGGTATATCTGTCTCTGGATGTGCCACACTGCTGGCTGGGTTTGTGCGTGCTTGGGGTTTTTGAGGGTAGTGAAAGCCTGCCAGCATGTGTGAGTACTCTGAGTCAGGATACTTAGTAAGGTAAAGACACTTCTCACAACCATATTAATTTCTCTGTCTCCACAGGCACCCCAAAAGGCTCACCACCATGGCTGCTGGCCTGGAGAAAGCCTGCCACCGATGCATATCTAAAATTGCCAGCAATGGTAAGGCAGTTCTGGTAGCCATTGCCCCATGTATTTAAGCAGCCCTGCTGATAAGCCAAGTACATAAAGGAATCACAATGGTACCAAGTCCCATCTGAATCTTCCACTGAAGTTTCCTTTCCTAGATAATTTTGGGTACTGATGGAGTGTGCAACAGTAACTCTACCCTGACAACAGCTGCCTGTTGCAGTATTTGAAATATAGCAACTAGCACAAAATTTCAAACAAACATCACCATGTACCTAAATATGGGCAGCAACAGACAGCCTAAGCAAAATAATATGTTTGCCTCCTCTCTGAAGTGTTACCTTACACATACTGCAGCAGAAGCATCCACAGGGAAAATCACCTCGTGAAGAGCAGCACAGCCAGCCTGAGAACAAACTCTCCTAGGAGCAATTCCCACCAAGCAAAACTGCTGCCAGCCTGTGTGATGGCACAGGGACACAAGCCTGGGGATGGAATGTGATCAGGAATATCCCTCCTTTCACCCAGTGAGATCTGGGACAGGTTATTCTTCCCTCTGTTGCCTGCTCCATGGCACAAGGGCCACTGCAGGTGGGGGTGTCCCCAATGAACAGCCCCTTGCTGGGGGCTGGAAGCATCAGTTATCTGGACAGAGGTTCTTTTGCATGAGAGCCTGGGCTTGCTCAGGTTTTAAAGCAACTGGTTCTCCCCACCCAGGATGGAGCTCACAGAGGGCTGTAATGAGCTGATAGCTGGTTGAACAGGCTGATTCTTGCTCTCCAAGGAGCAACGCAGCAGAAAGTTGACCTGGGCTGAGGCTGTGCAAGCTGCACAGAGGCACAGGAGAAACACACTTCAGAGGTGGAGTTTTGTAAGACCAGGGAAGCAGTGTCCTCAGCAGGAGGTTAAAATCCATGGGCTTTAAAGCAGCTTACTCCTGCTGACTGCATCTCCTTTCCACTCTGAGTTTCAAGTGCCTTTTGCTTTCACTTCTAGGCAGTAGCAATTTCCAATTCCACTCAAATACAAGAAGCAGCGAACCCCTTGACCACTCTTCCCAACTGATACTTTACCCACACTAATTGCTGCATTTGCCAGTCTAGGGTGTTACCTTGGAGTCTTCTATATTCCTGATCTTTGCTTTGCCTGAAAGGCTCTCAAAGCTCAGAATTAACTTTTATTAATGATTAAATCCCTCAACTCCTTGTTGTCTTACACCCTGGCAGAGAAAATCAGGCCAAAGGGACAGAAAGCTCAGTTCAGGCCTCCTTGCAGAAACCTGGCACAGGTAGAGGAGGAGAGGATATTTTCTGGCCCACTTTTTCATGCTCATCACTGCCCCAGGGGAAAGGAGGGCTGGGGAGTGATGGAAAGCAAGGGGTGCAGAGCATGCATGCTATACAGTGATGAGTGCCTGGGAATGGAACTGGGACCCAACTGATCCCTGTGGGATCCCTCACATCCTGCAGAAAGGACATGCAGGGAGGATCTGGACTCATTGGTGAATATTACAATTTAAAAGGTCAAAAGCAGTATTTTCTCTGATTTTTGTTCCTAGTGTCTACAAGCCAAATGTTACCGCTCCCTGTTATTAAATTACCACTAGAACTTCAATGATGAGAGAGAGAATAATTAATCCTTTCAAATTTTTTTTTAATATTTGGATTAGTTCTGATCTCACCTATGTGCTTCTACACCAGAAGCACTCTATTGGGTACCTGAAAAGTTACCCATGTGTGAAGAACTCAGAAATACCATTCCAGAAAAGTATCTTCAGGTTCTTATTATGCTTAAGTTCAAAATAAGCTCAGCTTTAGCTATGGATCAGCTAATGCATCCAAAATTGATTTTATGTTCATTAAAATGCAAGCCCTCATGAAATGCAGTGATGCTTAATTTCACTTTTCCTCATCATCCTGTATTTATTTTTCAAAGGCCTTTTCAGCAAAAGCCACATTTGTACCTTGGTCTCCTGGTATTTAAATAACTCCCAAGAGCCAACCCACCTGTGGAGCATCTTTTCATTCTTGGTGTAGCAATTTAAATTCAGTCTTCAGTTTACCGACCAGAATAAAAAAGCCTAATCCACTACCCTGGGTCTACTGCAAGCAAACTGAATGGCTCTATATGTAATGCCTAAATATTGTTACAAAATTACTTCTGGAAATTATTCACAAGGGGCCAAATCCAGAATTTAGACCATGGCATAATTGTAGTTCAGTATCCAGAGGCGTAATATAAAATCCAGGCCAGACACTCTGCAATATTGCTCAACCCCCAAGGCAGCTACACCTAGGACATAAATTTTAGGTGGTGTGATGCTGATATCTGGGTACCAAAGTTCTATATTGCAGTTTTTCAACCCTGCCTAAGGAAAGAGTGGTGGAACATGGCAAACAGATGGTGGCCTGAGCTGGGATTTGGTCAGTTTCCTCACACTTCCCCTGCCTCAAATGGTGGCTTTGCACTGGAACTAGGGGCCTCCATGAGAATGGCTGTTCCTTACTGTGAATCCTCCAGCTTCTGAGTATCTAGTCTGGTCAAGGGATTAAATGATGCCAGGGATGGGATTCCTGCCATTCATCCCCAGAGACTATTCCATCAATATATCTCCTTGCTATGGCATTTAGCCTCATGAGCAGAGCAGTCTTTGGTTTTGCTTAAGGATATCTCATGTCTCTACTCTTTGGATCACTCACAGGTCTGGTTTTGAGTGCTCAAACCTTGCTGTTATTTTTTTATTTGGTGGTGGCCAGCCAAGCTGAACAGATTTAATTCCTTTCCTTCATGTTACTTCTTTCAAGTCTTTTCTGCATATCCCATCTGAGATAGTGACATTTTCCTGTGACTTGAAAGCACAGAATGACAGCCAGTAATCACAGCTACCTAAATCATGGGCAGACTCATCCCTGGTCTGTAAAACATATGATCTCACTGGGGGCTGGTTCCTCAGAAGATCTGTTAAGACGTTCTCTGCCACCACGACACCTTCACAGGCTGCATTCTTTCTTTTCTCCAAGTGACTATCAGTACTGCAGGGGATGCCTGCAGATGCCATGCAGGAATAAAACATGGATGAAAATACCTGCTCCCCATCTGCACTCCAGCCTGTTACAGCACCCATGCTGCAGTGCAGCACACTGTGACACTGCTTGCAGAGCTGCTGTATTGCCATCTGCACCTGCCTCAGGGCATCAGCAGGCATGGGGCCCTGCCAACTGAATTTGACCCAAATTTCCTAACACCCAGCCTGCTGGGAGTCAGGCCCCTTCAGAGCAGCATTCCCACAGGGTGTTGTCCAAAGGGCATACTTTGGCACATTTGCACACAGAGTTTTGCTCCTCAGCTTGCTAATGCAGATAAATCCTGGGGTAACTGCAGACTTTGTTTGGAAGCTGGTAGTATCTCCTGTAAAAAAAAAAAATTTTTTTTTTATCCACGACCTGACAGACTACAGAACAAATAGCACCTGGGAGTGATGGTAATATAACAAACACTTCATTTATTACTGTATTTATTATCAGACAGCTTGTCACTCTACTGAGCAGCTTGCACTACAGCTGTGTTAGCATACTACAGAGGAGAGTAGGTAGATTGAGATTTATAGTCATAAATAGCTTCTGAAAATCTTGTGAAGATTCTTACCCGAAAAGAAAGAAAATTTTCTTTCTCCTCAAAGTAAATAGGGACAGCCTGAGCTGATCTGTAACTTTCAAGTGCTTGGAAAACTCATGGTAGCAAAATAAAGTCTGAGGAGCTCACGGGTGAATTGGTGTCACCTCCATACTGCCTCCAGATGCCAAGCAGATGCCAGGGGACAGCAGGCTGTGTGTCCTGAGGCCAGGCACAACAAGGGAGTAGCAGAGGCCTGGGAGGAGAGCTGCAGTGCAGGGGCATGCCAGTGGAAGATCAGGCATCAGACAGAAGAGAGACCATGACACACAGCCAAAATGTCAACAGCGATCTCAAGCGTGTTTGTCTGTGGGGAAATCCTGGCAAGGGGAATCCAGCCAACAGCAGGTTTGTATCAGCTGACTGTACTGCTGGGCAGGACACCCAAAACCTGCACCCACTGATCTAATTTTTGTCACCACAGATTTCAAGGAATGTGCAAGATATTCAGCCACCAGTTCTCTTCTTCCTCTGGTGCGATCCCAGATATGGGCTCTTCCCTCCATCCATTTCCCAGCACGTTAGGATCCCACAGCAGGACTTCATCAGTGCCCCAGCAGGCACTGCCCTGCTGGTACAGAGCACCGAGGTCTCCTGCCTGATGCCAACACCAGCTTCATGGAATACCAGATACCCTTTCCAGGCATGCCTGGAAACACTTCCCTGGTTGTGTTGTGTTTTTAGAGACTACCAGCCCTTTTTTACTGCTTATTCCAGGAATGGGGCCAGGGTCTTCTCCGACCAGCCTTTTTTTATGTGAGGCAATATCGCCAACATAAAAACAGCACAAGCCCCACCTGTGCAGGCAGGTCCTCTCTGCTGAGCCGGGCTACCCTGCGGCAAGTACCATCCTCTGAAGCAATTTGTCTTCGGACCAGAACGGGGCAGCACAGCCCAGACAAACCCAGGCAGAGAATGCGTGTATCCCGGCTGAGCAGCATTTCTGTGAAACCCCCACACATTTAGGGAAAATCAGTCTTCAGCGCTGCTAGCGCCACTGAGAGCGGCTGCAGAGCCCTGCCAGTTGTGTAGGCAATTGTTGAAGAGTCTCACTTTGTTAAACATGGATCTGGAAGCCTTCCCAGACTATGCATCTGCCCCTCCAATTCGAGACCTAAGAGGCTGTAGCTGAATGGGGAGATAATGAGTAAATACATTCCCAGCGACTGCTTTGGGAGCGGAATTAATGAACCATTATCTCTTTCTCTTGAGCTCTGAGTGGTCTCTACCTCCCACTTCTCCCCTCCAAAAGCGGGCTGTTGGGCAGATGTCAGACACAAGCAAGCACGGACACCTGTGTGCCAGATGTGCAGCCTCACTCACGGATGAGCCCCCTGAGCTTTTTTCAGAGGTTACTGCAGCGTCCCTCCCCGGGGTCAGGCAGAACAGGCGCTGCACAACGAACAAATGACACGATGCCTTCTCCTCCTCGTCCTCCTCCTTCTCCCGGGCTCCCGAGCACCTCCCGTGAGGCACGGGCAGGGACAGGAGGCAGCTACGAAGCCACAGGCAGAGGGGGTGACGTCGCTCCGAGGGCTGCGCTGCAGTGACAGCACTTGTGGCCACACCAGGCAGTCGGTGCAATGCCTGCAGACCGAGCAGCACCCTTTTGGGCACCAGATAAATGGGGTGCCCAGCCTGTGGGCACTGTTTGCCCACAAATGAGGTTGGAAGCCCAACTCATTTACAATACCATCACTTCTTGATATGAAAGAATAGTCTAGATAACAGCAAGAGGAGCTAGCACAAAATGTGACACGCGGTGAAAAGGGAGGCTCTAGGCTGAGTTGTTCTAATGAGAGGCTGTCAGTGGTTGAAAGAGCTTAGTCAAGTGTAGGACACTATTCAAGCAGAGGAAGAATTTCTGTATTATGCAGCACTCAAGAGATAGGAGTCTGAGCAAAAATGAGAGAGAGAGAGAGAGAGAGAGAGAGAGAGAGAGAGAGAGAGAGAGAGGGAGACTGGCTGACAGAGAAAGGAGGAGGGGGTGGCACAAAGGAAGAGAAGTGTTTTCTTCAACCCAAAATACCCTCAAGTCTCTCCCAGGTCATGGAGATAACAAACATGCTACTTCTGAGAAAGATGTCTCTCAAGCTCTCAAGTGTAAGATCCTGGTTCTCTGTGGAGAAAACACGAGCAGCATGTGGGGGATGGTGCGTTCCCATGAAAAGTGTCTGCGAGTCAGAAAGCCTGGTGGATCTGCTCTGAATTTTGATGCTGTTGCTATGTCCTCTCTGTTTCTCCTTCTGTAAAACAGAGGCAGTGATGCTGTCCTTTTTCTCTAAGGCAGCCTGAGGGTGGTATTTTGGCAGTGCTGCAGAATTTTCCAGAGCGGCACTGTCCGCAGGGTGCTGGCAGTGTCCCTGCTCCTGCACGGCCAGGGGGACACCATGCACCTTGCAGAGGTTGCAGTTCTCTGGCATGGGGAACTGCAGGACACAGTTCACCTGGGGAAAGGGCTGGTCCCAAGCCAACTCCAAATACTTGCTCCAAGATTTTTTTTGCAAGCCTCCAAGGAGACGTCCTACTCCTTTTCTTATCCCTGCTCTTCTTGGCCCCTCTGTAACCTATGCCCACCTGCACTTTGGCACCCTTAAGCATCCACTTGCAGCCTGAGCCATTTCTGGGAGGGCTCTGAAGGGACACTTGCCACAGAATGTCCTCATTATATTTTACTCTCATTTGGCAGGGCAGCATTTCACTTAATGTTGCCAAGTGTTCACGATTAGGCACAGAGGTGACAGCTCTTGTGAGACAGGCTGCTCACACTGTTCTAGATGCTAGTGTCCCTCACCCACCAGGAAGGTAAGCACTCATCCTCTGCAGCACCTGGCTGTGCAGGGGAAACATCAGGGCTCAGATACACCAGCAACTCTCTAGGTAAGCCCCTCAGGTCCATTCACCTGCAGGGAGAGTCTGTGTGCACCCCTAGGAGCATCCTTCCACACAGCTTAAAGCTGATCTAGCCCAATGACAAATCCCACTCCTTACAGCAGGGCTGCTGCCTTTGTGCTCATGAGCTAAGCCGGGTCAGGGAGTTAGACCAGCCAGAAACTATTCACATCTGTGATAAAGACAGTTTATTTAGCTATCAGTGAAAAGTAAGTGGAATGGCATTAAAGCTGCTATTTGCTCAGCAAACAGATACGGCTCATCAGTTGCCATGGATTAGCTGATGCAGAATTACTTGCTACTGCACAGTTGCCTGGCAGTGCCTCTGAAAAGGATGCAGGATAAGGCAGCAGTGGATGACTCCTTGCCCTTGGATTAAGACAAGCTGCAAGCAGTAGCTGCAAAAGCAGTTTGTGTCTCTCACTGCATCCTGGAAGTGATAAAACCTGTGCTGGTCTCATCACTGCAAATGCTGCACCACGCAGGTGATATTCCCACCCCATCAAGTGCACTGTTTTTCTTCCTACACAATTGTCTGGATTTACAGAGCATCTGTAAAGAACTGGATGGAAATGCTGGCCTCTAAACTTGAACTAGCCCAAATAACACTGTCTTTCTTTTCTCCTTCACAGCATGCTTTATATTTGGGCTCCTTGCTTTCCTTGCCTTACCACTGTCCATGACTTTCATAGGTAAGTTGACAACTAAAGTAAATTGAAAATAGAAACTTCCTGGCACTCTGTGGCAGGTTAACATATCTGGTGGAAGAAAGGAACTGGAAAATTCAGGGTTTCCAACTATTAAACCCCAGTCTTGGTACTTTAGCTTCAGACAGAATCTCAGCCCACGCTCCCTATCAGGAAGGAAGGAGTACTTGAATTCTGACCCTGTTTATCTTAAAAACCCCTCCAGCATGTTTTACCTCAAAACCCAGCTTTGTATGTGGGAGGAAGCTCAGAATCTGACGTATGAGAAGATTTCATTACTCAGGATCCCTCTATTAACTACACTGCAAAAAATTGTAGAAGCATAGCGCTTGAAGGGAAAAAAAGATGTTGTAGGCTGCTATTTCTCTACCTTTTTGAAAGCCAGACCTGATTTTTGGCTGATCTGTCTCTGTATAACCCCTTGAAGGCTGGATTTGTGAGTAGCATTTCAAGATCAAATATTTAAGAAAGGAAAATCCTTTGAGCTGCAGAATTTTATACCTTTTTAAACTGCATAAGGCCCCTCTTTTCTTAAGCATCACCTTTCCCTTACCATTAACATAGATCTTTGTTTGTTCTGTAACACTTCATTGCTCCTTTTGGGCCTTTCACATCCCCCATATGGGCTGTGAACCCCACTTGAGAAACTTGAGTGGAGACACCAGTCCACCTCTGCTTTTAGACAGGCCCATGTACTCACATCATCCCTGACAGATGTCTAACTTGCCCTTGCTCAAGGAAATTCCCATAGCTTCCCAAGGACACTATTTCAACATTTTACTGCTCTCAAAGACAAAATATTTTTCCCCATATCCAGCCTAAATCTTCCCTATGGCAAATTGAACAGATTACAGCCTGTCCTGCCCACTGTGGTCACAAAAACATATTGGTCTCTGTCCTGCTCAAGAGATCCTTAGAACTGTTTGATGGCTGCTATTATAACCCTGCTCCATCTTCTCTTTTGTTTTCCCAGAGGTCTTAAAAACCTAATTCTTTCATCCTGACCTCACAGGTCACTGTTTCTGTAGCTTTTTTCTTTTTTTTTTCCATTTTTGCCTCCCTCCTTTGACCTCTGTGCAATGTAAGTACTTTTCCTTATTAATAAAAGAATGATGTAACACAGGCCTCCAGCTGAGACCTGAGGAACGAGCAGTGCAGAGTAATTAGCTCCTCTGTTTAACATGAAGGATTCCTGTAAACACACCTCAAAATGAAACATGGTCTCTCTGCACCAACCCATTTCCTTCAATTTAGTTTATGATGCATTGTAAGCCCAGATGGTTTTTGGCAGTGCTGCTCCCTACCAGACATATCTTGTTTTTTATTTACCTCGAAGTTTCCTCCCCTACACACAGCGTTTGGCTCTATCAGTTTTTATCTTGTAGATTTTGAATGCCATTTCCCAGTGTATCCAGATCACTTTGAATTCAAAGTCCTCAAGAGCCCTTGTCTTTGACAAACCCTTGTCTTTGAGAAGCTGTTCACCTGGTGCCTCGCTCCTCATGAAGGATGGTCCAAAGGAACTCTAGATGCAGATGCTGAGGGCAAGCTGCATCCCACCTAGACTCGGACTGTGTGCATCCACAGCCAGGCTAAGCACTGTGTGTTGTCCTTGCAGGCTGTTAAGGGAAATGGATGTTCCTGAGAGTGAAACTCCCACACCCTCTCTTAGGTGTCTGCCTTGACATGAGGTGACTTTTAAGGCAGTTGGGGTGCCTGGTCCATTGGCATGAATAGTTATCCAAACCCACATAATAAGTGTTCAGCTAAAGGCTGGTGCCATTCCCTTAATCTGGGGCTTTCAAAGTACCACTCATGACTATGGTGGGATTCCAATTAGGATGTCCTAATTAGGAACCAGGGAGTTCTAACGAGGGATTGGGGAGCAATTAGGAAGCAGGGAAATGGACTGAACTGCTACATCTCAACACTTCTGCTCTTATATTTATCCATGACTTAAGATTGCTATTTATCCCTTAAGAAGATTCTAGCTTTAGCTTTTCCCCAGGCTGAAAATGCCTGAACTGTGAAATAGGGATGGGAAGGTATAATACAAAATGTGGCATGGTTTCCATGCATACTGACATCCTGCCTTCTGGAAATGAATCCAGGTCTGGAATCTGACCACTTAAAAGTATAATTTCTCAGGAATATTTCACAGTATCTTTAAGATCAGTGAGAAGGGGAAAGCCTATGGTAAGATATTAGCCTGGAGCTCTGGATATCTCCTGCATCACACACAGAGCCCTTTTTTCCCCTACAACTTACTGAAATTAAGAGATAATGTCACTATAATGCAGTGTTGTCAGAGGATACTGGTTTCCTGCAGCTCCATATCAGCAGAGGTATTTTTAGTAAAATAAAATGTCAAGGAAAATGCAGATATTTATTTTCCAACCAAAACCCTATGATTTTCTGATAATATTCTGTTACCATGATCTCAGAAAAAAACTTGTTGATGTGCCTCCAGTCATTTTGGCTCTTGCTTTCTACAGAGGAAAACTGTAAGATAAAATACTTGTTAAAACTCAGAGATTAATAACAGGCAGCCCTGGTAATAATTACATGCTAAAATTATACACTCTTAGAATTCGATAATGCTGTAAATCACAGTATAATTCAAGATGCATGAAAAGGACTCAGCATATTTTCCAAGCTGCAGACTGGTGACATCACATAAGCCATAGATTGTTTAGCAGCTTTTTCACTTTTACTGGCAAAGATCCCTTTTTTCACCAAACACTCCAAAGATATAGAGATTTATTTTAATTTTTTTTTTAGTTTCCGGGACAGTGAAGGATTACTCTCAATAACCCATTCTTCTATGTTGTCCAGAGTACCTTTATCTACAGAATTCCCAAGGGTAGCTAAATCACATTTGAAAGCTAATGACATTTTTTTTTTAATAAGCAGCCTAAATTGCCCCCTGTTCAAATTTAACCCACTACTACTCCTCACACTCATAACACCAAACAATTCCTCCAATCTCAAATGCTCTTGAGAATTGTCTGAAGCCTAATCTCACACTCCATGCCTTTATGTGGGAACCAGTCTTGTGCTTTAGCAGTAGTGGTTCAAACAATCTTTCCTTGCATTCCAGTCCTTCAGCCAGTCCTCTAATTTGCTGATATGCTTTCTGATAAAATGGCGCCCAAAAGCAATTACTTCAAAATAAATTCTCTGCAGCACCTAGATCCAAGTGTAAGGTTCACAGTCAGGGCTCAACTGAGGTGTGTGCTAAGTGATGACAGCTACAGCCATCCACGAGGAACACCTGAAAATGGCCTGGCATGTTGAGGTCTCTGCCTCCCATTAGGAATAAAGTTGTGTAGTGGGCACCAAAGAGCAGATCAGCCTTGATATACAGCAGCCCTCCTTTCCTATGGGTGTACTTCAGCCATTCCAGCCGAGAAGAGCAAAGCAGCTACAAGAGGCCAATGCTGTATTGACCACTCATATCAAGGATAATCATGAGTCACAAGGACACTTGCTTGGTAGCAATCCTTTATGGGCCATGCCAGAGCACTGCCCCAAATGGTGCCCTTAGAGAAGCTCATGCCCTGTTTGCTCACAAGTGCTCTTTCCACTTGCTGAACCCTGTGTCCTGGATCCCACTGCAGTGCTGTTCTGTGGTAGCCAAGAGGTAAAATGTGTAAGTACCTCTGCTTTCCCAAGCCTCCCATCTCTTGCTTTTTCCTCTTTGGATGCTGTTCAGGCTGTGTCTGATCCTGCACAGGTCTTTGGTTCATTCATACGGACTCCTGTGCTGGTCCATGTTCTGGTCAGGCTCTATTGCTTTTCACTCTGAACCACAGATTGCTCTGGCTTGCAGGGAGCACTGCAGTAGAAGCAGATCTTTGATCTCTCATGGGCCATATATCCCATTTCTAGCAGTCAAAGGAGAACATATCTGTTGCTAATGGGAAAGAAGAGCTAGCACTGATGTTTTCCAACTAGTTTTGGTGCTCCCAGATAAACCAAACACACGCTGTGTGACAACTGACTGGCACATTTTCTGATTTCAGTGTAACAAATACCAGTGCCCATCTGTCAACTGTAGGTCCACATTTCCTATTCGCACCTTGGGGTGTATTTTTAAAGTTACTACTGTGTCACCTGCTTTGACCTACTCTTTCACTGTCATAGCTGTCTGCAGTATTCTCCCAAAACCTACAGAGTGCCGCTGTCTGTCACTCAAATCCTTCCCAAAACTGACTGATGTCATGTTATATACATGAAAGGATTCCATAATAGATTTGTCTGGGAAAGAGAATCGGAGCAGCATGAGAAAAAAAAGAAAGGCATTTTTTCTTGACCTTTTTTTCCCCTTAAATTGAAATCTCAGTTAACACACTGGAAATAGAAACTGCCTAGGTTCCTAAACTGAAATATATTCCCAGTGATCCCAGGCCAGCTGCTTTTGTGGCAGTCTATTAGATGGCCAAGTACTTTGGAAACCTTGGCAGCAGCTTTCTGATGAACGTGATGTAATTTGTGACAATTTCCCTACTGCCCACCCCTCTAAAGCTGGGAATCTGAGCAGGTCTCAATGTTACATAGCGGTAAAGGGGACAAAAAATTACAGCTTTGTAATAAGAATGAAAGGGAAGAGAGTCCAAATCCATCTAAGTGCAGCCTTTTTCATTTATACAAAGGTTGGTAATAAATACTTAGAATAGAAGAGTCCACAGCCCTTACACACAGAGGATCACAAAACTGCAGAGTACAAAACACTGTCCCATGTCCTGTGACTAAAGTCAGACCTGTAGCAAGCAACCACAATCCAGAGCATCTGTATTACGCCATGCAAAGAGTGCAGGAGAGGTTCAGGACATGAGCAATGCTCTGGACCAGCCATAGCAGTGGATTTGGTGGACAAACTGACAAGCTAAAGAGGATTACAGCTATAGAAAAGAAAAACCAAACCAAAACAACAAACAAAAAACCCCAAACAACAAAAAACTCCACCAAACCAAAACCCACTGGTACTTCTTTCCTAATTCCTCCTATTTAGTGTGGTTCTGAAAATGGAGGCAAGACATTTCACCTGAGAGATGTTTAGCAGTAAGACTAGCACATTCCTTTTGGTATCCTGCAGCTAGCTGACTCCACTTATTCAGAGAGAAGTCAGAATATCTCCTCACAATCTATTTATATAGCAAGAAGAAAACAGAAAATCCTTTCTACCCTGTGCAACTCATCTGTTGAAGCCCTGAAACATGGGATCAATACCAATAAAATTACAGTGTAATGAACTGTTTAAAATTTCTGAAGATGCCATTGGGTAAGAGACTTGAGTGGGAGATTCCTCCCAGCTAACTTGTAGGTATCTACAGCTGGCTATCTGGATTCCTTGTATAGCCATGGAGAGACAGAAGTGCTTTCAGGAACCAACTCACCCAACCCATTTCAAATGCCTATCTTAGGATAAATGAATTGAATTTTACAAGTGCCTGTTTCTCCCTATTGACTTCAGAGTGTAGAAAACTAGTTCACATATGGATGCCTGCATTGCAGACATCTATATTTGGACAGATGAGTTTCACTGCCACAGACCTGTATCACAAGCTTCAGTCTCTACTGCCAGCAACATCCTCACACAGCCATACACCCTCTTCCCTAAAACTTACCCAACTTTCTCTTTCTTGCAGTAGATTTGAGGGTTGCCAGGGTCCTCAGCTCCATAACAACCAATTCTTTTATCCTTCAGCAACCCAAACAGCCTGGAAACTTGAGCTTCTACAGCTCCCTATCAGCTGCCTGGAAAGCTAAAACAGTTCCAGGTGCACCCACGGGTATTGGCTCCCATGCTTCCAGGCATCTGACTCAGGAACATGCCACACTCATAGGAACTAATGAGCAGGAAAATCCTGGGGGAAGTTTATCAGAATTCCTTTTTTGTAGTTTTGATTTTCAGTGAATTTTCCACCGCTGATGAAAATTTCCTGTCCAGCTCAATCAATGGTTCATTTAACAAAGAGCTGTGGCTGAAACTAGTGACCTCTATATGTGGCTGCAATTAGTATTGCCAGAAAATGGTAATGTTAGTTTTGCCTTTGCTCTCTCTTCTTTCTCCTGCCTTTTGCTTGTTCATGGCCCTCACTCCTCTAGTGGGAGGTGCAGCCCCCTTTTAATTCAGCCCCCATTTCAACACAGGATACAAGTCTTGGGTGTAAGCAATACACTCTACTTACAGCCTCTATAGTTCTCACTGTACAGCTTGTTGCAATATCTGGTCACTTGAGATAACAAACATCCATTTTTGCCATTCAGGAATGAAGTTTTTGGAAGACTGCCCAGTTCAGCCACTGATTCCCTTATATCTGTTGGTGGGTGGTGTGATTGGCAGCTTAAAGGTAATGTGCCTTCTGTGTGTGAAAAACATTTTGTGTGACTCAACTTTGACTTGCTAGTTGAGACATGATGCTAGCTCCACACAGCCACATGCACCCAGTAGTGGAGAGCTACGGGATCGGGCTGTGCTTGTTCCAGCACCAAAAGCACCTGTCAGTCAAGTGAGCTGCTAATGAGCTCAGCATTGTCCCACACATTGTGGTGTGACTTTCTCCTGCACCACAGCATCTGTGCTACCATCCCTACTGAGGGAAATGACTACTTGTCATGGATGTCTGTGGTAAATGGGGTCCTTTTTCCACAAGCAATCTTCCAAGCATGTCAAATCTTTCTCCATTATTTTCAGACAGACAGGACAAAAAGCTAAGTTACTCTCCTTGCTTTGGGAGTACTATAAAACCGCTTGTGTTTGTACATAGTCCTTCACAAGTTCAATTTACTCCCACTCTGACCTGGCCAGAAGTAAATGACTGCAGCAGAATCACTTCCTTCCAAAGTAAATATATCCCTGCAACACAGCAGGGCTTATTAATCTAGATGCACCATTTTCTAACCACAACTGTCTGTCTTCTAGGGGACTGTGCTCACTTATATCTTTGCTGAGCCACAGTCTGGCAGTTTGACAAGTAGAGGCACCTTCATACCTGTGATAAACCCTGGTCACTTTAAAGCTATATAACTCTGCATTGACTCCAAAGGATCCACCCTGTTCTGACAGTCATTTTGCAGATGGTTTTAACTGGCCTTTAGGGAGCATGAAGAGCCTTACCACAACATTTCTAGCCTGTTTTCTTTGCCAGGACTGAAAGAAAGGGGAAAGAATTCTCCTCTGCAGTTCTCTGCATTCACTGCACTCTTTCAGAATGGTAACCCAAAAAAACACAGTACATCAATGAGATATGAACCATGCCCTCCAAGGACCTTTGGTCAGTAAATAAGAAAGTGGGAAAAAAAAAGTAAGTGCTTAATCTTGTTACAAGAAATTTGCTGTGTTGTGAGTTTTATTGGCAATTGCTTAGTCATTCGATCACACCAGTGGACTTATCTGTATAATCAAAGGTTCATTTAATATTAGTTTTGAAAAGATTAGAGCAGAACTGAAAGGAAATTTTGAGGCTAGTGGACTGAAACTTTCATAAAAATGTTGACTCGTTCTTAGCTATTTCTGGTTTAAAAGTCAGGTTTTTTTACTATAACTAAGGTGGCAAACATCAGATAATATTCATGCTGACATCAAATAATGGTTTGAATTTTACTTCAGCTGACAGCAGGACTGCTTATTTTGCAGTTTGGCAATGCATTTGGTCAGAACTTGATTAGCTTCACTCACGTGGTATCTCAGTGCTTGGTCTGCAGCCAAATTCAAGTCTCTTGCCCATCTGAACTCTGTCCTCTGTTCTGTTCACTGACTGCACTGACTTCATCCAGCAGTGCCCTCGTTTGTGCTCTGAAAGTTAAAAGGTCACAGAATGGGTGCAGGATGAAGTCTGAATGGATGCTGTCCTGTGATGGACATGATCTAATAGCAAGTCATTCTAGCCCAGATCTGTGCAGTCTGTAGACTCCTCATCTATTTCTTTACCATCTCCAGTCTTTTAAAAAGCAATGGTAACTGTTCACCAAGGCAACTGAACCATTCTAGAGCACCCAGAGAGGCCTGTTGAATTCATGCCATGCTGCTCCATAAATATATGTTCAGCAGCTAGTAACAATGTGAGCAACTGCCAGCAATTTCTTCAATCACGCTTGGCAAGGCAATATCCATAAGAATTAAATGCACTTTCTGTGAAGTACTTAGATGCAGTTGAGATTCATAAATCTACCTGGGAGGTCTCTCTGACTGCCTCAAACCCAATACTCATCTGCCATTTAACTCCACTCTCACTGCTGAGCTTGACAGAACATGAGTGCTGAGCTGAAAGCTAAATGGACTGAAGCAGGCTTCAGGTCCAGCCACAGGCACCCTCATGCAGACCCCCTGAAGCCACTGGCCAGGCAGGTTTAACTCTCCTGTGCCTCATGAGTCTGTGTAAAACAAATTTTCATATGAGAAGATGATAGTTTGAGCAAGCCTGTTGCTTTAACTGCTCAGCTGGATGTAAGACATCAGTGGAAACACCATTTTTTTGCCTACGTTGGTGCTGGGACTTTAAACTGTGTTTCTCAAAAACTGGTACCAACATCTGGTCTGGAAAACCAGTTGGTTTTGTGAACAAATATTTAATCATTTATATATAACCAAACAGTTTTCCAGGGAAGAGTAAGAATAAGAGAAAACTCTGGATTCTCTTGCTAAGCTTTTCCTATTGAAAATGGGGCACATGGAATAAAATCTGAGCCTGGAAAAATGTACACCCAAACAGGTTTTCCTTGGCCAGTGTTCTGGAGAAAGAAGAGTGTAAAATGAAGGATGCTCTTCTCTTTCATTTCAAGCAGAAAAATGAGCATAGATCATAACTCTGTGAAAGAGAACATGACTGAGAACCCCAGTGAATCTAGCTGTGTTCTTTGTATTGTCAAGACTAAATGAGAAATCCAGGCATCACTGATGAGTCCTACCGCATTTCCCTGTATACCAGACCTTCCTAACCACCTGGCATCATGGCATTCCACATATTTCTCTGCTAGTTTCAAATGAAGGCAGGAACAGGGTAATCTGGGAAAATGGCACTTAATTGAAGAAAATTTGGCAACAACACATTGCAAGTATCTAAAGCAATTTCTCTGAGGTTTAAGTCATAGTCTATATGCTTCATAATTTGATATAAACTGATCCAAGTTTATAACCATGGAAAAATAGAGTTAGAAGAGAAAAATCTACCCACTACAAGGCAGGAACTACACTACTTAAGTCATTTAGCAGTTACTGTAATCTGTTCTTAAAAGTCTCCAGCGTGGGAGCTGCTGCCATCTCTCTACACAATCTGTTCTCATGCCTTTCTATCAGCAATTGTTTTCAAATGTATGACCCCCACTGGTGAATAACCTACAAGGAAAAAATGCATTATTTTCCAGCAGTACCTGCCTCATTTTTGGCTCCTTAGCTTTCTCTTACACTGTTTTCCCACACCCAATTTAATTTGACCCAAAGACTGGCAGTGGCCAGAAGTTGTTCAGACTCTCTGCAGACACTTTACTTATTCCCTTTTCTCCCCCAATGCCTCCAGGTGACTCTCCTGCTGTACGACTCAACCAGGATGAGGCAGCTGCTTTCCAAGTCTGTTGTGATTGATGATGATGACGATGACGAGTATCCCTGGAGGCAGAATGCTCACAAGTACTACGTCCATCTAACCCTCAGCCTTTTCCTCTTTCTCTGGTTCATTCTTGGGAACTACTGGGTTTTTTCTGTGTATCTGCCAAACTTCATCCCACCTTTTCATCAGCCTCAGGATTACTGTGACAAAACCCTGTACATTTTTGCTGTTGGTGTTCTCATTATTAGCCATACTGTTCTGTTTCTCCTTATCTTCTGTAGCTGCTGCATATACTGTTTTTCCAGGCAAAGATTCTCTTCTGAGGAAGACTAAATGCTACATAAATAAATCTCCAGATGTTTGGGAAAGCGTGTACAACAAAGAACAGGCAATAATTCACCCTTGTGTACATCTTTGTTGTATGATATATATGTGTGACAGCAGTCAACTTCAAGGGGAAATTAAAAAATACAGTGCCATCTGGAAATAGCTATGCTGGAATACAGCATAGTCTACACAAAAATGCTGCTGCAGGTGCCAGGGTGTATTCCTGCTAACTTTTACATCCCATTTTTTAACTCTGGATGCTTTACCAGGAGCGAGCTCTTGCAGATGACAAACTCCTCTAAAACCAGGTCCCCCTTTTGTTGTAAATAGCACAGTACATCTTTGCCTATAAAAGTAGCCATGTTGTTCTCTTCACTGGGATCTGAACATCTCCCCATAGTCTTGCTGAGGTTTACTACTGTCCCTGCTTTATAGATGAGGGAGCTGAGACAAAGGGTTGTATTCAGGCCACTTTGCAAAAGCACATGGACTCTGTGGACTCTGACAGTAACTGAGATGCTCACTAGAGAGCTATTCAAACCACTGTCAGACTGGCCAGCAGCTGTGATAGCAATACGAGCTTGTATAAAAGGCAGCCTGAATATGGCCCTCAGGTCTCTTCTGAACTTGGACTAGGAAGCATCTATATCTAACTTAGGGGCTAAACCAGACAGTATGAACACATCCATATATATCCAATACATCCAAAGTGAGCCAAGGCTGCTTTGCAAGTCTTTGGCAGAACAAAAAACTGAGCTACTGAGTGTCAGATCGGTGCTTCAACCAGGGCTCAGCATTCCCCAGTCAGGGGATACACTTTTTCTATAGCAGTAATTTGTCAATACTACACTAACACAAAGATTACTGTCAAACCATTGTGATCAAGTTCACAGAAAAAATGATGGTGTGACCTTGGTATTTTGAATATAGACCACAACAATAAGACATCGGTGGAGATGTGAGAATTTCAGGCAGATGTGTCCTCTACAGTTCTCTGGTTGTGGTGTGAATGTACATTTGATTTGTTCACCTTGGTGCTGTACGTACTGAAATCTGTACTTAATGGACAGATGCAATGCAAACAGCTTTTTAGTCAGCAGCAGCAGCTTTAAAAGCACCAGCATGCAGAGAGACAATTTTTTTTTTTTTTGTGATATGTAATGGAACAACCCTAGAACTGGTCCTGGTAGATTGTTTTTCATGTGTTGATGAATGCAGTATAAAAGTGCTCTTTCTGCTTTTGCTGTTATGCACTTATGTTAATGTGGTCAAAACGGAGGGGCTCCTCTCTAGATGAGCTTGAGGGCGGCCCAAGGCACAGGAAAAGATGTGTTTTGTGTATTTTGTCTGTTAAAACCTGCACAGCTAAACTTGTGTTTTAGAGAAACCCAAAAGGATTATAAAATGCCTGTGAAAGGGTGAGATACGCAAAAAAGCTCAACAATATGCCTCAGCTGAACAGGGTCTGCCCAACCATCCTTCCTGGGACTGAGCCTGAAAGCAGTGTAACATCTGTGGGAACCACCTGTCTTCAAACAAGAAGATTTATCTCACCAGCTATTGTATAGATAAGTAAGCCTGCATTTGGTTTACAAGGATTTTAATTCAGGCTCCAGATTTAAGAAGTGTTTATTTGCAGAGAACTAATCTCAGAAAGAAGGTAGGATAAAGATGAAAAAATCTGACATGAGGGCAGCATCAGTGTAGCTTTCCCCTGCTCTGCAGCATCCATTCAGGACAGTCACAGCCAGGCTGCCCCATTCAGAAATCCATGGAATAGCTATTGCTAATACTGCTGGCTTAGGCCATGCACAGTTTTATGCAGGGAAATAGGACCAATGGAAATCTTTCCTTTAATTTGTGGGCCTCAGATTGGATCTGGGAAAAATCACTGGCTCTGTTTCCCAAAGAGCTGCTCCACCACACACTCTCCACACTGCCCCTCACTTTTCTGAAACATAACTGCTGCCAGTGGTGAAATGCTAGAATTCCTCTTTCCCACCACAAATGCTACAATGGCTCACCATTTGGGTTTCAGGATTTCAGGGTTCAGTTCTGAACTGATCTATGGGATTTTACCTTCAGTGGAGAGCTTCTCTCCTTTGTTGAGAACCCAAAATGTTTAAGAAATTGCCTATCAGAAGGCATAACTCCATCCATCACTCAAATGCAGCAAAGCAGCTGTTTTTGGTTAACACAGAAGCCTGGAACTGGCATAAAACCAGAAAATTATACTGAGTTGATAATGCAAAAGAAATTTAACAAGCAAGTAGCTCCACCCACAGGGCTCCAGTACAAACTTCTCTGTTGGAAAATACTGCTAGAATCACTCTTAATCACCGGGAATCAAGGGCTAATACTCCTGACCTAAGTCTGAATTGATTCTAGTGACCTCACAGCAAGTGATGATATCCTCCTATTGGAGCAAATAGGAGGAGATTTTAGTTCAGCCCAGAGGAGAAGATATGTAAGGTGACATTGCCTTGTTTGCTGTGTGCTTTCATGGCATGGTTACAGCAGTGCAGCAGATGTGCAGTAATTTGCCAAACTTCAGCCACACGACAGTACACCTGAGGCCTATGCCCCATTCATGGAGGTTAAGACTTACTGATTCTCTACAGTCTGACATGGAGGATCAGTTCTTCAGATATGAGAACCCAAGGCATCCACTGACATCTCAGGAAAGTGCTGCTAAGTCACTGTGCTAGTGTTCAACATCTGGCTGGTACAAACACAAACTTACAGAGGTTGTATTAATGAGGCAAAAGACATTTGTGAAATATTTTGAAGTTATACAAAGTAAACAAAACCAAAACACTTTGCTACAACCAAGAGAGAAAAATTCCGCACTGATAATATTTACCTTTACCTTGGGTACATCAATACGCTATGGCATATACGAGTGAGAACATCAACACCTCCAAAACAGTTGGAGCCATCACTTCTGTGCCCAAAGGGATCTAAGCATGCCCTCTGCACTTTCAGCAGACTGGAATCTTGCAGGGCTGGAGCAGGGATACCTGGTTTGGGCATGTGATTAGATACACCTGAGCCACAGTGACTCTTCTGACCCACCAGCAGTTGCATAGTTTCTCTCAAGTTGTCCCAGTAGCACTCAAATCTAAATGAAAACAGTTTAATGGAAGACACTTTATCTCACTGAGGGGCAAGCTATGAACATGTGCACGGGCCACAGCACCTTAACTTGCAAGCAGCAGCATTCTGAACTGCCATAAAAAGATGATGTCCCAGACAAATGCTCAGTCCCTACAGAAGTAGGTGTGGCTCCTTAGCCACAGCTGTGGAGGAATTAAGTCATTACAGCCCAAAGGTCAAGCAACTGAAAATACAGTCTACACCTTAAAATGTATAATTTTAATTTTGCCACTAGACTAAAATTACAAATTGAAAATGTTAATTTTCTTCCCACAGTCATATAAATGTCTACTGAAAAACTGAACAAAATACACCCTTAAGCTAATTATTATGCACTCCGTGTTGACTACAATGCAGGAAACCAGCTCTGTTTCAGTTATATCAGCTCCCCTTCTTGAGAAGGAGAGGTCTATTTCCAGTATTTAAAGGAAAAAATATACATTACTTCAATAGATAGGATAACCAGCTCACTGCTAGTTGTGAGTACTACACAAATCTAATAATATGAAGATGCAATGACAATTCTGTCTGCACACACTGACTCTATACACATACATACAAGTGCACTGTCAGGAGCCATGAAATAAGTTACACTTATTACAGTTTATTGTCAACAGTATATTTGTCCTCCCACTACTCCACCTTCTTTAGCAATAGGCGTAAGATTCCAGAGCTCTAGAGAGCAGCTTTCCACAGCTATTTCAGAAGCAGCAGGCAACCAAGCAATCCTTCACTCCAAATGTTGAACACAGATAGCTCCTACCTGCTGGTCCAAAGAAGAGAGAAAAGAAGAACATCAGACATACCACAGACCTCATCTTCTCAGCACTGAAAACCAGAATGCTGTGCTGTCAGAGAAGATGATCTCTCTCACAGAGCACTTGCTCTGACCTTTATGAGGTCCCAAGACATCAGACTTTAAACCTACAAGGTAACTGTGCAGAAAAAAAATAACCTAGAATAGCTTCTGCTCCTTTGTGCTAAGAGCTGTTTCAAATGTCCCAGATCGTGAAATAGGAACAGTTGGTGTAAAAGGTTGAAACACTTTGACTTTACAGGCAAAGGGCTACAAAGATTAAACTGATGATAACTCCTATATATTGTACAACATTTTAAACTAGACAAGTTTCTGTAAGTTATCTTAAATCTTTTCTCAGATAATTAATATTCTCCAAATTCTAGCTGATAGGGACTTCGTGTCACAAGGAGGACCCTTGTATGTTCTACATGTAATACAGAAATGATTGTTACATCAGGACTGCAATTTGAAACTGATGCTTGGTGACATACCTTTCTTCAGGTCCCTGTTCACTGCTGGAGCAGATGCCTCAGGTATCAGCCATAGGAAGAAACAGAAAATGTTTTTAGAAAGTATAGTACTTGAGGGAAAATAAAAAAGGCTGGCAAGTGCCATCTGATATTGCACAGTACAAGGAAACTGCTGAAAAGAACAATGTCATATTGTAAGATTTCCGACCAAATTGTATGAAATTCTGAGAAATCATGTATATGTGTTTGTAACACTGAATTTCTACCAAATGTCTCATTTGAATAAAAATGAGTGTAAGTGCATAAGCCTATGTGACTGCAGTCTAAAAATTAAGGTACTTTACATTTACCAGGCATGACAATTTTAATCAAGCCTGCTGCAATTTCACTGAGATGAATAGTTATATCAGAGACTGATTTCGCCCACAGATTTGAATCTCAGCCATACTGACTCTTTTGTATGATTAGCAATACTCCAGCAAAGGAAGAATCCACAATTCTCTTCCCCATGCTGCAGTACAGCAGCTCGAATGTGAGAGATGAAAACTGTGGGCCTGCAAATCACCATACAAGAAAGCTTTCTATTTACAAGTCCTCTTGATGCCCAGATGAGTTAGGTACCTGCAGGTGGAAGGGAGCCTACAAAAAAGATGGAGAGGGACTTCTTACAAGAGCATGTAGTGACAGGATAATGAGAAATGGCTTCAAGCTGAAAGATAGTAGGTTTAGGTTAGATAATAGGGAAAATTTCCTCACTCTGAGAGTAGTGAGGCACTGGAACAGGTTGCCCAGAGAACTAGTGGGTGTCCCATCCCTGGAAGTGTTTAAAGACAAATTGCAGAGAGTACTGAACAACCTGGTCTAGTGAAATATGTCCCTGCCCACACCAGGGGGGTTTGAACTACATAATCTTTTATGTCCCTTTCAATGATATCTTATGGATTTAATTGCCAATCCTTTTGAAAAAAATATCGCCTTTCAGTGTAATATGAAATGACTACACAGGATGCAGTGGAGAAAAAAAGTCCACTATTCACTCTTATTCACAGGCTTCTATAGACAACACCTTTTTATTGTCCCTATTTACTTTTGTATTGCTATTCTATTTCTGCTTCTGGATTTCACAACAGTAGTCTATTTCAGAATGTATCAGAAACAAAGAGTTGCTTCAGCATTTTTTTGTGCACCTGTTTGTTTTTAAAAACTTGTCCAACTTGTCCAGGTGAAATAAGACTTTAAGTAAACAGGTCTGGTGCTTATTTCATGGGAAGATTTGCCTCCACAGCTTTGCAGGATAAATTTCACATATCTCAGCAAGTTTTGTTACAGCACGGGGACTGCTTGAAGAGACAAAACTTCCGAGTATTCCTTTGGCATTTGAACAAAACAGCAAACATGTAAACAGGTGTGTGTATTCCTCTACTTGTAGATACCTCTTGGAAGATACAGTCTATTAGATAACATCTGCAATTTGGTAACAACTGGGCTGGAATAAAATGCTTATAAAGCAGTAAGATTTGCAGAAGAATAAAAAAAGTGTAGCAGGACTCACCTGAGTCAATAAGTCTGTAAGCACTCCTGTCCAACAGCTGGCAGGAAGAACAGTAAGATCCAGAAGAAGCTCAGTAAGAAGAAAAACAGGTAGCTGAAGAAAATGTTAGTTTAGATATCTGCATTACTGCCACAACCTAGCAACAAACATGTATGCATTCAAGTATATTGTTTACTGTAGGAACAAAAAGAATTTTTCAGTCATGGAAATCACAAAATTATCCTTTACTGACTAAAAAAATTATTCTCTAGGATGCATATCAACTATAACGTTTCAGTTTTATTACTTTGAAAATATCCTAAGCAATCCTATTATTTTTAAAATAATTATATACACTTCAGCTTGCATAAATTATTTGATATATAGGAGATTAACTAGGTTAGCAGCAGGTTTAGCTGCTTCTGCCAGCCAATTCTTTCCACTATGGGAGGACACCAAGCAGCCCCTCTCTTCACCAGAAAATGCCTAACCCTGGGAAGCCCTGCAGGCTCCCATAGACCAGGGCCCTCAGCAGTGAATAAAGCAAACCTATACTTCTGATAAGGCACAGCATGAGATTCCTTTTACTGGTCCCTGAGCAATGAGGGATAGATATGATGACATACTGCCACACTTGTTCCTCAGTAATAAAAGACTGTTTGGTCTGGGAAAAGCCTGACTCTTCACTGGAAACAACACTGTTGATGACAGCAGCTGGCAAACTTGGTGATGACTCGGGTACACAACAAAGAAAACACCCTACTGTTCACAAAAACACAACACAGGCCAGAACTTCAACCCTTCCCTGCACTCAGGATGAGCAGCTTTTGCTTCTCTCACCCGGCTACTACCACAAGCACTTCAGACATGTCCCTGAGACCTCAGGGACTTTATGTTCTTCAAGCACTCACCAAACCCTCTGCTTCATCCAGACAACAGGACAAGTGTCAACTGCCTCTCCCCAGACTGCTGACAGCTCTTGATTGCTATTACACTGACTGGGGCTGTGCCAAGTTTCTAAAGCAGAGTCTTCAAGTGTTCTACATCCAGAGCTGAGGCCAGCATGGTAAAAAAAGGGTTGGGAGCAGCTCCCACCGCAGTGGCTTGCACAAAATTGCCACTTCCTTTGGAAACCTGGCCCCAATTAGAGATGCAGAGCTTTCCTGCAAACCTGGCCCTTAAAGCCTGTGCCTGTTCCCACTGCAATCAGTGGCAACTGAATCAGTTCTGATTGATTTAATAGGGGCAGGCACAGAGACTTAATTAGAAAATTAGTAACTGCAAGGAAAGGAGGGAATGTCCAACAGCCTGCCAGATCCCTGGAAGGAAGCAAGCAAAGGAGCCAGTTGTCCTTAAGACCAAGTTTTTAGCCTCTCACCAAAAAAAAAAAAAAAAGGAGAAAAAGGATAATAAAAGAGATTGGCAAAATGGCCTTGAAGCTGTTTTAAACATCTTGTATAATATATAATTGCTTTTCAGCTCTTGAGTACTCTACTTTTAGATCTGTCCCCTGGGAAGAAAATATGAAACACGCTGAAATGCACAGCCCTTAACAGCAATCAGCATTTTCAACTTTCCTTTGTGCTAGAAGTAATTAAAACTTTGCTTAAAACTTCTTGCTATTTGACAGGTACAAAGACAAATCAAGTCTAAGGTATGTTTTTCATGTTAGCCCAGCTGAGTGCCAGAGAGGTATTTTTCACCAGCTCTTGTGTTTTAAGGAAATTGAGATTCTCAACTCATTACTCCATGAAAAATCCTAATGTCTGGGGGCTCACAGACACAACACTCCAGAATTTTTATGAGCTTGGAGGATTACCTGCAGTCATGGAGGGCTTACATAACAGGCTTGGGGGCTATTTGTACACTGGTAAATGCATCCACCAGAACACAGGGCCACCAGAGCCAAGCCAAGCTGTGCAGTGTTAACCCTGGTGCACCCTCATCTGTAGGGTTTGGGAAAAAACTACTCTTTGAGCAAACTATTCACAATGACATTTGAGCTTGTTTTGGACAGAAGTATTGCTTAATATCTACTGTGACCCGGGCATCAACAATCTTTTGCCTGTGGGCAAAAAGAGGATCAAGGCCTGGGAATATGCAATGGAGCATTTGATAGCATAGATATAGGGGAAAGAATTAACTTGGATATGTTTTATCAGGGATAAACACTGAGCTGTGTTTATTAGCCTGGGTGAGGCCATTTTACTCTGTCCTCAAATGAGGGAAATATTCAGAGCTCAGGAGACTGGCTCTCCCACTTTCAGCTCTATATGACACAAATATATCTGTTGCTGGCTCTGATAGGGGTCTGAGATGTAGGATGCCAATCCAAGAGAAAAATTCTTTGTCTAAAAAAAATCCCTCACATTCAGAGCAGCATCCTGTTGGAGTTAATTGCTAAGCTACCAGCAGTCAAGAATGAAACCAGAAGCTCCAGAATAGGTTCTAATTCAGCTAACAAGATGTATCAACCTAGAATTCAGTACAGAAGGCAATATATGTGGTCAAAACTTTTGAAGTGGGCAGAAATTTTGCCTGTGAGAGTACTGAGACGCAGGCCCTTCATTAGCAGCACCCAGCTCCTGGCAAAATTACATCTTGCCTTTCTCCTGTACAACCCTTCATCACGGTGATGGCTGGGTTAGCAGAGAGCACTTACACAATCTCTACAGCCTCCTGCCTCTGGAACAACAGAACAGGAGCAAAACACCACAGGGGATGAAATGAGGCAACAGAAACATCTACGTCGTGTTAGGACAGTGTGCAACAGCTTGCTTTTGAAGTGAAGGTTGGACTTCATGATCTTGGATGTCTTTCCCAACCTCAATGATGGATTCTATGAGGCTGCCCAGAGTGCTGTGACAGTTCACATCTGGTGCAAGCTTAGCCCCTCAGTACAGAAAAAGCAAGTGTTTCTAAGCAGAAATCTCGCAGCTGAATGTGCTCAGGGACTGGTGCACTCTGAAAAGGGCATAATTTCTGGGTATTTACAAAATGTCCTGAAACTGCCATTTGGTAGAAAGGTACAGCTAACATTGCAGTAGGGGCGTTGCAGTATTTATATAATATTCTCTGAGAAAATTGTGTATGTACCAGGATGACACTGGTAGCCAACATTACATTCAAACATCATCTGTAATCTCAGTATGAGTAATATGCTGTAATTGCCCATTACTGCTTAACCCCCAAAATATTATGAGCTGCTCCCATTCTCCGCTTGCCATAATCTCTTTTTGTGTCTGACTCATGGACAGCTCCTGCCAGGCATACTCACATTGGTTAGCACCTCAGGGCTGCATCATCCAGCATCATGCTGATCACAGTCCAAATGCTTCAGCCTGTGAGGAATTCTGTGTATCTGCATGCACCCCATTTACTTTCAGAGGTTGGCAGACTGCAGGAATGAACTTCCCAATTTATGAGAACACAGGCTGGAAATACAAACAACACACATCAGAGCCATCATCCCATTTTGCTTGTACTAAGTCATAATCACAGTTCTTAAGAAATAAATAGGGTAAACACAGAAATGACAAAGGAATACTGTCTTACTGCATTTAAATTTTTTAATCGAGTCTTTCAATTGTTTTAAGAACAAGCATTTTTAGATTTCATGAAAAGGTACAACACGTAGCTGGATGACCTCTGTATGGAAGAAAATACCACTGTGAAAATGGGTCTCTTTGCCCTCTAGAAACTGTTACTTCACATATAATGTACAGTACAAGCAGACAGAAGTGAGTTCAAAAGTTGTAACTTCATGGTGGGAAGTGCCTTTTGTATGAGCCTAATACTCACATATCATGCTGAGAAAGTGGAAGACTTTAATACAAGGCCTTTGCTAGAGCAAGAGATTTAGAGATTTAGAAGAAGTATCAGGCTATAATACAGCATCCAAAAAGAGAGAATATTCCCATTTCTCTAGTATCTGTGTTATTGAAATCAGGTAACTTAAGCTCTTGAAAACTTAGATAGGGTTCCCAAAGGAGCTTCTCTGCATATGGGCCTGCATACCCTATAAAATACACGCATTTATCCAACTTGCACGCAAAACTTTCTAAGCACATAGACCTTTTGCATAATTAAAAGTATAGCTATACCTATAATGACAATTTCCTTATTGCTAACGTGGGCTATCCAGATGCGCAACTCCAAGTGCTGCTTCTGGGCTTCATAGGTCCAAAGAACATAAACTGAAAACACTTTGAATTTCACTCCCCTAACTGCAACAGCCACTCGGGTATCCTTTCCTTACTGAAATACTTCACCAGTAGGAGCTAGGTATTTAATGGATTTGTAATGTGAAATGCTACTTCATGTGGCACGGCGTAATTTTTTATACTTCTCTGGGAACATCCCTTTGGCAGCTTTCCAGGGCAGCGGATGCAGGCCTGTAGCGCTGCTCCCCACTCCCAAAACACAACAGCCCGTCTGCAGTCCCGCCATAGCCAGCGGCAGCATCTGCCCCAACCTGGAGCCCTGGGAAATCCTCCATCCTTCACCCGCCACCACCCTCGACGGCACAGCCGCCTGCAGCGAGGCAGGGGCTGGCTACAGCTATCCTTTAGGGCTAATGAAGAAGCGGCCCACACACTGCTACCGAGGAGGAAAGTGGCACCACTGCCCCCATTGCCACAGGCGCTGCTCCGCTTCGCACCCTCCCTTCAGCGCGGCCGGGCCGGGCGGAGCCGCCCCTCAACCCTTCCCCAACGCGGCCAGGCTGGCCGGGAGCTTTATGTAAGGGCAGAGGCGGGGCCGGCCGGGCTGCGGGGGTGGCGGCGGCAGCAGCGCCATCGCCATGTCCTGGTACCGCAACACCGTGTGGTTCGTGAAGGGGCTGCGGGAGTACACGAGGTACGGGCGGCGGCCGCCCGGGGCCTGGGAGGAGGCGTGGGGCGGGCGCAGCGCCCGGGCTGGGCTGCGGGTGAAGCCGTGTTTATGTGTTGTTTCTATGGACGGCTGCCCGCCCCCGCCAAGGCGGGCGGATTCCAGCCCCGCTGGGTGAGGGCTGCCCGGCCCTGGCCTGGGGCTCCGGCCGCGCCCCGAGGGTCGAGGTCAGGGCTGGGTGGCGTGGGGCGGCCAAACGCCCCCGCGAGTTGTCGCTTTCTTTGCAAAGCACTGGAACAGGCTGCCCGGGGAAGTGATGCAGACACCATCCCTGGAACTGCTGAGAAAAACGTCTGGATACGGCACTTGAGGCCGTGGGTGAACCTGGGTTGATGGTTGGACTTCATGATCTTAAAGATTTTTTTCCAACCTTAACGATTCTATGATACGCTGCTGTTCGCAGTGTCACTGGTATTCATGGCCTGCACCATGGGTACAGAGAGTAAATAGGGCAATTACTGGATGCTGAGGTGTGAGAGGAAAGTGCTTTTCAACCCACACATGCGTTTATTTTGGAAGGGTTTGCTTCTGGTTTCTCACAGGTGTCTCTTGCTTTGTTCAGAGGTGGTTACGAATCTGCTTCTAAGCGCTTCAACCCAGCTGATGTGGACGTGGATGTGGCTGGAAGATCCTTCTTGGTCACTGGTGCAAACAGTGGAATTGGCAAGGCTACGGCCAAGGAGATAGCAAGGAGAGGTGAGCAGGGCCTCCATGGAGCTCCCAGGAGGCTTACAGTGAAGATGGAAGGCAGCAGGTTTGGCCTTCCAGCACTTACACTCAAACACAAATCCCTGGGATATGGCATAATTTCACAGGGGTCTTAGTGTGGGTTAGAGGTTTAAGCACAATCAGTGCAGTGAAAACTGGGATAAGGAAACCAAATTAGCAGAGAGGAGCTGCAAATTGTTTTTCGAGTGCATGTTTACCAAAACTGTCTGTGTTACAGTGGCATCTAAGGATGTTGGTGAGAAATCAGTGTCTGTTTAAGGTTAATTTGGTACAAGTAGCAGCCTGGCTGAATTTGAACTGAGGACTCTGCAAATGTATCATACGATGAAAGAAAACAATTGTCTTTACAAAAATGAGATGGGAGAGCAAAAAAAAACCAATGTAGCTATTCTTGATCTTAACGATAATACCCTGGAGTTTGTGCCCCTTGGATTACATGTAATTATGTTTTTGTGTTGCTGTCTGTACACAAGGACATAGTGTAAACTGGGCCTAGCTGCTGCTGAAGGATAAACCTAATCCCTTACAGAGTTGACAAAGTAATTCCTGTTGTGCAAGAGTGACAGGAGTTTTGGCACGTAGAATGAAGGGGAGGAGCTTGTGGCTCTTTTCTCTCTTTGTGTGCTTAGGTTTCGTAACTATCTTGTGAAGGAAAGTGGCGACTGAGTTAAACGAAACTAATTCAAAAATGTTAGCATCAAAGAATCTTTGGGTTTAAGATCTACATCAGTGCCAGCATGTGACTGATTTCAGGTCCCCACCACTGCTATTGTACATAATCACTTTATGTAAGTATTGCTTTGTCAGGTGACTGTTCTGCTCACAAATGGATATCTCTGTCAGGTTTTGCAAGTTGGAAATCTGGCTGGATCTGTATGGGATTTGGTCGCCATGTTTAGCAGAACGACCTTGGGCTCAGACTGTGTGTCTGATGTGTCGTATAGGCACTGCTGTTCACATGAAGTTAAAATGATATCCTGGTCCCATCCTTGAACATCTCACTTTGAAACTCAGTGTCAGCTGTTGGGGCTCAGGCTTCTAGTTGAATCTCTTCAAGTACACCACGAGGAGCACATAAGGAGTCCCGACTCAGCAGAGCAATAATCAGGCTCTGTTTGCTTTACCTTCAATCACTTGGATATTTCTAACTAATGATGATCTTGCTGACAATTGCTGTCATCTGAGTTCAGCTTTTCTCTGAATTGGTGTCTTATGAATATTGGGATTTGGGCTTTCCTCCATGTCTTGTGAACTGCACTTCCAGCTTGATACAGTCTTCTCCCAACTACTCTGACTATTCCCATGTGTTAAGTTCAAATAATTTAAATCTTTACCAAAGAAAATACATTTAAATTAATTTCCTAATGTGTCTGTCACACCTAAACTTCCCCCCCTCTCCTGGTGCTCAGTGGAAAAACCACTCTTGTGGACAAAAGGTTTCATTATCAGGCCCCAGACTGGGGTGTGCAGTGTGTGACTGTATCGTCCCAAGGTAGACTTGGTGTTTTGCATTTGGGTTCTGGGCACTAAAAAATGCAACCCAACACAGTTGTTGTTTCTATTATGGATGAATTATGTTTCTATTAGGGATTAATTCCTTGATCTTTCTAGAGCTGGACTGCTAGCAATCCCTAAAACACCTTTTAAAACAGGCAAAAGTTGAGTATAGCTATGCCTAGGACTGAAATTAACACATCACTTGTAACAATTAGGGAATATGAAACAAAAAAAAAAAGTTGTCTAGTTGTACTTTTGTCTTGTGTTTGAAGGTTTTCTTTAATATGATTAATTTAGAAGATTGTGTTAAGTACCCAGGTCTCGGAGAAGAGCCTTGCCTTGCCTTGTCTTCCTTTCATGGAAAAATTGGTTGGAAGAGACCTCTAGAGGTCACCTAGAGGTCACCTTGTCCATTTGCTTCAGCATCTCTTGGAGCAGGACTGTTGGCAACAGTAGATCAAACCTGTCATTGCTGTGTCTTGCTGCTTGATACCACAAGGATGCAAATTATGCATCCTCTTGAGAAAGCCTGTCTTTTGAGAAGAAACCTACTGAAAATTATTTTTCTGATGAAAAATAATTCAGATGACCTGAACCTCCCAAGCTGCAATTGAGGCCATAGTCCTTGTCTTATGTCCCACTGAGAATTCAGATATCTGGCACTTTTATTTCCTTTCTGCAGAGCAATTCTAGTCACTTGTGTTGTTTGAGCCCTTTACTGAACTTCCCTAAGGCATATATTTAAAAAACCATCTATGATACAGATGCCTTAGCTCCAATTTCCCATTTAGCTCTGGTATTTCACACACTAAACATGATGTACAGACTTGACAGAAATGGTTTGAGCACAATACTTAGAGTGCAATGGCCTTTTCCTTGTGTGATAACCCTGCCTGACTTCACAGGAACCAAAGCCAAGCAGACATATTCCAGCTTTTTTCTCATATCCAGTATCTCAGCTAATTAAAATGCTGATGTCTCCCCCAAATGCAGTTTGTAATTCATTATCAAATGCTTTTCTTGTTGCAATCCACCAGGTGGCACGGTTCATCTGGTTTGCCGAAATAAGGAACGGGCTGAAGTTGCCAAAGAGGAAATAGTGACAGAAACGGGCAATCAGGTGAGTTGTTTTTTAGTCTTTTGTTTACTTTTAGAAAGGTTGTTAATATTCAAGACCTCAGAGTCCGTGAGATACTCTTCCAACATCTTGCTGTTGGTGTTTTTAATAGTATTTTCATACAGACATGGAAACATATAGCAGTATACAATTCACATGATTTGAAGTGATTAACATCAAACCATTTGAATCACCTAACTTCATTAGGTGATATATTCTGTGATTAGTAACATCATCAGCAGCATGCTGTTTTATTTAATGTTTGTTTGTTGATTTGCTTTTTGATGTCCTACTTACTATTCCTAACTATGTGTCTCAGGCTTTTAAAAGTTAATGCATTGCAACACTCTTGCAGCAACATTTATGAGTACAGCATTGGAGCTGAAGGTTTTATGTGTCTGAATAACATGCTCTTGATTTGCTAAGGTTGGCTGCTCTGTGAAGTCCTGTGTGTGGTACTAATTCTGTGCTCTACATGTCTTTTCATTTCCTTTTCTTATAATACCTCTTCCCTCCCTCCTTCCCTCTGTTACACATTCTTTTTGTTTCTGTAAATGTATATCACTCTACAGTACACCCCTGTATCTGTCACTGTTGCTTTCATTGATTGTTCAGGAGGGCTTATCTACTTATGGAGAAGTTCACTAGTCATTATCTTTCTTTCTTGGTACCCTGGTATTGGCTGGCATAGAGTTAATTTCCTTTCTAGCATTCCACTGGTGCTATGCTTTGGATTTGTGACCAAACCAGTGTTGACAACCCATGGTTTAGTTACTGCTGAATGGTGCTCACACAGCATCAAAGCCTGTTCTTATTCTCACACTGCCCCACCAAGTGAGCAGGCTGGGGTGCACAAGAAGATGGGAGGGGACACACTGGGAGTGCTGACTCCAGCTGACCAAAGGGACACCTCAGACCATATGACGTCTTGGTTAGCAGTAAAAGCTGGGCGGAAGAAGGAGCGAAAGGGGGCATTCACAGATATGGTATTTGGCTTTCCAAATCACTGTTGCATGGGATGAAGTCCTGCTTCCCTGGGGATTGCTAGATACCTGCCTGTCAATAAGAAATAGTGAATTAATTCCTTGTTTTATTTTGTTTGAACACACAGTTCTGCTTCACTTATTAATGTCTTTATCTCAGCGCACAAGTTTTGCCTGTTTTGTTCTTGTGATTGTCTCCCCATTTCCACTGGGAATGGAGTGAGTAAATTGGGTTGTATGGGGCTGAACTACCTACCAGGGTTAACACTCAGCTCATGGATGGAGACCTGTCTTCATTTTAAATAATGACTTGGCTCTTGTATGCTGTGTTCTGATTCCAGTAATAGGTTTTAATGTGGATCAAAAATTCTGAAGAGTTTTTTATGGTTAGAGATGTCATATTGACTAAATTTTTGCTCTTTGATTTCAACTCCCTAGTGTGACAACTAGCATTACTCTTCAGTTCTTTAATGGAGGTGAATTAGATCAGTCCTTATGTAGAAATAAACACTTTCCAGCTGTCTAGAGCTGTGTAATCCCATGGCTAGTAAGGCTGGTGATTATCTGTGTTACCTCCTTCTCTAACCACAGCCAGGCTGCCTGGGAAGAGAGGTGAGTTTGACCTCTGAAGGTTCCTTCATGTTCCGCTTTCTGTCACCTGGTGAAAAAAACTTGAGGCAAATAATATTCTCCCTCTAAAGGCAGCATAATTACTGCATTCCCACTTTTTGGTAGACTGTGGACCCATCATTTCTGTAGTTATGGGGGAGTGCGAGGGCACTGCAGAACTTGTTTGTGACCCTGGGGACAGGGCACTTGTGCAGAGAGCAGCTCTCAGTGAAGTGTTAGATGAGCTGTACAAGAGGCCCTGTGGGACATGTGACTGCACTGGGAAGAGCATTTTAATAAGGAGTCCACAAGAATATCCTTCTTTATAAGTGCTCATTCAGAAGCAATACAGAGAGATAATAAAATGCTCTATCTGCAACTTGACAGGCTGTATCCATGCTGAACTTGCTCTTCCTGATAATTTGGATGGAGATATTGTTATAGTATACACCAAAGATTTTTTCCATCTTCCACAGTACATGCTGGAGTGCAGTGCTGAAATGGTGTTATTTGGCAGTCACCTGCCCCTAGATCTGGGAACTGGAAAGTTCTCCTAATTTGTTAAAATAGATCAAGTCACAGAGATTAGGTTTGCTTTGAAAATGGCTTTGCTACCATTGAGGACTTCTATAGGGAGCAGGTCTGCATATCCCTTTCCTGAGTTAATGTGACACTCTTCAGCAGATAAGTTGATTTAGGTATTTTTCAGTCTCTGAAATCCCTTGCAATACAGAACATCTGCCCAAAAATCTTTACTTCTTCTGTAACAGTAGATAATGGTATTAGTTTTAAAAGTAGAAAGTTTTAAAGAGGTTTCCAGCTTGAACCAGTAGAGCAGTGTCAAGTTTCAGTCAGAAATGATTCACAAAACAAATATGGTTGGAAGGGACCACAGTGGGTCATCTGGTCTGATCTCCTTGATCAAGCAGGATCATCCTAGAACACATTATTACAATGAGAAAATTCTGACTCAAACTCAACTAAGGAGCTGAAATCAAATGACTAGAGAGAAAGTCATGTGCTTTTTATCTTCAGGGAAGCAGAATTACAGGCAGGGAATAATGCCATATCATTTCTTCAGCTTCTTCACTTTTCTCATTTGCTTGTATAATGAGTATTTAAAGAAACAACTTGGGAAGAGAGGAGGCCCTTTAATGATTATTTGTTGTTGTGCAAGAGAACACATCCTCTGCATAATTATTTTAAAACTGCCTTTTCCTGGCATACGTCATAAGACTATCTGTGGTGTGTCTTTGAGACTAAGTGCTGTCTAGGAGAAGAGTAGGAATTGATGTGCCTTTGTATGCTGGTAAATGCCATTGTGCTTGCACTGTGTAGAACACAAATCTGCAAAAAGCAAAAGAATTGTCTGTAGCAAACAGCAAATGGTTTTTGATGTTTTGGAGGGAGGAATTATTTCTAGCTTTAGTGGTTTAGAAAATGATAACTTTGCTTTATGTCAACCCTGTTTTTTTTTTTCCCTATTGCATTCACATTGCTGGGGATAGTATTGGAAAACATTTGCAAGAGTGTTGTGATGTGGAGTGACTGACAAGGGTTTAGCAGTTAATGCAGCAGTTAGCATGCAAGGGGATGCAGAAGGTACCCAGCACTCTGAGACAGCTGGAGTGGGTGCCGTGGTGCTCCTGAAAGCATGTTTTACCACCCTGGCTGGAGCAACTGTGCCTGGCTCATGGGACACTGGCCCAGACAGAGCTCCAGAGGGATAATTTGGCAAATGTTGGATTGCAGGGAGTGACTGTGACTTTTCCCTGTGCCTGGGGCAGCACATGATGGTGGCTTCATCTTTTGGATTCTCCTGTCCTCAGGGTGCTGAGCTGCCAGGTGTTGGGACAGCAGGAGATGAACAGGCTGCAGAGCCGTAGGGAATAGAAACAGGAGATTGACATGGTCTCTACAGAGAGTAGAAGAGCACATGGCGTGGAAGGAGGGACAGCTAGAAGCTGCATTTGAGTAAGTAGTGGATAGAGACTTCTAAGATAGGGAGGAATTGAAGCTTGTGAATGCTGGCAACAGAAGGCAGCTCCTTCTCTGCCTGCAGATGTGCATTTATAGGATAGGTATAGTGCCATGGTAACAGATGAGGAAGAGCAAGCTCTGTCAGGGGAGGTGTTGGAGACAGATGATCCTGAACAGTTGTTGACAGTGGGAGGAAGTTGTGGGTGATGATGGCTGAAGGCTCCTTCCTGTGGGGGATGCAGGCACCCGTCTGCAGTCTTGGCTTGATGACTTGAGAGGTTTGTCACTTGCTGGGAACTCAGATGTAAAGTATTGCAGAGAGTCTGCTGAGGCTGGTCTGGACCTTGGCCTAGTACCTCTTGTTGCCCAACCACATGGGCACCCGAAATATTGTGAGGGGTAACCTGGAGTTCATCAAGAGTGTTTAGAGAGTCAAGGGCATGGAAGCCCTAGCAGTGGTCTCCTAAATACACCCAGTGAAAGGGAAGGGCTTGGGTAGGAGCATATATGCCCTGCAGATCAACACCTGAATGTTCAGCTGGTGTCACTTTAGCCTTAACCTTTATTGCCTCCTGGACTGTCTCTGTTAAATGACCTTTGCTGAGGAGCAATGATGTATTAGAGCAAGAGTGTCTTTGCCAACCGGTTTGCTGAGCCTAGTGAAGTGGCTTTAAAGGGGTTTCATTGGTTTGTGGTGACTAAACCCAGAAGAGTCGTGGAAGCAGTGAGTATGTGTCTAGGGGACAGCAAAATGGAGGAAGCTCTCACAGTTTTCATGAGAAAGCCTGGGAGCCCATTTCTGATGCCTGTTCATGAGTACACATAGCATAGGGAGCACAGGAATCCATGCATGACTGCAGAGCTGTGATCTCACTGGGATTAGGCAGAAATAGTAGGCATGACTAGAGTGCTGGAGTAGATGTATACCCTTGCTTGTTGTACTGGTTTTGGCTGGAGGGTTAATTTTCTTCACAGTGGCTTGCATGGGTCTGTGTTTAAGATTTGTGATGAACACAGGGTTGATAATACAGAGATGCGTTTGCAATTGCTGAACAGGGCTTACATAGACCCAAGGCCTTTTCTACTTTTTGTACTGCCACGTTGGAGAATAAGTTGGGGTTGCATAGGAGGTTGTGAGGAAACACAGCCAGGACAGGTGGACTAATTGACTAAAGGGATATTTCAGACCATGTGACATCATGCTCAGTATATGAAGCTGGGGGAAGGAAAAAGGAATGGGGAGGTATTTGGGGTAGTAGCTTCCCAAGTAACTATTATGTGTGATGGACCCTTGCTCTCTGGGAGATGGCTGAACACCTGCCTGCCCATGGGAGGCAGTCAATTAATTCCTTGTAAAAAGCCTAAAGTGCCTGGTATTCCCAGGCACTTTCCCATCCAACCCTGATTAGTTTCTGAGCTCAGACAAGATTGAGTGTTCTCAGGGTGGTATGCTCATAGGCTTGGGGTTTTTTGCTTTTGTTTGTGGCTTTTGCTTTCCCTATTAATCTTTCTCAGCCCACAAGTTCTCTATCTGTTACCCTTCTCCCTGATCCCTTTGGTGAGATGATTCTGCCTGTGGACAAGAGGGGAGCAGTGCTCTGCTTAACTTTGACAAGGCTTTTTACATGGTTTGCTATGATATTCTTGTATCCAGTTGGGAGGGATGTGGTTTGAACTAGTGGATGAAAAGGGGGTGAGAAACTGTCCAGATCATGTGGTTTCGAAAGTAACGATCAACAGTACAGAGCTGATCTGTTAATGGTTTTTAGTGGCATTCCTTATGAATCAATACAAGGGCAGAACTTGATGACATCTTTTTAAGAGCACAGATGACAGAATGAAGTGCAGTCTTTGCCTAGCTAGCTGGAAAGCAGATGGCAGAAAGGGACCTGGGGGTGACAAGTTGTCCCTCTGTGAGTAGTGTCCTGGGGCAAGGGAGGCCAACCATACCCCAGACTGTATGAACATGAGTCTAGCCAGCAGGCTGAGGGAAGTGCTCTTCCTCTTGATTAAACCTTTGTGAAACCATAGCAGGAGTCCTGTGCCTGGCTTGGGACTCCCCAGGATGAGGAAGTCATCAGTGTCCTGGAGTGAGTCCAGCAGAGAATAACCAGGGAGATGAGACATGTGATGTATGAAGTGACTCTGAGAAGGCTGATTTTGCTCAATGTTGAGAAGGCTCAGATGGGTCTTGCTGTGTTCTACAGCCATGTGATGGGAGTGTGTAGGGAAGGCACTACCATGCTTCTCTTGGAGGTCTTCAGTGGGAAGACAAGAGGCAGCTGACACAGGTTGGAACAGGGACAAAATTCTGAGCAGACAGTAGGAAAAATGTTTTCACCATGAGGGTGATCAAGTGCTGGAGGCTCAGAGCAGGGGGCTCAGACAGACTGGTGAATCTCCATGTTTGCCAAGCAGCCTCCAGAGGTCTCTTCCAACCTAGATTATTCTCTAATGCTGTGACCTTCAACATTTCCTTGGAAAGTTCAGCCAAAGAGAAAGCTGCTAAATTGTTTAAACTGAAATTTTGCACGCTTTGCAATATTTTTCTAGTTCTCTGTTATGCCTGTCTGTCACATATATTTATCTAAGTAGCACTCTCTGTTAATAACTTTGGCATTAAAAATCCGTGTCTCAGAAGCAGCTGAATAATGACTAAACAAGTTTTAATGACTAGAGTTAAATTTTGCAGTTGTGCATGTTAGCCTGTATTAGTTGGCTTCTGGACTTCTGCACTATTTTTTTCATCCTACTTAAATACTCCTTTTCACCTGGACAGGTCTAAACAGACTCTCTCTTCACTTTCCCTGTTGATTGTGACTTAGTTTCTTTTCCTTTAGAACATCTTCTTGCATATTGTGGATATATCTAATCCCAAGGAAATATGGAAATTTGCTGAAAAATTCCAAAATGAACATAAATTAAATGTGTTGGTAAGTTCATGTACTTTAATCATGTGTGTCTGTCTTGGGAGTGTGTAGCCTATGAATTTGTCTGACAGGTCATGTAGACTTGACAGTTTGGCCCACAATTCTCTCCTTAACTTTTTCTAAATGCTTTTTTCAGGAGTCTCCATGGTTTGCTTGCTCTTGTCCCTTCTAAGTTAATACAGATGTGCTACAGAAAAAGAGAAAAGTAGTAATTTTATAGCTGCATCTTTGGAGACACCATACATTTTCTCTTTGACTTTCATTGCTAATAACATGGCCCCTCTTAAAGCTAGACCTTCTGAAAGATTAAACTTTTGCAGAAACTCCAAAGACTACAACAGAACCAGGGAGAGACTAAACAGTTAATCATCATGGTTGGCAAAGGGCTCAGTGCAGTTCCCCCTTTATTTAGCAGTGAAAATTTGCTCAGGGGCTGTACCACATCTGAGGCACCCGGAGCAGCTCCTTTCGTGCTTATGAGATGAGGAACACCTGATAAAAAAGAGGAACTAAGGAGTGCCAATGAACATGCAGGAAGGTGTGTAGGGGCAGATCTTTTTTTGAGGTGGGAAAGAAAAGTCTGAGCTCCTTCTGGAAGGTAAGGCAGAGAAGTAAATGTGTCGGAGACTGCGAGCTGCGCACAGCTTGCAGTCATGTTTTATTGAACAAATAAAAGCTACAGTGTGTAGCTTTGTTTTGTAGTGCCAGAAAACAGCAAATTAATGTGGACTGCTCATATGTATGGATTTCCTTGTAGATATTTGTGTTCATTGTTTTTGTTTAAAGGAGTTGTTTTGCAGATCAACAATGCGGGATGTATGGTGAATAACAGAGAGTTAACTGAAGATGGACTTGAAAAAAACTTTGCAACAAACACTTTGGGTGAGTATTGAAGGTTTTCTTCTGGAACATACTTATTTTGCTTACAGAAGTGTGTTTTTTTAGCTGTATTCATGAGGTATGTATTCCTGCTTGAAGAGGGATCATAGCATTGCTATGCCAGGGATGGAGCCAGGAAGGAAAAGAAGAAATATTACAGCTGGTTTGGAGTATCATTTTTTAATTTCTCCATTTTTCAGTTGTTCTGATATCAGTATCTTTATTTATCATAGCAGAAGTGGAAAATGTCAGGTTGATTCTGAAATTTGCCAGGGAGCTTTGTTTTGAGCATTGCTGCTAATGATGCTCTTTGTAGTAATTGTGTTTCAGGGGTTGAATGGAGCTTGGAACATGTTCATATGTTGAAAGAGACATTCAGATGTTTGAGTGGGCTTGCATAGCCCTGTTGTGTGTGATAGAGGTGCTGTGCAGGAAGCCTGTGCCATGTGCGGTGCCCTGGACACTCTCAAGCAGGTGTAATCTCTAGTTAAGGGATTGAGCAGTAATGGGTGCTCCTTGTGAAAGGGGCTTAATGTGTGAATAGTGTGGCAGTGGTGTAAGAGGGACAAAGGATGGGAAGCAAGTCAAGAGGGAAAGTGGAGATGTGGAAGGGCAGGGAAAATGGCAAGCCAAGTGGAAGGTTTGCCCACAGCAGCTGTGGAAAAGAGGTGAGCAAACAGCCAGCTAGCAGAGAGAAGAGCTGTCTGATGCTGCTGATATCTGTAAGGCTGAAAGCTGCACCTCTTGCAGAGACACAAGGTGCTTGCATCAACCCAACAGTCTTGACACTCTTCTCCCTCTGCCTCTGTGCAGGGTAGATGGATTTCTCAAGAGACTGTCTTTAATATATTCAAAAGTGACACATTAAGGAAGAACTGTGGTGCTTTGTTTCTGTGTTTTCCTCCTGTTCATCATTATCTGGAATGAGGATGGGAAAAACCTAGACTATAAAGATAAGACATATATAGAACTAGTATAACCTGGAAACCATTGTTGGTTTTTATTTTTAACCTTTTTCCTGTGTTGGTTCCTTAAATCCTATTTGTGTTTGAAAACTAACATTTTAGTATAAATGTTTTGTGCTTCACTGTTATTTGGCATACAGCTCATTTTTTCTGCAAGTCTGAATACATTAAACTAATAATTAAGTATAGAGGCAGAGATTCATTTGGTTCAGACTATTCTTCTGCTAACATTCTTCTGTTTCTCATGGTCAAAAAATTCAAGAAGAGTTTTATGTTGCCATCAAATTTCCCTTGGCTGCATAAGTACTAGAACTTCTATCCTGAGGGATCTATTCACCTTAAATTAGTTTTATCCTCTTGTGGTCTTTCAGACAAAAACCCAGCAATGTGCAAAGGTACAGTTCTTCAGGAGAGAAGCAGAGTGAAACAAACACAACAGTCTGAATACAAAAGCATCTTTTAGTTTAGTTTCAGACATTGAGGATATTAAGTGCTGAGGAACTGTACTAGTTCATCACTTGAATTATATTTTATCACACAAGTAGAAGCAGCAAATTCTGCTTTTCCAGCTGTAAATCAGCCTTACTAGTGGTATACAGCTGCACAGAGGAAGCTGAATTATAGTTACAGCAAACTAGGAAAATGCCTGTATTATCTTTTGTGGATGTCACTTAGAGATCTCCGTTACTCATTCATGTATCACTCGCTGCATGATTGTATAAGAAGTTTAAAGAGGTAAATCATCCTCTGTTGTCCAACTTCTTCAGAGTTCAGACAAAGACTGGGTTGTTTGCTTAGACTGCGTTTCTCTAGACAAAAATAAGGATTAAATTTTGAATCTTTTAGAACAGTGGGACTTGGTTGAGCAGGAAGAAGCTGACAGGGCAACAGGAAGCTCCTGTGCATGCAGGCCAGATGCACATGAAGGACCAAGGCTACAAACTACAGTTGTTCTTCAAAGTCGGGGGGGTAGGTAATGAATCATAACATCTGGAGCCATAGTAGGAGAAAACTGTGTGGAGAAAGACCTGTCAGAGTAGACGCTCTCTTACTTCCCTAAGTACTAGGTGCCTTTGGGTTTGTTTTTCTTGGGAGAAGTTAATTTGTTTCAGTAACTATCTGTGATTATAGGTTCCCAGAGAAAAACCTGGCTCAATTTGATGTGGCTGGTGTATAGGTTGGCTATAAATTCGAATGTGGTCTGAAAGAACAAACTAAATACCCCTCTCTGCTCCAGTAATGCTAAAGCCTGAAGGGTGACATGGGCTCCAGGCCCTTGCTTGGAAAATGTGCAGTTGTCCCTCACTTGTCTAACAAGGAAGAAGAATATCAATATCTTTTGCGGATCTTTACATGTAGGGTGTTCCTTCCATGTTTCTTTCACTTTTTTTTCCCCTACCTTGTATCTCTGGTCTAGTAAAGGAGTGTGTAGGTTGTAACTATCTAAAAATGCAAGACTGAAATATAACATGCTTTAAATACACACGTTACAGTTTTTGAATCCTGTATCTGATAGCTGATTAACATTTCTATAAGCTGTAAAATTGCTCATTTAGGTGTCTGAAATGCTGTGGAGCTTTTAAATCTAGTATAGGAATGTTTTCCTCTTGACTGATCTGTTAATCCATTTTTGAGCATAATGGATGTCAGTGTTCAGTTTTAATTGATGATCTGACTTGTGAAACATACTTGATATCCTGATCTTTTCTTGGACTACATGGGACAAAAATGACTGCATAAGTCCTCTTGAATGAATATGTACAAAAATAACAGTGATTTGTATAGAAAGTAAAATTCCCTTAATGTAAAACAGAGCTGACTGGCTCATTGAGGATGGCAGCTGAAAGAAGAGGTGCAAGAGTCTTCTCTGCTGCTGTCAGAATATGCAGGTGGATGAAGTTTATGAAAATGTAAAATGCAGGTTGATAGTTAAGGCTTTGTATGGTTTGTTTAATATTCAAGTTCAAACTGTGAAGTTCTTTGAGCAGGTGGTGGCAGCTGCATCTGTGCTGGTGTCTGTGGTACCCTTACAGTGAGTCTGAGGCACAAATGCTGAATGTCTTGTTGTGGTTCTGTGGGAGCACTGGCCAGGCACAAATCTGACATAGCCCTTTGCTGATTGAAACACACTATCAAATAAACCAAATTGAGCAACTCACTGCAGCTAATGGGGGCAGATTTCCTGCAGACCTTCCAGTCCTGATGGGCAGATTTTTTTTTCTGTCCTCTAGTTTGTGTGATGTTGCCCTTATATTTCTTCTTGTGGGCTCACCATGTACTCAGGGTTGTACCCAGGAGCCTCGGGCAGTCCTGCAGGGCAACAAGCAGTCATTTCTTCTGATGAGTCTTGTAGACTTCTGAGTCAAAACTCTTTCTAAATTTAATTTAATTTTACTTTTTTTTAGTATAACTCCCAGCAAAGACTATTAAAGCTGGTGGTATTCAGTCGTTTTGAAAAAAACTTCAGCATTTATAAGCAAGTAGAGGCAAAAGCAGCATGTTCTTATTGAAGCAGTAGGCATTTAGCTGAAACAATCCTTTTCCTCTGTTTTATTGCCTGCCTCACTTTGCTTTTACTCAATATATCTTCCTACTTGACATGGAAAAATGACATATATATTACTTTTTTATTGCTACTTACCAGGCAAGGGGATGCTAAAACACACTGAGAGATAAACGATGCTCCCAGTATGCATCTTCTCCTCAATCTAATGTGCTCTCATGTTTTAATAATATATAGACATATACTTCTGCTCTGTGCAAGAAGGGTTAGAGCCAGAGGAATTAAGATGTTTATCTGTCATAGTGACACTATAGCCCATCTATGGCAAGCTGCTTGACCTGGCTACATGTTTGTCAGTCTCTTCCATAGACATGAACTGTATCTAACTGGTGTTAACAGAATCCAGTGCAGCCTGGTCTTCTGAATTACTTGGGAATCAAACAAATTGAATATCAGCTGTCAGTTTGCTGTAAGTTCAATGCCTGATCTTTGGCAAGACAACCTCATATGTGAAAAGGAGGCTGTGGTTCCTTTTTACTTTCTAAAGAGCTTTTAGACTTATGGATCAGAGGTGGTATGTGAAAGGATAAGGTTGTATAATTGCACATGCAGAAACTGTACTGAAGCCGAGTTCCCAGGAGACAGAAGAGCCCTTCTTGAGATGTGCTTTGTCATTTGCAGGGAAATGTAAACCTTTATTTTGTGTTTCATGTTCATTAACTCTTCCATACACTCTCAGTTATTGCTAGTGCAGTGGAATTGGCCCTTGGAGACAGCACACTGTAATCTTCATTCCTGATCTCTTACTCAGGAAAAGAGACTCAGGGATGTCTCTTACTGGGAATTGCATAAAGTGCGGGAAAAGATAATCAGGCCAATGAAGAATGGAACTTTGCTTGTTGTTTGGTTTTTTTTGTTTGTTTGTTTCTGTGGTTTGTTTTTACTTGCACTCAAGAAAGCAAGCCAGTTTAACTGATTTCTACCAGATGAATGAGCCATTGAAATCTGTACAGTGGAAGTTTTTTGGTGGCATTGGGTTTTTTTGTTTGTTTGTTTAGGTTTTTTTCCCACTTTTTTCACAGTTAAAATAACACTGTTTCTTATAATACTGCAGAGCTCAGGCATATGAAGCACTTCACTTAGTGTGGTCCTGGCTGCTTGCCCTTATTCCAATGTTAGCAGGGCAAAAACCTCACCAGCAATGTGCCACTAATTGCCAGATAGAACATCAAGCAAAAAACATTCTGGAATCCACCAAGATGCTTGGGTCCACAGTAATTGTATCATCAATTAATTTGATGTTATAAGAAGGTAGTGGGTTTACAGTGTTACTTCTGCTGAAACCATAATTTTCTTCAAAGTTGATTTATAAAGTACAGATTATAGGGTCACATTAAATCTTAAAGCCAATCAGAGTATATGTTTATGTACTTTTATTTTATGTGATATCCTGTTAATTTTCAATCTAAACTATGTGAATCCTAAGGAGTCTTCCAGGTTCTGGCAGACTGATCTAAACGACCAGCAGTTTGGAAATCTGCATGCACAATGTTTGTTTATATTTTCTGTTAGGGCTATCCTGTGTTTTGATTACTTTCGTGTTTTAGTACAGCAAGACTTGCAGTTTTCTGTGAGAAAGACCAGTGTCTAATACACTGGAGACTGCTGTCCTATGCAGTAGGATAGCTTTCATTTTGTTCATGTCATGAGACCCACAGTGGAATAACTCTTGAAAGAGCATGTAGAGCTACCTTGCCACAAGACCTAATAATAGTGTCTTCCATAGAGTCCCCTCAGTTTCTGCATCATGTCATGGGAAAGGTAGCAAAACTTTATTTAGGAATTCATGAGGCAGTCAGGTTGATTTTTGTAGTTTTTGGTCTTTTTAAAAAAACAAAACAACTCACTGTATGAATCAAATATTTATCTCCATAATGGTGCTTCATTTTCTACACATATATCATTAATATTTCACTCTGTAATTGTGAAACCACTGAATTAGTGTATATCCAGGTTGGCAGAGGAGTTCACTGTATGGAGTCAAAAATTTGATTTGTTATTTAGAGCACAATATCAGATTACTCCACTGAATTGAAAAGATCTCACACCAGGTGGAACAATTACCAGACAGGCCACAGGGGAATGTATGGTGATTCGATATTTTTGGTGGGTTTTGTTTTTATATTTTTCAAGTAAACATGAAACTTTAATGTGCATGAACAAACTATGTTCTCATTAAATGCTGCCCTCATTACTTTTACTGGAATGAGCATGTTTAATGCATAGACTGGCAACCTACCCTGTCTACTTTACTGCATGATAAAGTTGGTTTATGGTGTGTAATGGTGTTGCTCCATGGAAAAGTTTTAATTACTCTGTTTTATATGTGATTTCCCATTATGGGAGATCAGCTCCAAGGTATAAAGCCTACAGAAGTTTTTCCAAAGAAAGGTAATGTTAAGAAACTGTTTATCTTTAAAACAAATTGTACATCTACCCCAGAAACCTTTTTGACTGGAGAAAACGTGGCCAGCCAGTATTGTGTCAAACCTCATTACACAGAACAGTGCTGTAGCTTGTCCAGTAGGTTTTACAAGTCAACTCTTCACCTTGGCAGAGTTCAGTAAGGGCAAGATGAAATCCTTTATATGGGTGTGATAGACTGGGCTCACCTTCTTCTGCATTCCTACTGCTTCTGAGCAAACTCCCAAATTCATTGTGCTGGACTCCTTTGTGTCACAGCAAATACTTCTCATCAAAGGGAAGTGTTGTATACAATTTATTTCACTGATTTTTTTTTTTCTGTAGGAGACAAGTGTTCATGCCATGTGGATAATGTACCTTCCAGTCACAGGAAATGGTGATGCACAAATCTGGCCCCTGTCACACAGTCCTAAATGCAGATAGTACTAGATGTATGTGCAACAGATACCCAGTAATTACTGCTTTTAGTGCAAGGCACAGCACTGTTGAATGTTCCCTTTTCTTTCATGTACTTTTGTGTTAAACCATTTTAAAAAAACCCAACAAAACAATTCACTCTGTACAGTTTGAACAGTGATAATTAGGCATTAACCACATTTGATATGCCTTACCTTTTTAAACCAAGTTCTGTGGGAGGAAGTTTCTCCTTTAACAGACAAAAAAATTTTTGCACCAAGTAAATGTGTTAGAATGTTCAAGTGCTTGTTTTGGAAAGACTGATATACAGTACATTGGTATTAATAATCAAGTATTGGCAAAAGGACATACATTTTGGATGTTGCCTTGATTTCCTTACATAGGGGCAGAGATGATCGTAGTTTCTTCTATCGAATCAATCTTGGTTTTCCATTCAAAATTGTTTTTTTAAAACAAAAAAAAGTTTCCTTCTTTTTTTCTTTTTTTTTTCTTTTTTTTTTTTTTCTATAAGGACAGTGGCAGGCAATGCCTTCGTTTGCCACTTCCCCTTTTACTCAGAAATTCACTTCAGTGCTAGTGCCTGCTGTGATACAGCTGTGCTGGACAGAGTACCTGCCGTGAGTACACGGCCGTGCCAGGCCCTGCAGTGACCATACTGAGCATCCTCCCAAGCTGTTTGAATGTCACCATCAAACTAAAGGCCAGCTTTTGCACTGATAAAAATGGGGAGGTTTCAGTTGATGATGATGTATTCTAACCAGCATAAACCTTGCTGATTAAGTATATCTCTTCTGCTATTACCGTTGTAAATTTCCAGTCTGTTTTGCCTGACAGACCAGCCCAGGCAAATAAGAATGCAATACCCAAGTATTTTTGTCAAAGGAATGAGGAGTTGGTGTTCAAACACTTAAAATGGGGACAGTAGTTGGTGAAATATTTAGCAGTGGGAGAAATTAAATGCTGCAGCCTTAATGCCTGATGCATTCTGTCTGTGTGTTTTCAGATACTGTTGCTTACCATAGGAAGCTGTGATCAAAACTGCTCTGTACTCTGTCTCAATGCAAATGAGCAAGTGGTCTTGTGGGGCAAAAAGATGGAATGCTCTGGCTTTGTGGGATTTACTGAATTCTTAATAAACTTGAGGAAGAGAGGAGATGTGGGCTTTGCAGTTAGTTTGTGGTTCTAAATAAGCACATAAACTTCTGACAAGCTGTAGTTGCTCTAAGCAGGATTTTTGGCATTGAACATTTCTCTTATTTGGCTGGAAAACAAAACAAAACTCGGTTGTTAATGAGACAACATTAGTGCGTTTATCTTTGCAGCTCTTTAGAATTAACAAATCAACATGAAACCCCTTAAAACTGTAAATTAATCTGCAGGACAGTAAAATGGAGCACCGTCAGAGATGGTGCATTGCAGCTCTGCCTTTAGGAGAGGCAGCTTATTTAACCAAGACGTGATGTTACTTTTTTTAAGAATCGACAGCCCAACAGCATTAAAACCAGGCTCTCAGCTTATACTGAAGTGGGTTTTTTTATTATTCCCCCGCTCCCCATCGCGGCAGCTTCCCCTGGCAGTCAGCGGGAGTTCTTGTACCGATGATGTCATCGCTCAGTCTGCCCGCCGCTACCAGGGGACACGACCGGGCTCTCGTCATGCACTGGCAACTGCCTTTGCTCACATTTTCTGCTGAAGGCAGGCTGCATTTACTCATCTGCGGTGCGTTTGCTCAGTTTGATTTGCCAGGGTTTTAAATACTTTGTGTGTGTATGGACATACCTCTGATTATGTGGAGAAAGTGAAGGCTGCTGTGACTGACAGGGGAACGGAACAGTTTGTTCACCAGTTTTATCAACATGTTTGATTTTGGTACCGTATTTATAAACGTGCTGTATTTTAACTGGGTGATCTCATTGCCTGTGTGGAAGAGAGGTTATAAAGACATGCTGAAGTCTTCATGCCTAGTGAAAAACATGGCCTCGGTAGCTGAAGGAAAAAAACGCATTTATCACTGATAGAATTGTTGAACTAGAGCCATGTGTAAAGACATGAGAGGATAGTAGATGTAGAAACACTAGACTAAATGAGTTTAGATTAATTTTGAATTAATAGAATTAAAAAAAAATACATTTTAAACAGGGACAAAAAATCTCTGTGTTGCACTTGGTTGCCTGAAACATCACTAGGTGTGTCTGTGTGTCTGAGTCAAATACACTGACAGTTGGATAGTGTTTGTAATAACAAACTGTGCTGGTCATGGTAATGGAATATATTTGTGTTGTGTGTAAAAATCCTTGCTACATGAACATGATTGAAAGCAAGGAAGGACACAGTTAAGTTTCCGTGAGTAATCTTAGGTCAGCCTTGGGCAGGCAACATTAATATTTTTTCCCCCAAGGATTCCTTATCTTCCATAATGGTCATGCTGGGGATTTAAGGGGTGGGTTTTGTGTGCAATACAAAAAGTGTCACGTGTACTCTGAGTAATTTTATAGTGAGAAGGGAAGAATGGACAAATCTTAAGTGCATATGCAGTGCCCTAAGAACTGTAAGTATGAAGTTCAGTTTCCTTTTCTTGCTCATGACCCAGCTTAGATCTGTGGGTATATGCCGGACTTGCAGGGGAAATGCATTCCCCATTTCTTCTCAAGGCATCACCTTCCCCCACCCAAGAAATTCCATACCTAAACTATTTTCCCTTCAGATTCTCACAGATGAATGTAGGGAGCTGTTTTCTTTATAGGTAGAACAAACATGAAAATCTGTAAAATAATATATGCCTTTTGCTAAGTCTATGGCAATGTGAACCACTACAAATTGAGCTGGCCCACTGCAGGTGAAGCAGCAACAAAAAATCATTGTCAAATTTAGATCACATTTCACAGATAAAGAGACTTTGGGTTGTTAAGGAGGGTGGAGAGAGAAGAAAGTTTTTTTCAAAGGAGAAGTTAATGTTGGTACTTTTCTGTCTTTTAGGTACTTACATCATGACAACTGCCCTGGTGCCCCTCCTGGAAAAAGCAGCTGATGCCAGAGTGGTGAGTCTGTGATGCTGTTTAAAAGGGGTGTTTTACTATTTTTACCTTCTGACTTGTAACAGCAGTTCTCTGACTGTGCTAGCAATGCAGGACTACTTACAATGCTGTAAGGATCTCTAAAATCCTTTTGGATTTTGCTAACAACAGCCTCTTGCTCTAAGGCAAAGCTCCTGCTTGCTGCTCTCAACCCTTCATTGGAAATCAGAGTAAAATACTTCATTTGGGAACTTGCCTTCCTAGATTCCCTAGGGCAAGTCAGCTCCTGCAGCAGAGTGCAAAATATGTACAACAGGAGTATAGGCTTTAAAGAACTTTACAGATCTTGGTGTAAAATAAGACAGCAGGTACATTTATAAAAATGAAATTTCCCAAGTTTTGTATGGCTTCTAATTAGCTTTGGTAAGTGCTAAACATACAAACTACAAAGAGTGCTATTCTGCTATTTTCTTTCTCCCCATTACTTTCCAAAAGGAAGAAGCACAAAATTCCTGAAATGAATCAACATCACTTTGAATGAAAATCCCTTCTTAAAAACCTTATGTATCTTTCATCTCATCTCCAGGTATGCTCTACTCCTGAGCATAAGCATAATGCAAAGAGTATGCAGAGGAATCCTGCTCTGTGGGGACTTCCAGCTATAGCCTGAAGACTACGTTGCATGCATGAGTGCATCTGTGGGGAGTTCCTGGTTTTGCTTTTCATTCATTTGTTTTTCATTCATTTCATTACAGATCACTGTCTCTTCTGGGGGCATGCTAGTTCAAAAATTAAGCGTATCTGACTTGCAGTCGGAAAGTGGGCCATTTGATGGAACCATGGTGTATGCACAGAACAAGGTACAGCCCATGGGATTGAAAACAAAGCCCAGCCCTTCTTTGCTAGGCAGCTCATACCGTCTGCTTTGCAGCAAGCCTGTTGGTCACTGTTGCTTTCCTGTTGCATCGAACCCATATGCAGATGCACTGGCAGTAATCTTCAGGAGTATGATGGCATGCCCTTAGGAGTGCATACATCTTGCGTGGAGGAGAGCATGGCTAGACTTTGATTTGATATGAGAGAAGTCCCAAGGGGGAGCACTGTCTTTAGCTGATGAACCTTGTCTGCCTGCTTAGTTCTTGCCCACTGTCTGCAGCAAATAGACATGGTCAGTAAAAGCAGTGTAGCTGCTTTAAAAGTAAATTTGTAGCCAGGGTATGGATGGCAATGACTGTGGAAGTCTCTGATGAGCTCATCCAATAAATCCAGCCAGGATGAGCAAGGGTATATTTCTGCTGTACATAAATGCTCTGGTATTTATGGCACATTTGATGATGTTTATTTTCCTGGGAACTGATTTGGTGGACAGGATGTTGAATGCAGTGCTAGCGTGGCTCTTACTGCTCTATCCTAGAGACAGCAAGTCGTCCTGACAGAACAGTGGGCAAAGGCTCACAGAAATATCCATTTCTCCGTGATGCACCCTGGCTGGGCAGACACTCCAGGTAACATCTGCTTCACACTCTGACAATAATTTTTTCTTTTCAGGATTAGTTTAAAAGCAAAGAGAATTGAAACTTCCTAGTATATTTTTCCAACAGGTGCAGTAATTTCTTTTCTCCAAACTGGTGCTTGAAGTAGTTTTATATCCCCTTGGTGGCTCTATTCTGTGCAGTGTCTGCTAGCTGTGTATATCTAGAGAATAATAATGGGCAGTGAATGCTTCCAGCCCTGCACAAATGCACAGCAGAGACACAGCTCTTTAAGGTAACCTTTAAGTTACATTTGTAGTCGAACTGTTAAACACACAGATGGAGCTTCTGCCTCTGTAAGTACCAATGTGCAGACACTGGGAATTTGTGAGGGCATGTAGGAGAATGCACTATTGTGCAAGCCCTCTGCTCTTCCTCTAAACATTTGCTGCTGTGGAGAAGCAGTTTTGTCTTTGTCTGAGGTGCAGCTGTTCTTCAGTGACTGTTTCTGAGCAGGCGGGCCAGCATCAGTCATGCACTATGCATGTTGCATTGCCCAATGTTTCCAGCCCCCAGTGCCCAAGCTTGGGATGCAGAATAGCAGTTACATCTCTAGGTCTTTTAAAGGGATGTAGTTTCCAAAATTTGCTTCTGACAACAGAAGCGTTTACCCTGTCTACTTTATGCTTGAAAATAGCCCTTTCCAACTAAATATCCTGGTATTTCTTTTTCTTTAAAATACATTTATTTTTGCACTTCCTTTGCAGATTTCAAACTTAATGAACCATAAAGTTATCCCACCTTAAAGTTCAAAGACTCTCCAACCCCCAAAAATAAACACCTACATTGAATGGGCCCACAGTTACCATCTGTTGGACAAAATAAAATGAAACCAGAGTTTAGACAGGAAGTAAGCAATTTTTAAATACAGTGCTGCAACTGGTTTCCTAAAACTGGTGAGAAAAGAAGAGCTAAAAATCCCATTATAATACTGCTTTTTGGAATTTCTGTTTTCTCTGTGTTTGTCATCTTTACAGTTTGGAATGGAATTGGCAGAGGAACCTCTTACAGATCTTGTTGTCAGTTTTGTCCCTGTAATTTGACCCAAACAAACAAGTGGTGGATCATCTAACAGCTTAGTGCTATTCTCCCACAAGCCATCCTACTCCCAGATAGGGGGAAATACTCATTTTCTTCCATAAGCTCCAGAGATGCCTCTTCTCCTTCCTACACACAAAGTGGCAATTTGAAGCTGGTTTGGTGGGATTCTTTTTGTTTTGTTTTTGGGTTTTTTTTTTTGGGGGGGGGGGGACGGTTGGGTTGGTTTTGTTTTTGTGTGTGTGTGTCAAAAAAGCCTTGCATGGCAGGCCACCATTCCATTGCTATCCTTTCCAGCTGTGAGGTCGTCCATGCCTGATTTCTACAAGAGGATGAAGAACTCTCTGCGCACAGAGGCCCAGGGAGCCGACACCGTCCTGTGGTTGGCAGTGTCAGCCGAAGCAACAAAGCTGCCCAGTGGCTTGTTCTTCCAAGGTAAGTGCACAGACTGGAGATCCCCAGCCTGCCTGAGCTTAGGATCCCTGTCTGGCCTGGGAGGGGATGAAGGCTGCACCAGGCAGCTTGTGCAAAGAATAAAGCATTCCTCAAAGTTGTTTCAAGTCTAAATGTTCGAGTGAGCATTGTGTTAAATTGTTATATTCCTGCTTTTGTCCTCTAAAGTAGCTGATAGAGACTTCAAAGCGTTTCTTTAGGGAGGGTTGGGGATTTTTGTAATGAAAATGGCTGCTTGTAGGACTGTGCCAAGGGAAGGTGAATCACAGCAGTCAAGCAGCATCTTTTATGATGCTAGGAAATGAGCATCTTTCTCACAGAGCACTGGGAGTTGGCTCCGCTTTGACAGGTTCTTCTTCTTATTGTTCCATGCTAGCTAAAACTGCCAATTCCCTCTTTCTCTAACACTGGGCAAAGACTTGAGCACAGTGGCATTTTTGGCACTGTGAGCTTAGGGAAGGGAAAAGTAGGGCAGAGCCTTTCTTTTCTCCCAGGCAAATGACAGGCATCTTTGTAGGAGCAGCTGGAAGCAAGGATGCCTCAGTGGTGATGCAGGTCAGTCCAGAAAGAGAAAGCTCAGGGTAATTACTTACCAGAAGCTTAGTGTTTCTGTTGGATGTGGCACTCAAATCCTGATTCACTGAATTTCTATCTGGAGAATGCAGGAAGCTCAGACTTTTCTGCATTTGGGTTGACTTTGTCCCTTCTGTCCCACAGACAGTCAACACGGGGTTGGCTGACTGATATTTAAATGGCCATTTTTCATGTCAGCATGCAGTACATGTGGAAACCCCACATCCCAGCTGGTCAGCCTTCTTTGTAGAACCAGGCTTTGCCTTTCTTTTACTCCAGTCACTTTCTTCTGGTCCTAATGCTTCTGCTCAGTTGTTTTTTCTGTTTCTTTCATAATTTCACCAGGCTCTTCCCTTTGGCCTTTTTCTACCCCCAGCTTTGGTAAACAGGGAACATGCCCTGCCTCTTTAGCTAAAGCTACTGACTTCTAAGAGCTTTGGTCCTGGTAAGACTGCTCTTAAAGCTGCAAAAGAAGTTCTGAGTCTATGTCTTGTGCTGATCAAATAGTGGCAAAGTCAGTTATTTCTTGCTCCTACAGCCTTTTGGAGGCCAGAGCTTAGTATGGGCACTCTTCAGGCCCTTTCAGTGAAGGGTTTGGGGTGCAGGAGCACTTTGGCACAGACCCCACATTTCTGATCCTAGGCAGCCATTTTCCAAATCAGTCGCAGTTTCCCTCCATTTTCTGCATTCTCTTCTTCTGTTCTCTCTGAGAGCAAACCAAAGCTTTTTTCTTTTTTTGTTTCCCTGAGAAAATAATAAAGGGAAGTGAGAACATGACTAGTGCTACCAGAATTCTCTGCTAAAATATATAAGAAATGCTTAACAGAGACCTGCTTTCCAAAGACTAGAAGCATCTTCTCTGTGATGCTGAACTTGGCTTTCATACCTAGTTCCCAAACTTTAGCACAGGCTACTGGAAGCAGTATGGCAAGGTGGGAAGCTATTCATAATCAGTGATGGAGAAGGGAACATTCCTCTCTCTCTCCCCCCTCAGTTTTCCATGAGCAGAAGTTATTTGGTGTGTGCAGTCAGGTAAACATTTGCTCTTAAGAGTGCAAATACCTCTGCTCTCTTGGGAAGCCCAGGGGCAGCCTGATAGGTTTTCAGGGAAATCTGCTGCGCAGGGTTGCAGCAGCTTGTTCTTTTTGTCTCAGCTGGCTGCTGTGGAAGTTGGGCTCGCTAAGTGGATTTAACAGGGCTTTGACTGTTGTTCCACAGACACCTGACAGCATTGTCATAAGGTTCCCAGGCTCTAGACACCATGTTTTTGGAGGGGAGGATCCCTTAGAGTGGATGGTGGTAACATCTGTATTTACAGAGTGAGTGACAGGCATGAGATTTGGAAAACCAAGCAAAGCATCAAACTGAGCAAACTTGGTTGGATATATGTCACTTATGGTGACTGAGCAATAAGCCCAAGTTCCTCTGCATTTAGAATTTAACCATTGTTTCTAAGGATGAAAATAAGCATTTTAAGGTTGAAAATAATCCTAACTACAAAGTCCCAGCTAGGGATTTGTACAGTACTAGAAAGATTATACAGGAGGCAAGGAAAAATGTTGTTTCAAGTGCAAGATCATCCTCTGCCTGCAACAAACCCCAGCTATTGCTCCTTGCCTGCAGGTGCTGCACTAGTGACAGGCATAACCCCACAAGGAAGCCTTCCTTTTCCTAAACTGTCCCCAGCTGCAAATGGGGGGTTGCTGCACAGTCCAGGTCATATTGTGCTACAGAAAAATCATTCTAACGCCAAAATACAAATCGAATTGGTTTAATTCTTGGTTTAGAAAATATGCTTATCTCGCGTTATTTACAGTTACCCAGAAGGTTAATTTTCCTGACTTCAAGACCATGAGGTATATTTGGGCAGTACAGAGTCTATCAGAAAAACCTCCTTTCTGCTATAAGGGAGTTAAATGTACCCATAAGGTTGTTTTTTTCTCTTCTTTTCTTCCAGACAGGCAACCAGTCCCTACACACTTACCCCTAGCATACACCCACAGTCCACCAGAGGATGAAGAGAAACTAATGGAGGTGCTGGAAGAGTTCTCCCAGAAGTTTAAATCTGTTTCTCCATGAATTTAGTGTCTCTGCTGACACGGTGTCACCACAAATCCTCTAATTACACAGTAATCTGCTGTTGAGGGGAAGTAGGATGCCATAGGCCTGTTAAAAATGAATTAGTTTCAGGTGTTCTCATAATGAGGCAGTAGAGTGGCACCTGTGTAATTTTTCTCTGCTGCCAAGTCTCTCCCATTATGAATATGCAGCTGCTGCCTCAAGACACACTAAGGTTGTGTTCTTTGGACTGAAAGAAAAATTGAGAGGCATTAAAAAAAGCCCTGAGACTTTGTAAAGTTACCGAGAATAATTTAAAATACTCAGCGCAGAGAAATGCAGAGAAGTGTACTTTCAGTAGCCTTCGTGAAGGACTTCAGGAAAGAAGTGGGAATGTTTTACACAACTTTTAACTGCTGTATTTGACAGGTTGGTGGCTTCCTTCACTGCATGAGGGTGATTGGGCTCAAGTATGTAACTGGGAATGCAGAAACTCTTTGCAGAGCCTGCTTAGTTTAAAGGGAAGGATTCCTCATGGCCTTTAGTTTCTATAAATTAGTGCTGGTATGCAGAAGTGATCTGCTTCCTCATGTTTAAACAGCAAGAATTTAGGAATGCTGCCAAATGCCTTCCACATTACTTTATGGAGCCAGGGCTAAATATTATCCCATTTATGTCAAAATACCATGAAGTAGGAGGTTTCAACACAACACACCCAGACATGGCTGGATCCAGCAGAGAAATGGCTGCATGACTGTAGGCACAAAAAAGAAAGAACATGCTAAGGTGTATCTGCTTGCCATTTCTGTGAGAGATTAAAGGGAATTGTTTTATCATTGTGAATGGATTAAGAGGGGAAGGGAGCACTGGTGTGGCACAGGTTTTAGAGGAGAATCCACCTCCTGATGAGAGGCTTATATTTTGTCTCGATGTGTTTACTTCGAGACACAGAGGAGAGGATTCATCCTGCCTGATCTGTGGACATTTGAATTTCTCACTGAGTTTCTCGCTGTAAATCGGTAGAGGGGAAAATGGGCTTTTTCACAGGGATTTACTGGATCTAATTTAAGAAGCACCACTTACAGTGCTGCATCTCTCTAAGAGTGCTGAAGATAAATCAGCTCAGACTAAGACTTTCTGGTGGGACTCATTTTGTCTTAATTATTTCAAATTTACTGCAAAGCCAAGACTATTATTAACAAAGGTAACACTTTTTCTCCTGAACTGAGTGTGTTTATTAACCAACTGCCTCTAGAACCCATGTGGCTCACACCAGTGTAGTAGGACCAAGGCCCTAACCACAAATATAATACAGATGTTCTTGAGTTCTCTGCAGTGACTGGCAGCTAAAGACTGCTGATGGACAGAGGAGAGCTCCTTCTGTCTGCTTTACATAATTTAGTCTCCTCCTGGCTGATGGTATTTTCTCATTATTGAAAGATCTCCTATTAAGTATCAGTTTAAGAAAAAACCTGCTTTTTCAGCCTACTGTCAATCTCCTTAGAAATAAAGACTTTACTGTCAGAGAAGCCCTGAGAAAAATTTTCCCATGATAAACAGTGCTGAGACAAGTTAGGTTGTCACAGCTCCTCCTGAAGAGGCTGGGTCAGCATTCAAGTTATTGCCTCATTTATAAACTTAACTCCTGCACTATAGTGAAAGAAAACAACAGCAAGGCTTGTACAGAGGTTTATTTCCTGCAAATCTGGTATGAACATTTTCTATGGTTTCAGCTGTTAAATACAGTTACCCAAAACAAGAGCATGAGCTGGAAGCATATATACTAACTACATTTCTTACCCCAATAGCTGCAAGGCTAATAAAAACATTTGCATTATTTAGTATTTACATCAATTTACTTCTCAGCTCTGCAGTACAGAAGAAAAGTTTAATGACTGGTATTTAAATAGTTCATACAAGTAAAAACTGTGCACTATATTTGTACATATTTAACATATTTTAGTCCACATTCTGCACTAGTGTATTTGAATAGCCTATATTTTTCATTTTTTGTCACAGCTTCAAAATGAAGCCAAAGTTAAGAAAACTGCTTTATTCAAAGTTTGGTCACAGTGTCAAAAAGTAACATACTATGAGCTAAGAGCACTTTTGATTTATAAAGAACTAAACCACAGGAACAGCAAGTAGAAACAAAGTCCCGAGTGTCACACACTTTGGTATTATGGTCCTGCTGATATTTTATTTCAGCCCGATTCCACGAGAGCAAACATGGCATGTGGCTGCAAGCCAGCGAGAGGATCTGTCTAATGCAATCCAGAATGATTTGCACCTTCATGCAAGGGAATACATTTACAGACTCACAGGTTATGCTGAGTCAGAAGGGACCCACAAGGATCATGCTATCCAGCTCCTGGCCCTGTGTAGGACACCCCAAGAGTCACACCATGTGCCTGAAAGCACTGCCCAAATGCTTCTTGAACTATGTCTGGCTTAGTGCTGTGACCGCTTCCCTGGGGAGCTGTTCCAGTGCCCAAACACCCTCTGGGTGGAGAACCTTTTCCTGATATCCAACCTAAACCTCCCAACACGACCTCATGCCATTCCTTTGGGCCCTGTCACTGGTCACCCCAGAGAAGCGATCAGTGCCTGCCCCTCCTCTTCCCCTCATAAGGAAGTTGTAGACTGTGATTAGGTCCCCCCTTGGTCTCTTCTTCCACTTTAAAACTTCATGAACAAAATAAAAACAGCATCCAGTGACAGATGACCAGAAGATGAAGGTGGCACAGGTCCTTGCTAAGCAGTGCACACTGGGAGTCGGAGAGCACACCTGGTTCATGGGAACGGAATGACAAGCACAGCAGCTGCTCTTGCCACCTTTTCCAGTCCGGGCACAGCCCAGCACTTCTTGTGGCAGCTTTGAGGCTTTTATGACTCTGACCGCACTCTGATTGCTTCATATTTTTCTTCATTTTGTGAAGTCACTTAGTTGGGAAATTTTTGCTCTCAGGGATCTTGCACAGGAATGTAGCACCACAGAGCATAGGTGGAGCTGGTCATTTCCCTACATCCTAATGGAAAGGCACAGCCCATCGACAGTGTAGCAGGACTGACTGCAGTGATGCAGGGGCCACTGCAACTTCTCTTTTTCTCTTGGATGAAAATTTTAGGAGATCAATGTAACAGGTATCAAACAGTTTTGTAAATGCCATTTTGTCTTTAGTTTCATTTCTGGGTTATCTTTATTCATTGCTTAATAAACTAAACCTGCTGTTGATTAAAGGTGTAAAAAATTGTTTGTCGTTTGCCTTTGAATGGAGGCACTCCCATAAATACCTCACAATTTTGGAGTAAACTGCAAATACCAATTGTTGGCAACTTCTGTGTTCTGCTCAGTGGGAGCAAGGTGTGAGCAGGGCCACCCCTTTCCCTTCCTGTTAAACAAGGCTCAGGTGGGATTTTGAGTATGCACTGCCTGGGCTCAAAGGGAGTTCTGCTATATCTTTCATTATAGCCTGATAAGTCAGTCCTGCAAACCTCAATGTAAATAAATTTATTTGGTGGGGGGATAGTCCCAGCCATTAGCCATTTCAATTGTCAGTACAAGCACCAGTTTGTATTTTTGTAATGACAAAGCCTTTCTGAAAGCCATGGCACTTGAAGCAGTATTAGTTTTCCTCAACTTGGTGGAGAGTGAACATGGAGTCAGTCTTTCAGGGAACAACCTGATGGAGGAGGGCAGCTACGAACCAGTTCAATCTGTGAGTTCCTCTGTGTGTTACTCTCACTGTCCCCACAAAAATAAAGCACCCCATCTCATGACACTGGATCACACTTATCTAAAACTAGTGCTGGTCAACATCCACCCACAGTCATTTAGATAGGCAGTTCCCACTCTGGCAGAGCACAGCTTGTATCTTCCTGAGCTCAGCTCACAGTATTTCTTGCTTGTCTCAGGTTCCATCTCTTGCTTTGTTAGGAGAGGTAATTCTGGGCACATTGGAGCAGACCCAGTGACTGATTACAGGAGATAATTTTAAAATGCAACAAAGATGACTTGAAAATTCTGTATTCCTGCAGTCACCCAAAAAGCTCTGATCTAGACAATGAGAGAAAGAAGGCTTTGAAAAGGCACTGAATCTGATGGGGAGCAAGTGCAAAAAACCCACTTCTGGGACTAAAAGTATCAAATCCAAGAACTTCAGTTTGTGAAGTAGGTCAGTATTTATGTTCCTCTCTCTAGAGGGAGCCATCAGATAAAGAAAAATTATGTATTCCTCTGAAGGAAATGTGTTTTTTCTCAAAACAAAAGCTGAGCTTATGCTCAGCTTTATGAAGGGGCACAGTGTCAGCCTGGTCAAAGGTCTTCAGCAGGACAGGTTTCTACCCTGCTTCCAGGAGAAACAGCTCAAACCTTTGCTGTACTGGCAGTGCCATATCACAGATAAAAATATTGTCCAAATGGGAAGAGTGGTAAAACCTGCACTTGTGCAAACTGCAGGGAGAGAGTTCCCAGGAAGTGTCACCGACATGTTTTATGAAAAATCCTTTCCTTAGGATTTTTCCTCCTGAGAAGGAGCTGAGAGAACTCAGGAACAAAATGTAAACAATGATAATCTGCTGCTGTGGAATGCAACAGGTGGATCTGTGATTGGTCTCATGTGGTTGTTTCCAATTAATGGCCAATCACAGTCCACCTGTCTCAGGCTGTTTCAGTCAGTCTGAGCCTTTGTTATTCCTTCTTTTTCTATTCTTAGCCAGCCTTCTGATGAAATCCTTCCTTCTATTCTTTTAGTATAGTTTTTAATAAAATATATACCATAAAATAATAAATCAAGCCTTCTCAACATGGAGTCAACTTTCTCATCTCTTCTCTCATCCTGGGACCCTTGCAATCACCATCATAAAGAAGTGCCATTTTCTTTGATGGTTAAAAATCTTGAGCATCTTCCCTTTACTTTTCAGTTCAGAATCCACAATCCACAGGGAGCCTTGGACTGATGCACAAAATTATGCAATTCCTCTGCTGCCCAAACACCATTTCCTTTCGACTGCTCACCCACTGCCAGGCACTCAGGGCAAGAATTTGTCCAGGCAAAAGACATGTCCATACCACAGCTGTCAGTTTTATGACAATTCACAGAACAGACAGGTGAATGAGTCCAGTCGAAACTCAATAAACCAAATTCCTCATTACACACATAGAGAAGGAAAAGAAATAACCAAGAGCTGACAGGAATTAATTTAGCGGTGTTAAGATACCACAATTTATTCAGCCACATTGGAGACACTTATTTACATAAGGGAACAGTACTGGAAAGTGTTACAATGTAGTCGGTAGAAAAGATGGTCAAATTGTTGAGCAGCATTCGTATAAAACACTGACCTGAACAAAAGCCAGTAGGAGCTTTTTTTTCATATAAAATCCCTCTAATCAAAAAGACAGCAAAGCCCATGAGGTATTGGTCAGTATGACAACTTACCAAGCAGAATCAGAAACAAGGCTCAGCCTTTGGAAAGCTAAACCACAGCCAAAACTAGTGCTAATGACAAAGATGTAGCAAGGAAGTTTGTGAATTTGCTTATTTGTGAAAATTTCTTAATTACTTGGCCGTGGCAACTCCACAGAATTTTCTTGGGACAGGACAAAATAGGGGTGTTAGCAATGGGTTTTTCACATCTGAAGGAAGCCCTGACCTGTGATAAAATTTAAGTATAAAGGTGATAAACCCTTTAATAAATTCAGGTTATTTAAGATCTAAAGAACAAATAACTGGAGAGACTATCTTCGTAAGGCCTGGCACCTCTTCTGTACCATCTCAGTAGTAATGTGTCTCCTCCCCATCCTCTTAATATCGAAGTGTTTATGCATTTAATGCAGTCCTGAAAAAACTACTTGAGGTAGAAAAATATTATTTGGCAATTGAACCAAAGAACAAGAAATAATGGAAGTCAAATCTTCATAGACTGGAAGAACTCTATGTTCCTTGTGGCTTCTGGATCTGGACCATGGCTGCTGGCAGGCTCACAGTACTGGGATGGGGGTTGGGTTTGTCTTTATACAGCTCTGATGAATATTCATTTCTATACTGTAGGTGCTTTTTGTTTTGGTTTGGTTTTTCAGGTTTTGTTTGTATGCTGATAACATTCTTTCTTGGTATCCCCTCTGCACAGATTTTGCCAGGACTGTGCTCTCTTGTTTTCATTTTGGTTTGAGTTCAACATCCCCACTTGGCAGCAATTTCAACTGAACTCAATCTCTTTCTCTTCTGAGCAGTACAATGTGTCCTGCAGCAAACAAAATTTCAGAGATGGCCAAAGGCTGGTCACAAGGGAAAGTCCCTAAACTGGGAAAAAGCAATGAAAAGTCACATGTGATCACACAAAGTTAATCTCAAATCCCAGAACTTCAA